>NC_065544.1:33801309-34120059 GCF_932294415.1 Quercus robur
CAACCTGTCCGGACCTGTTTAATCCTGAAATGAAGCCTGGATGATGTTTTTTAATTTTTAGAATTTTTTTTGCATTTGTTTTTGAGTTTTCTAACTCGGGTCGGGTTCGACCGGATAGGAAGGAAATTTTTTTTGTTCTCTATTTTTCGGCCTGTCCTTTCCCGTTTCGTATTGAAATGAAGCCTGGATGTTGTTTTTTAATTTTTAGAGTTTTTTTGCATTTATTTTTGAAGTTTCTAACCCGGGTCGGGTTCGAACGGATAGGAAGGAAATTTTTTTTCTTCCCTATTTTTCGGCCTGTCCTGACCCGTTTCGTCTTGAAATAAAGCCCGGATGATGTTTTTTTATTTTTAGAATTTTTTTGCATTTATTTTTGAATTTTCTAAATCGGGTCGGGTTTGAACGGATAGGAAGGAAATTTTTTTTCCTCATTACTTTTTAGCCTGCCTTTACCCGTTTAGTCTTGAAATGAAGCTTGGATGATGTTTCTTAATTTTTAGAATTTTTTTGCATTTATTTTTCAATTTTCTAACCCGGGTCGGGTTTGTACGGAAAGGAAGGAAATTTTTTTTCCTTTTTATTTTTTAGCCTGTCTTGACCCGTTTAGTCTTGAAATGAAGCCTGGATGATGTTTTTTAATTTTTAGAATTTTTTTGCATTTATTTTTCAATTTTCTAACATGGGTCGGGTTCGAACGGATAGGAAGGAAATTTTTTTTCTTCTCTATTTTTAAGCCTGTCCTAACCCGTTCCTTCCTGAAATGAAGCCTGGATGATATTTTTTAATTTTTAGAATTTTTTTGCATTTATTTTTTAATTTCCTAACCCGGGTCGGGTTCGAACGGATAGGAAGGAAATTTTTTTTCTTCTCTATTTTTCAGCCTGTCCTAACCCGTTTCTTCTTGAAATGAAGCCTGGATGATGTTTTTTAATTTTTTGAATTTTTTTGCATTTATTTTCGAATTTTCTAACTCGGGTCGGGTTTGAACGGATAGGAAGAAAATTTTTTTCTTCTTTATTTTTCAACCTGTCCGGACCCGTTTAATCCTGAAATGAAGCCTGGATGATGTTTTTTAATTTTTAGAATTTTTTTTGCATTTGTTTTTGAGTTTTCTAACTCGGGTCGGGTTCGAACGGATAGGAAGGAAATTTTTTTTGTTCTCTATTTTTCGGCCTGTCCTTTCCCGTTTCGTATTGAAATGAAGCCTGGATGTTGTTTTTTAATTTTTAGAGTTTTTTTGCATTTATTTTTGAAGTTTCTAACCCAGGTCGGGTTCGAACGGATAGGAAGGAAATTTTTTTTCTTCTCTATTTTTCGGCCTGTCCTGACCCGTTTCGTCTTGAAATAAAGCCTGGATGATGTTTTTTAATTTTTAGAATTTTTTTGCATTTATTTTTGAATTTTCTAACTCGGGTCGGGTTTGAGCGGATAGGAAGGAAATTTTTTTTCCTCATTACTTTTTAGCCTGCCTTAACCCGTTTAGTCTTGAAATGAAGCTTGGATGATGTTTTTTAATTTTTAGAATTTTTTTGCATTTATTTTTCAATTTTCTAACCCGGGTCGGGTTTGAACGGAAAGGAAGGAAATTTTTTTTCCTTTTCATTTTTTAGACTGTCTTGACCCGTTTAGTCTTGAAATGAAGCCTGGATGATGTTTTTTAATTTTTAGAATTTTTTTGCATTTATTTTTTAATTTTCTAACCCGGGTCGGGTTTGAACGGAAAGGAAGGAAATTTTTTTTCCTTTTTATTTTTTAGCCTGTCTTGACCCGTTTAATCCTGAAATGAAGCCTGGATGATGTTTTTTAATTTTTAGAATTTTTTTTGCATTTGTTTTTGAGTTTTCTAACTCGGGTCGGGTTCGAACGGATAGGAAGGAAATTTTTTTTGTTCTCTATTTTTCGGCCTGTCCTTTCCCGTTTCGTATTGAAATGAAGCCTGGATGTTGTTTTTTAATTTTTAGAGTTTTTTTGCATTTATTTTTGAAGTTTCTAACCCGGGTCGGGTTCGAATGGATAGGAAGGAAATTTTTTTTCTTCCCTATTTTTCGGCCTGTCCTGACCCGTTTCGTCTTGAAATAAAGCCTGGATGATGTTTTTTAATTTTTAGAATTTTTTTGCATTTATTTTTCAATTTTCTAACCCGGGTCGGGTTTGAACGGAAAGGAAGGAAATTTTTTTTCCTTTTCATTTTTTAGCCTGTCTTGACCCGTTTAGTCTTGAAATGAAGCCTGGATGATGTTTTTTAATTTTTAGAATTTTTTTGCATTTATTTTTTAATTTTCTAACCCGGGTCGGGTTTGAACGGAAAGGAAGGAAATTTTTTTTCCTTTTTATTTTTTAGCCTGTCTTGACCCGTTTAGTCTTGAAATGAAGCCTGGATGATGTTTTTTAATTTTTAGAATTTTTTTGCATTTATTTTTCAATTTTCTAATCCGGGTCGGGTTCGAATGGATAGGAAGGAAATTTTTTTTCTTCTCTATTTTTCCGCCTGCCCTGACCCGTTTCTTCTTGAAATGAAGCCTGGATGATGTTTTTTAATTTTTAGAATTTTTTTGCATTTATTTTCGAATTTTCTAACTCGGGTCGGGTTTGAACGGATAGGAAGGAAATTTTTTTTCCTCATTACTTTTTAGCCTGCCTTAACCCGTTTAGTCTTGTAATGAAGCTTGGATGATGTTTTTTAATTTTTAGAATTTTTTTGCATTTATTTTTCAATTTTCTAACCCGGGTCGGGTTTGAACGGAAAGGAAGGAAATTTTTTTTCCTTTTTATTTTTTAGCCTGTCTTGACCCGTTTAGTCTTGAAATGAAGCCTGGATGATGTTTTTTAATTTTTAGAATTTTTTTGCATTTATTTTTCAATTTTCTAACCCGGGTCGGGTTCGAATGGATAGGAAGGAAATTTTTTTTCTTCTCTATTTTTCCGCCTGCCCTGACCCGTTTCTTCTTGAAATGAAGCCTGGATGATATTTTTTAATTTTTAAAATTTTTTTGCATTTATTTTCGAATTTTCTAACTCGGGTCGGGTTTGAACGGATAGGAAGAAAATTTTTTTTCATCTTTATTTTTCAACCTGTCCAGACCTGTTTAATCCTGAAATGAAGCCTGGATGATGTTTTTTAATTTTTAGAATTTTTTTTGCATTTGTTTTTGAATTTTCTAACTCGGGTCGGGTTCGAACGGATAGGAAGGAAATTTTTTTTCTTCTCTATTTTTCGGCCTGTCCTTTCCCGTTTCGTATTGAAATGAAGCCTGGATGATGTTTTTTAATTTTTAGAATTTTTTTGCATTTATTTTCCAATTTTCTAACCTGGGTCGGGTTCGAACGGATAGGAAGGAAATTTTTTTTCTTCTCTATTTTTCAGCCTGTCCTAACCCGTTTCTTCATGAAATGAAGCCTGGATGATGTTTTTTAATTTTTAGAATTTTTTTGCATTTATTTTCGAATTTTCTAACTCGGGTCGGGTTTGAACGGATAGGTAGAAAATTTTTTTTCTACTTTATTTTTCAACCTGTCCAGACCTGTTTAATCCTGAAATGAAGCCTGGATGATGTTTTTTAATTTTTAGAATTTTTTTCGCATTTGTTTTTGAATTTTCTAACTCGGGTCGGGTTCGAATGGATAGGAAGGAAATTTTTTTTGTTCTCTATTTTTCGGCCTGTCCTTTCCCGTTTCGTATTGAAATGAAGCCTGGATGATGTTTTTTAATTTTTAGAATTTTTTTGCATTTATTTTTCAATTTCCTAACCCGGGTCGGGTTCGAACGGATAGGAAGGAAATTTTTTTTCTTCTCTATTTTTCAGCATGTCCTAACCCGTTTCTTCTTGAAATGAAGCCTGGATAATGTTTTTTAATTTTTTAAATTTTTTTGCATTTATTTTCGAATTTTCTAACTCGGGTCGGGTTTGAACGGATAGGAAGAAAATTTTTTTCTTCTTTATTTTTCAACCTGTCCGGACCCTTTTAATCCTGAAATGAAGCCTGGATGATGTTTTTTAATTTTTAGAATTTTTTTTGCATTTGTTTTTGAGTTTTCTAACTCGGGTCGGGTTCGAACGGATAGGAAGGAAATTTTTTTTGTTCTCTATTTTTCGGCCTGTCCTTTCCCGTTTCGTATTGAAATGAAGCCTGGATGATGTTTTTTAATTTTTAGAATTTTTTTGCATTTATTTTTCAATTTTCTAACCTGGGTCGGGTTCGAACGGATAGGAAAGAAATTTTTTTTCTTCTCTATTTATCAGCCTGTCCTAACCCGTTTCTTCCTGAAATGAAGCCTGGATGATGTTTTTTAATTTTTAGAATTTTTTTGCATTTATTTTCGAATTTTCTAACTCCGGTCGGGTTTGAACGGATATGAAGAAAATTTTTTTTCTTCTTTATTTTTCAACCTGTCCAGACCTGTTTAATCCTGAAATGAAGCCTGGATGATGTTTTTTAATTTTTAGAATTTTTTTTGCATTTGTTTTTGAATTTTCTAACTCGGGTCGGATTCGAACGGATAGGAAGGAAATTTTTTTTGTTCTCTATTTTTCGGCCTGTCCTTTCCCGTTTCGTATTGAAATGAAGCCTGGGTGATGTTTTTTAATTTTTAGAATTTTTTTGCATTTATTTTTCAATTTCCTAACCCGGGTCGGGTTCGAACGGATAGGAAGGAAATTTTTTTTCTTCTCTATTTTTCAGCCTGTCCTTACCCGTTTCTTCTTGAAATGAAGCCTGGATGATGTTTTTTAATTTTTTGAATTTTTTTGCATTTATTTCCGAATTTTCTAACTCAGGTCGGGTTTCAACGGATAGGAAGAAAATTTTTTTCTTCTTTATTTTTCAACCTGTCCGGACCCGTTTAATCCTGAAATGAAGCCGGGATGATGTTTTTTAATTTTTAGAATTTTTTTTGCATTTGTTTTTGAGTTTTCTAACTCGGGTCGGGTTCGAACGGATAGGAAGGAAATTTTTTTTGTTCTCTATTTTTCGGCCTGTCCTTTCCCGTTTCGTATTGAAATGAAGCCTGGATGTTGTTTTTTAATTTTTAGAGTTTTTTGCATTTATTTTTGAAGTTTCTAACTCGGGTCGGGTTCGAACGGATAGGAAGGAAATTTTTTTTCTTCTCTATTTTTCGGCCTGTCCTGACCCGTTTCGTCTTGAAATAAAGCCTGGATGATGTTTTTTAATTTTTAGAATTTTTTTGCATTTATTTTTGAATTTTCTAACTCGGGTCGGGTTTGAACGGATAGGAAGGAAATTTTTTTTCCTCATTACTTTTTAGCCTTCCTTAACCCGTTTAGTCTTGAAATGAAGCTTGGATGATGTTTTTTAATTTTTAGAATCTTTTTGCATTTATTTTTCAATTTTCTAACCCGGGTCGGGTTTGAACGGAAAGGAAGGAAATTTTTTTTCCTTTTTATTTTTTAGCCTGTCTTGACCCGTTTAGTCTTGAAATGAAGCCTGGATGATGTTTTTTAATTTTTAGAATTTTTTTGCATTTATTTTTCAATTTTCTAACCTGGGTCGGCTTCGAATGGATTGGAAGGAAATTTTTTTTCTTCTCTATTTTTCTGCCGGCCCTGACCCGTTTCTTCTTGAAATGAAGCCTGGATGATGTTTTTTAATTTTTAGAATTTTTTTGCATTTATTTTCGAATTTTCTAACTCGGGTCGGGTTTGAACGGATAGGAAGAAAATTTTTTTTCATCTTTATTTTTCAACCTGTCCAGACCTGTTTAATCCTGAAATGAAGCCTGGATGATGTTTTTTAATTTTTAGAATTTTTTTTGCATTTGTTTTTGAATTTTCTAACTCGGGTCGGGTTCGAACGGATAGGAAGGAAATTTTTTTTGTTCTCTATTTTTCGGCCTGTCCTTTCCCGTTTCGTATTGAAATGAAGCCTGGATGATGTTTTTTAATTTTTAGAATTTTTTTGCATTTATTTTTCAATTTTCTAACCTGGTTCGGGTTCGAACGGATAGGAAGGAAATTTTTTTTCTTCTCTATTTTTCAGCCTGTTCTAACCCGTTTCTTCCTGAAATGAAGCCTGGATGATTTTTTTAATTTTTGGAATTTTTTTGCATTTATTTTCGAATTTTCTAACTCGGGTCGGGTTTGAACAGATAGGAAGGAAATTTTTTTTCTTCCCTATTTTTCAGCCTGTTCTAACCCGTTTCTTCCTGAAATGAAGCCTGGATGATTTTTTTAATTTTTAGAATTTTTTTTGCATTTGTTTTTGAATTTTCTAACTCGTGTCGGGTTCGAATGGATAGGAAGGAAATTTCTTTTGTTCTCTATTTTTCGGCCTGTCCTTTCCCGTTTCGTATTGAAAAGAAGCCTGGATGATGTTTTTTAATTTTTAGAATTTTTTTGCATTTATTTTTGAATTTCCTAACCCGGGTCGGGTTCGAACGGATAGGAAGGAAATTTTTTTTGTTCTCTATTTTTCGGCCTGTCCTTTCCCGTTTCGTATTGAAATGAAGCCTGGATGATGTTTTTTAATTTTTAGAATTTTTTTGCATTTATTTTTCAATTTTCTAACCTGGTTCGGGTTCGAACGGATAGGAAGGAAATTTTTTTTCTTCTCTATTTTTCAGCCTGTTCTAACCCGTTTCTTCCTGAAATGAAGCCTGGATGATTTTTTTAATTTTTGGAATTTTTTTGCATTTATTTTCGAATTTTCTAACTCGGGTTGGGTTTGAACAGATAGGAAGAAAATTTTTTTTCTTCTTTATTTTTAAACCTGTCCAGACCTGTTTAATCCTGAAATGAAGCCTGGATGATGTTTTTTAATTTTTAGAATTTTTTTTGCATTTGTTTTTGAATTTTCTAACTCGGGTCGGGTTCGAATGGATTGGAAGGAAATTTTTTTTGTTCTCTATTTTTCGGCCTGTCCTTTCCCGTTTCGTATTGAAATGAAGCCTGGATGATGTTTTTTAATTTTTAGAATTTTTTTGCATTTATTTTTCAATTTCCTAACCCGGGTCGGGTTCGAACGGATAGGAAGGAAATTTTTTTTCTTCTATATTTTTCAGCATGTCCTAACCCGTTTCTTCTTGAAATGAAGCCTGGATGATGTTTTTTAATTTTTTGAATTTTTTTGCATTTATTTTCGAATTTTCTAACTCGGGTCGGGTTTGAACGGATAGGAAGAAAATTTTTTTCTTCTTTATTTTTCAACCTGTCCGGACCCTTTTAATCCTGAAATGAAGCCTGGATGATGTTTTTTAATTTTTAGAATTTTTTTTGCATTTGTTTTTGAGTTTTCTAACTCGGGTCGGGTTCGAACGGATAGGAAGGAAATTTTTTTTGTTCTCTATTTTTCGGCCTGTCCTTTCCCGTTTCGTATTGAAATGAAGCCTGGATGATGTTTTTTAATTTTTAGAATTTTTTTGCATTTATTTATCAATTTTCTAACCGGGGTCGGGTTCGAACGGATAGGAAGGAAATTTTTTTTCTTCTCTATTTATCAGCCTGTCCTAACCCGTTTCTTCCTGAAATGAAGCCTGGATGATGTTTTTTAATTTTTAGAATTTTTTTGCATTTATTTTCGAATTTTCTAACTCGGGTCGGGTTTGAACGGATAGGAAGAAAATTTTTTTTCTTCTTTATTTTTCAACCTGTCCAGACCTGTTTAATCCTGAAATGAAGCCTGGATGATGTTTTTTAATTTTTAGAATTTTTTTTTGCATTTTTTTTTGAATTTTCTAACTCGGGTCGGATTCGAACGGATAGGAAGGAAATTTTTTTTGTTCTCTATTTTTCGGCCTGTCCTTTCCCGTTTCGTATTGAAATGAAGCCTGGGTGATGTTTTTTAATTTTTAGAATTTTTTTGCATTTATTTTTCAATTTCCTAACCCGGGTCGGGTTCGAACGGATAGGAAGGAAATTTTTTTTGTTCTCTATTTTTCGGCCTGTCCTTTCCCGTTTCGTATTGAAATGAAGCCTGGATGATGTTTTTTAATTTTTAGAATTTTTTTGCATTTATTTTTCAATTTTCTAACCTGGGTCGGGTTCGAACGGATAGGAAGGAAATTTTTTTTCTTCCCTATTTTTCAGCCTGTTCTAACCCGTTTCTTCCTGAAATGAAGCCTGGATGATTTTTTTAATTTTTAGAATTTTTTTGCATTTATTTTCGAATTTTCTAACTCGGGTCGGGTTTGAACAGATAGGAAGGATATTTTTTTTCTTCCCTATTTTTCAGCCTGTTCTAACCCGTTTCTTCCTGAAATGAAGCCTGGATGATTTTTTTAATTTTTAGAATTTTTTTTGCATTTGTTTTTGAATTTTCTAACTCGGGTCGGGTTCGAATGGATAGGAAGGAAATTTTTTTTGTTCTCTATTTTTCGGCCTGTCCTTTCCCGTTTCGTATTGAAAAGAAGCCTGGATGATGTTTTTTAATTTTTAGAATTTTTTTGCATTTATTTTTGAATTTCCTAACCCGGGTCGGGTTCGAACGGATAGGAAGGAAATTTTTTTTCTTCTCTATTTTTCAGCCTGTCCTAACCCGTTTCTTCTTGAAATGAAGCCTGGATGATGTTTTTTAATTTTTTGAATTTTTTTGCATTTATTTTCGAATTTTCTAACTCAGATCGGGTTTGAACGGATAGGAAGAAAATTTTTTTCTTCTTTATTTTTCAACCTGTCCGGACCCTTTTAATCCTGAAATGAAGCCTGGATGATGTTTTTTAATTTTTAGAATTTTTTTTGCATTTGTTTTTGAGTTTTCTAACTCGGGTCGGGTTCGAACGGATAGGAAGGAAATTTTTTTTGTTCTCTATTTTTCGGCCTGTCCTTTCCCGTTTCGTATTGAAATGAAGCCTGGATGATGTTTTTTAATTTTTAGAATTTTTTTGCATTTATTTATCAATTTTCTAACCGGGGTCGGGTTCGAACGGATAGGAAGGAAATTTTTTTTCTTCCCTATTTTTCTGCCTGTTCTAACCCGTTTCTTCCTGAAATGAAGCCTGGATGATTTTTTTAATTTTTAGAATTTTTTTGCATTTATTTTCGAATTTTCTAACTCGGGTCGGGTTTGAACAGATAGGAAGGAAATTTTTTTTCTTCCCTATTTTTCAGCCTGTTCTAACCCGTTTCTTCCTGAAATGAAGCCTGGATGATTTTTTTAATTTTTAGAATTTTTTTTGCATTTGTTTTTGAATTTTCTAACTCGGGTCGGGTTCGAATGGATAGGAAGGAAATTTTTTTTGTTCTCTATTTTTCGGCCTGTCCTTTCCCGTTTCGTATTGAAAAGAAGCCTGGATGATGTTTTTTAATTTTTAGAATTTTTTTGCATTTATTTTTGAATTTCCTAACCCGGGTCGGGTTCGAACGGATAGGAAGGAAATTTTTTTTCTTCTCTATTTTTCAGCCTGTCCTAACCCGTTTCTTCTTGAAATGAAGCCTGGATGATGTTTTTTAATTTTTTGAATTTTTTTGCATTTATTTTCGAATTTTCTAACTCAGATCGGGTTTGAACGGATAGGAAGAAAATTTTTTTCTTCTTTATTTTTCAACCTGTCCGGACCCGTTTAATCCTGAAATGAAGCCTGGATGATGTTTTTTAATTTTTAGAATTTTTTTGCATTTATTTTTTAATTTCCTTACCCGGGTCGGGTTCGAACGGATAGGAAGGAAATTTTTTTTCTTCTCTATTTTTCAGCCTGTCCTAACCCGTTTCTTCTTGAAATGAAGCCTGGATGATGTTTTTTAATTTTTTGAATTTTTTTGCATTTATTTTCGAATTTTCTAACTCGGGTCGGGTTTGAACGGATAGGAAGAAAATTTTTTCCTTCTTTATTTTTCAACCTGTCCGGACCCGTTTAATCCTGAAATGAAGCCTGGATGATGTTTTTTAATTTTTAGAATTTTTTTTGCATTTGTTTTTGAGTTTTCTAACTCGGGTCGGGTTCGAACGGATAGGAAGGAAATTTTTTTTGTTCTCTATTTTTCGGCCTGTCCTTTCCCGTTTCGTATTGAAATGAAGCCTGGATGTTGTTTTTTAATTTTTAGAGTTTTTTTGCATTTATTTTTGAAGTTTCTAACCCGGGTCGGGTTCGAACGGATAGGAAGGAAATTTTTTTTCTTCTCTATTTTTCGGCCTGTCCTGACCCGTTTCGTCTTGAAATAAAGCCTGGATGATGTTTTTTAATTTTTAGAATTTTTTTGCATTTATTTTTGAATTTTCTAACTCGGGTCGGGTTTGAACGGATAGGAAGGAAATTTTTTTTCCTCATTACTTTTTAGCCTGCCTTAACCCGTTTAGTCTTGAAATGAAGCTTGGATGATGTTTTTTAATTTTTAGAATTTTTTTGCATTTATTTTTCAATTTTCTAACCCGGGTCGGGTTTGAACGGAAAGGAAGGAAATTTTTTTTCCTTTTTATTTTTTAGCCTGTCTTGACCCGTTTAGTCTTGAAATGAAGCCTGGATGATGTTTTTTAATTTTTAGAATTTTTTTTCATTTATTTTTCAATTTTCTAACCCGAGTCGGGTTCGAAAGGATTGGAAGGAAATTTTTTTTCTTCTCTATTTTTCAGCATGTCCTAACCCGTTTCTTCTTGAAATGAAGCCTGGATGATGTTTTTTAATTTTTTGAATTTTTTTGCATTTATTTTCGAATTTTCTAACTCGGGTCGGGTTTGAACGGATAGGAAGAAAATTTTTTTTCTTCTTTATTTTTCAACCTGTCCAGACCTGTTTAATCCTGAAATGAAGCCTGGATGATGTTTTTTAATTTTTAGAATTTTTTTTGCATTTGTTTTTGAATTTTCTAACTCGGGTCGGATTCGAACGGATAGGAAGGAAATTTTTTTTGTTCTCTATTTTTCGGCCTGTCCTTTCCCGTTTCGTATTGAAATGAAGCCTGGGTGATGTTTTTTAATTTTTAGAATTTTTTTGCATTTATTTTTCAATTTCCTAACCCGGGTCGGGTTCGAACGGATAGGAAGGAAATTTTTTTTGTTCTCTATTTTTCGGCCTGTCCTTTCCCGTTTCGTATTGAAATGAAGCCTGGATGATGTTTTTTAATTTTTAGAATTTTTTTGCATTTATTTTTCAATTTTCTAACCTGGGTCGGGTTCGTATGGATAGGAAGGAAATTTTTTTTCTTCCCTATTTTTTAGCCTGTTCTAACCCGTTTCTTCCTGAAATGAAGCCTGGATGATTTTTTTAATTTTTGGAATTTTTTTGCATTTATTTTCGAATTTTCTAACTCGGGTCGGGTTTGAACAGATAGGAAGAAAATTTTTTTTCTTCTTTATTTTTAAACCTGTCCAGACCTGTTTAATCCTGAAATGAAGCCTGGATGATGTTTTTTAATTTTTAGAATTTTTTTTGCATTTGTTTTTGAATTTTCTAACTCGGGTCGGGTTCGAATGGATAGGAAGGAAATTTTTTTTGTTCTCAATTTTTCGGCCTGTCCTTTCCCGTTTCGTATTGAAATGAAGCCTGGATGATGTTTTTTAATTTTTAGAATTTTTTTGCATTTATTTTTGAATTTCCTAACCCGGGTCGGGTTCGAACGGATAGGAAGGAAATTTTTTTTCTTCTCTATTTTTCAGCCTGTCCTAACCCGTTTCTTCTTGAAATGAAGCCTGGATGATGTTTTTTAATTTTTTGAATTTTTTTGCATTTATTTTCGAATTTTCTAACTCGGGTCGGGTTTGAACAGATAGGAAGAAAATTTTTTTTCATCTTTATTTTTCAACCTGTCCAGACCTGTTTAATCCTGAAATGATGCCTGGATGATGTTTTTTAATTTTTAGAATTTTTTTTGCATTTGTTTTTGAATTTTCTAACTCGGGTCGGGTTCGAACGGATAGGAAGGAAATTTGTTTTGTTCTCTATTTTTCGGCCTGTCCTTTCCCGTTTCGTATTGAAATGAAGCCAGGATGATGTTTTTTAATTTTTAGAATTTTTTTGCATTTATTTTTCAATTTTCTAACCTGGGTCGGGTTCGAACGGATAGGAAGGAAATTTTTTTTCTTCTCTATTTTTCAGCCTGTTCTAACCCGTTTCTTCCTGAAATGAAGCCTGGATGATTTTTTTAATTTTTAGAATTTTTTTGCATTTATTTTCGAATTTTCTAACTCGGGTCGGGTTTGAACAGATAGGAAGAAAATTTTTTTTCTTCTTTATTTTTCAACCTGTCCAGACCTGTTTAATCCTGAAATGAAGCCTGGATGATGTTTTTTAATTTTTAGAATTTTTTTTGCATTTGTTTTTGAATTTTCTAACTCGGGTCGGGTTCGAATGGATAGGGAGGAAATTTTTTTTGTTCTCTATTTTTCGGCCTGTCCTTTCCCGTTTCGTATTGAAATGAAGCCTGGATGATGTTTTTTAATTTTTAGAATTTTTTTGCATTTATTTTTCAATTTCCTAACCCGGGTCGGGTTCGAACGGATGGGAAGGAAATTTTTTTTCTTCTCTATTTTTCAGCATGTCCTAACCCGTTTCTTCTTGAAATGAAGCCTGGATGATGTTTTTTAATTTTTTGAATTCTTTTGCATTTATTTTCGAATTTTCTAACTCGGGTCGGGTTTGAACGGATAGGAAGAAAATTTTTTTCTTCTTTATTTTTCAACCTGTCCGGACCCGTTTAATCCTGAAATGAAGCCTGGATGATTTTTTTTAATTTTTAGAATTTTTTTGCATTTGTTTTTGAGTTTTCTAACTCGGGTCGGGTTCGAACGGATAGGACTGAAATTTTTTTTGTTCTCTATTTTTCGGCCTGTCCTTTCCCGTTTCGTATTGAAATGAAGCCTGGATGATGTTTTTTAATTTTTAGAATTTTTTTGCATTTATTTTTCAATTTTCTAACCGGGGTCGGGTTCGAACGGATAGGAAGGAAATTTTTTTTCTTCTCTATTTATCAGCCTGTCCTAACCCGTTTCTTCCTGAAATGAAGCCTGGATGATGTTTTTTAATTTTTAGAATTTTTTTGCATTTATTTTCGAATTTTCTAACTCGGGTCGGGTTTGAACGGATAGGAAGAAAATTTTTTTTCTTCTTTATTTTTCAACCTGTCCAGACCTGTTTAATCCTGAAATGAAGCCTGGATGATGTTTTTAAATTTTTAGAATTTTTTTTGCATTTGTTTTTGAATTTTCTAACTCGGGTCGAATTCGAACGGATAGGAAGGAAATTTTTTTTGTTCTCTATTTTTCGGCCTGTCCTTTCCCGTTTCGTATTGAAATGAAGCCTGGGTGATGTTTTATAATTTTTAGAATTTTTTTGCATTTATTTTTCAATTTCCTAACCCGGGTCGGGTTCGAACGGATAGGAAGGAAATTTTTTTTCTTCTCTATTTTTCAGCCTGTCCTAACCCGTTTCTTCTTGAAATGAAGCCTCGATGATGTTTTTTAATTTTTTGTATTTTTTTGCATTTATTTTCGAATTTTCTAACTCAGGTCGGGTTTGAACGGATAGGAAGAAAATTTTTTTCTTCTTTATTTTTCAACCTGTCCGGACCCGTTTAATCCTGAAATGAAGCCTGGATGATGTTTTTTAATTTTTAGAATTTTTTTTGCATTTGTTTTTGAGTTTTCTAACTCGGGTCGGGTTCGAACGGATAGGAAGGAAATTTTTTTTGTTCTCTATTTTTCGGCCTGTCCTTTCCCGTTTCGTATTGAAATGAAGCCTGGATGTTGTTTTTTAATTTTTAGAGTTTTTTGCATTTATTTTTGAAGTTTCTAACCCGGGTCGGGTTCGAACGGATAGGAAGGAAATTTTTTTTCTTCTCTATTTTTCGGCCTGTCCTGACCCGTTTCGTCTTGAAATAAAGCCTGGATGATGTTTTTTAATTTGTAGAATTTTTTTGCATTTATTTTTGAATTTTCTAACTCGGGTCGGGTTTGAACGGATAGGAAGGAAATTTTTTTTCCTCATTACTTTTTAGCCTGCCTTAACCCGTTTAGTCTTGAAATGAAGCTTGGATGATGTTTTTTAATTTTTAGAATTTTTTTGCATTTATTTTTCAATTTTCTAACCCGGGTCGGGTTTGAACGGAAAGGAAGGAAATTTTTTTTCCTTTTTATTTTTTAGCCTGTCTTCACCCGTTTAGTCTTGAAATGAAGCCTGGATGATGTTTTTTAATTTTTAGAATTTTTTTGCATTTATTTTTCAATTTTCTAACCCGGGTCGGGTTCGAATGGATTGGAAGGAAATTTTTTTTCTTCTCTATTTTTCTGCCTGCCCTGACCCGTTTCTTCTTGAAATGAAGCCAGGATGATGTTTTTTAATTTTTAGAATTTTTTAGCATTTATTTTCGAATTTTCTAAGTCGGGTCGGGTTTGAACGGATAGGAAGAAAATTTTTTTTCATCTTTATTTTTCAACCTGTCCAGACCTGTTTAATCCTGAAATGAAGCCTGGATGATGTTTTTTAATTTTTAGAATTTTTTTTGCAATTGTTTTTGAATTTTCTAACTCGGGTCGGGTTCGAACGGATAGGAAGGAAATTTTTTTTGTTCTCTATTTTTCGGCCTGTCCTTTCCCGTTTCGTATTGAAATGAAGCCTGGATGATGTTTTTTAATTTTTAGAATTTTTTTGCATTTATTTTTCAATTTTCTAACCTGGGTCGGGTTCGAACGGATAGGAAGGAAATTTTTTTTCTTCTCTATTTTTCAGCCTGTTCTAACCCGTTTCTTCCTGAAATGAAGCCTGGATGATTTTTTTAATTTTTGGAATTTTTTTGCATTTATTTTCGAATTTTCTAACTCGGGTCGGGTTTGAACAGATAGGAAGAAAATTTTTTTTCTTCTTTATTTTTAAACCTGTCCAGACCTGTTTAATCCTGAAATGAAGCCTGGATGATGTTTTTTAATTTTTAGAATTTTTTTTGCATTTGTTTTTTAATTTTCTAACTCGGGTCGGGTTCGAATGGATTGGAAGGAAATTTTTTTTGTTCTCTATTTTTCGGCCTGTCCTTTCCCGTTTCGTATTGAAATGAAGCCTGGATGATGTTTTTTAATTTTTAGAATTTTTTTGCATTTATTTTTCAATTTCCTAACCCGGGTCGGGTTCGAACGGATAGGAAGGAAATTTTTTTTCTTCTCTATTTTTCAGCATGTCCTAACCCGTTTCTTCTTGAAATGAAGCCTGGATGATGTTTTTTAATTTTTTGAATTTTTTTGCATTTATTTTCGAATTTTCTAACTCGGGTCGGGTTTGAACGGATAGGAAGAAAATTTTTTTCTTCTTTATTTTTCAACCTGTCCGGACCCTTTTAATCCTGAAATGAAGCCTGGATGATGTTTTTTAATTTTTAGAATTTTTTTTGCATTTGTTTTTGAGTTTTCTAACTCGGGTCGGGTTCGAACGGATAGGAAGGAAATTTTTTTTGTTCTCTATTTTTCGGCCTGTCCTTTCCCGTTTCGTATTGAAATGAAGCCTGGATGATGTTTTTTAATTTTTAGAATTTTTTTGCATTTATTTATCAATTTTCTAACCGGGGTCGGGTTCGAACGGATAGGAAGGAAATTTTTTTTCTTCTCTATTTATCAGCCTGTCCTAACCCGTTTCTTCCTGAAATGAAGCCTGGATGATGTTTTTTAATTTTTAGAATTTTTTTGCATTTATTTTCGAATTTTCTAACTCGGGTCGGGTTTGAACGGATAGGAAGAAAATTTTTTTTCTTCTTTATTTTTCAACCTGTCCAGACCTGTTTAATCCTGAAATGAAGCCTGGATGATGTTTTTTAATTTTTAGAATTTTTTTTGCTTTTTTTTTTGAATTTTCTAACTCGGGTCGGATTCGAACGGATAGGAAGGAAATTTTTTTTGTTCTCTATTTTTCGGCCTGTCCTTTCCCGTTTCGTATTGAAATGAAGCCTGGGTGATGTTTTTTAATTTTTAGAATTTTTTTGCATTTATTTTTCAATTTCCTAACCCGGGTCGGGTTCGAACGGATAGGAAGGAAATTTTTTTTGTTCTCTATTTTTCGGCCTGTCCTTTCCCGTTTCGTATTGAAATGAAGCCTGGATGATGTTTTTTAATTTTTAGAATTTTTTTGCATTTATTTTTCAATTTTCTAACCTGGGTCGGGTTCGAACGGATAGGAAGGAAATTTTTTTTCTTCCCTATTTTTCAGCCTGTTCTAACCCGTTTCTTCCTGAAATGAAGCCTGGATGATTTTTTTAATTTTTAGAATTTTTTTGCATTTATTTTCGAATTTTCTAACTCGGGTCGGGTTTGAACAGATAGGAAGAAAATTTTTTTTCTTCTTTATTTTTAAACCTGTCCAGACCTGTTTAATCCTGAAACGAAGCCTGGATGATGTTTTTTAATTTTTAGAATTTTTTTTGCATTTGTTTTTGAATTTTCTAACTCGGGTCGGGTTCGAATGGATAGGAAGGAAATTTTTTTTGTTCTCTATTTTTCGGCCTGTCCTTTCCCGTTTCGTATTGAAATGAAGCCTGGATGATGTTTTTTAATTTTTAGAATTTTTTTGCATTTATTTTTGAATTTCCTAACCCGGGTCGGGTTCGAACGGATAGGAAGGAAATTTTTTTTCTTCTCTATTTTTCAGCCTGTCCTAACCCGTTTCTTCTTGAAATGAAGCCTGGATGATGTTTTTTAATTTTTTGAATTTTTTTCCATTTATTTTCGAATTTTCTAACTCAGATCGGGTTTGAACGGATAGGAAGAAAATTTTTTTCTTCTTTATTTTTCAACCTGTCCGGACCCGTTTAATCCTGAAATGAAGCCTGGATGATGTTTTTTAATTTTTAGAATTTTTTTGCATTTATTTTTTAATTTCCTTACCCGGGTCGGGTTCGAACGGATAGGAAGGAAATTTTTTTTCTTCTCTATTTTTCAGCCTGTCCTAACCCGTTTCTTCTTGAAATGAAGCCTGGATGATGTTTTTTAATTTTTTGAATTTTTTTGCATTTATTTTCGAATTTTCTAACTCGGGTCGGGTTTGAACGGATAGGAAGAAAATTTTTTTTCTTCTTTATTTTTCGGCCTGTCCTTTCCCGTTTCGTATTGAAATGAAGCCTGGATGATATTTTTTAATTTTTAGAATTTTTTTGCATTTATTTTTCAATTTTCTAACCTGGGTCGGGTTCGAACGGATAGGAAGGAAATTTTTTTTCCTTTTTATTTTTTAGCCTGTCTTCACCCGTTTAGTCTTGAAATGAAGCCTGGATGATGTTTTTTAATTTTTAGAATTTTTTTGCATTTATTTTTCAATTTTCTAACCCGGGTCGGGTTCGAATGGATTGGAAGGAAATTTTTTTTCTTCTCTATTTTTCTGCCTGCCCTGACCCGTTTCTTCTTGAAATGAAGCCAGGATGATGTTTTTTAATTTTTAGAATTTTTTAGCATTTATTTTCGAATTTTCTAAGTCGGGTCGGGTTTGAACGGATAGGAAGAAAATTTTTTTTCATCTTTATTTTTCAACCTGTCCAGACCTGTTTAATCCTGAAATGAAGCCTGGATGATGTTTTTTAATTTTTAGAATTTTTTTTGCAATTGTTTTTGAATTTTCTAACTCGGGTCGGGTTCGAACGGATAGGAAGGAAATTTTTTTTGTTCTCTATTTTTCGGCCTGTCCTTTCCCGTTTCGTATTGAAATGAAGCCTGGATGATGTTTTTTAATTTTTAGAATTTTTTTGCATTTATTTTTCAATTTTCTAACCTGGGTCGGGTTCGAACGGATAGGAAGGAAATTTTTTTTCTTCTCTATTTTTCAGCCTGTTCTAACCCGTTTCTTCCTGAAATGAAGCCTGGATGATTTTTTTAATTTTTGGAATTTTTTTGCATTTATTTTCGAATTTTCTAACTCGGGTCGGGTTTGAACAGATAGGAAGAAAATTTTTTTTCTTCTTTATTTTTAAACCTGTCCAGACCTGTTTAATCCTGAAATGAAGCCTGGATGATGTTTTTTAATTTTTAGAATTTTTTTTGCATTTGTTTTTTAATTTTCTAACTCGGGTCGGGTTCGAATGGATTGGAAGGAAATTTTTTTTGTTCTCTATTTTTCGGCCTGTCCTTTCCCGTTTCGTATTGAAATGAAGCCTGGATGATGTTTTTTAATTTTTAGAATTTTTTTGCATTTATTTTTCAATTTCCTAACCCGGGTCGGGTTCGAACGGATAGGAAGGAAATTTTTTTTCTTCTCTATTTTTCAGCATGTCCTAACCCGTTTCTTCTTGAAATGAAGCCTGGATGATGTTTTTTAATTTTTTGAATTTTTTTGCATTTATTTTCGAATTTTCTAACTCGGGTCGGGTTTGAACGGATAGGAAGAAAATTTTTTTCTTCTTTATTTTTCAACCTGTCCGGACCCTTTTAATCCTGAAATGAAGCCTGGATGATGTTTTTTAATTTTTAGAATTTTTTTTGCATTTGTTTTTGAGTTTTCTAACTCGGGTCGGGTTCGAACGGATAGGAAGGAAATTTTTTTTGTTCTCTATTTTTCGGCCTGTCCTTTCCCGTTTCGTATTGAAATGAAGCCTGGATGATGTTTTTTAATTTTTAGAATTTTTTTGCATTTATTTATCAATTTTCTAACCGGGGTCGGGTTCGAACGGATAGGAAGGAAATTTTTTTTCTTCTCTATTTATCAGCCTGTCCTAACCCGTTTCTTCCTGAAATGAAGCCTGGATGATGTTTTTTAATTTTTAGAATTTTTTTGCATTTATTTTCGAATTTTCTAACTCGGGTCGGGTTTGAACGGATAGGAAGAAAATTTTTTTTCTTCTTTATTTTTCAACCTGTCCAGACCTGTTTAATCCTGAAATGAAGCCTGGATGATGTTTTTTAATTTTTAGAATTTTTTTTGCATTTTTTTTTGAATTTTCTAACTCGGGTCGGGTTCGAACGGATAGGAAGGAAATTTTTTTTGTTCTCTATTTTTCGGCCTGTCCTTTCCCGTTTCGTATTGAAATGAAGCCTGGGTGATGTTTTTTAATTTTTAGAATTTTTTTGCATTTATTTTTCAATTTCCTAACCCGGGTCGGGTTCGAACGGATAGGAAGGAAATTTTTTTTGTTCTCTATTTTTCGGCCTGTCCTTTCCCGTTTCGTATTGAAATGAAGCCTGGATGATGTTTTTTAATTTTTAGAATTTTTTTGCATTTATTTTTCAATTTTCTAACCTGGGTCGGGTTCGAACGGATAGGAAGGAAATTTTTTTTCTTCCCTATTTTTCAGCCTGTTCTAACCCGTTTCTTCCTGAAATGAAGCCTGGATGATTTTTTTAATTTTTAGAATTTTTTTGCATTTATTTTCGAATTTTCTAACTCGGGTCGGGTTTGAACAGATAGGAAGAAAATTTTTTTTCTTCTTTATTTTTAAACCTGTCCAGACCTGTTTAATCCTGAAACGAAGCCTGGATGATGTTTTTTAATTTTTAGAATTTTTTTTGCATTTGTTTTTGAATTTTCTAACTCGGGTCGGGTTCGAATGGATAGGAAGGAAATTTTTTTTGTTCTCTATTTTTCGGCCTGTCCTTTCCCGTTTCGTATTGAAATGAAGCCTGGATGATGTTTTTTAATTTTTAGAATTTTTTTGCATTTATTTTTGAATTTCCTAACCCGGGTCGGGTTCGAACGGATAGGAAGGAAATTTTTTTTCTTCTCTATTTTTCAGCCTGTCCTAACCCGTTTCTTCTTGAAATGAAGCCTGGATGATGTTTTTTAATTTTTTGAATTTTTTTCCATTTATTTTCGAATTTTCTAACTCAGATCGGGTTTGAACGGATAGGAAGAAAATTTTTTTCTTCTTTATTTTTCAACCTGTCCGGACCCGTTTAATCCTGAAATGAAGCCTGGATGATGTTTTTTAATTTTTAGAATTTTTTTGCATTTATTTTTTAATTTCCTTACCCGGGTCGGGTTCGAACGGATAGGAAGGAAATTTTTTTTCTTCTCTATTTTTCAGCCTGTCCTAACCCGTTTCTTCTTGAAATGAAGCCTGGATGATGTTTTTTAATTTTTTGAATTTTTTTGCATTTATTTTCGAATTTTCTAACTCGGGTCGGGTTTGAACGGATAGGAAGAAAATTTTTTTCTTCTTTATTTTTCAACCTGTCCGGACCCGTTTAATCCTGAAATGAAGCCTGGATGATGTTTTTTAATTTTTAGAATTTTTTTTGCATTTGTTTTTGAGTTTTCTAACTCGGGTCGGGTTCGAACGGATAGGAAGGAAATTTTTTTTGTTCTCTATTTTTCGGCCTGTCCTTTCCCGTTTCGTATTGAAATGAAGCCTGGATGTTGTTTTTTAATTTTTAGAGTTTTTTTGCATTTATTTTTGAAGTTTCTAACCCGGGTCGGGTTCGAACGGATAGGAAGGAAATTTTTTTTCTTCTCTATTTTTCGGCCTGTCCTGACCCGTTTCGTCTTGAAATAAAGCCTGGATGATGTTTTTTAATTTTTAGAATTTTTTTGCATTTATTTTTGAATTTTCTAACTCGGGTCGGGTTTGAACGGATAGGAAGGAAATTTTTTTTCCTCATTACTTTTTAGCCTGCCTTAACCCGTTTAGTCTTGAAATGAAGCTTGGATGATGTTTTTTAATTTTTAGAATTTTTTTGCATTTATTTTTCAATTTTCTAACCCGGGTCGGGTTTGAACGGAAAGGAAGGAAATTTTTTTTCCTTTTTATTTTTTAGCCTGTCTTGACCCGTTTAGTCTTGAAATGAAGCCTGGATGATGTTTTTTAATTTTTAGAATTTTTTTTCATTTATTTTTCAATTTTCTAACCCGAGTCGGGTTCGAAAGGATTGGAAGGAAATTTTTTTTCTTCTCTATTTTTCAGCATGTCCTAACCCGTTTCTTCTTGAAATGAAGCCTGGATGATGTTTTTTAATTTTTTGAATTTTTTTGCATTTATTTTCGAATTTTCTAACTCGGGTCGGGTTTGAACGGATAGGAAGAAAATTTTTTTTCTTCTTTATTTTTCGGCCTGTCCTTTCCCGTTTCGTATTGAAATGAAGCCTGGATGATATTTTTTAATTTTTAGAATTTTTTTGCATTTATTTTTCAATTTTCTAACCTGGGTCGGGTTCGAACGGATAGGAAGGAAATTTTTTTTCTTCTCTATTTTTCAGCCTGTTCTAACCCGTTTCTTCCTGAAATGAAGCCTGGATGATTTTTTTAATTTTTAGAATTTTTTTGCATTTATTTTCGAATTTTCTAACTCGGGTCGGGTTTGAACAGATAGGAAGAAAATTTTTTGTCTTCTTTATTTTTCAACCTGTCCAGACCTGTTTAATCCTGAAATGAAGCCTGGATGATGTTTTTTAATTTTTAGAATTTTTTTTGCATTTGTTTTTGAATTTTCTAACTCGGGTCGGGTTCGAATGGATAGGAAGGAAATTTTTTTTGTTCTCTATTTTTCGGCCTGTCCTTTCACGTTTCGTATTGAAATGAAGCCTGGATGATGTTTTTTAATTTTTAGAATTTTTTTGCATTTATTTTTCAATTTCCTAACCCGGGTCGGGTTCGAACGGATAGGAAGGAAATTTTTTTTCTTCTCTATTTTTCAGCATGTCCTAACCCGTTTCTTCTTGAAATGAAGCCTGGATGATGTTTTTTAATTTTTTGAATTTTTTTGCATTTATTTTCGAATTTTCTAACTCGGGTCGGGTTTGAACGGATAGGAAGAAAATTTTTTTCTTCTTTATTTTTCAACCTGTCCGGACCCGTTTAATCCTGAAATGAAGCCTGGATGATTTTTTCTAATTTTTAGAATTTTTTTTGCATTTGTTTTTGAGTTTTCTAACACGGGTCGAAATCGAACGGATAGGAAGGAAAATTTTTTTGTTCTCTATTTTTCGGCCTGTCCTTTCCCGTTTCGTATTGAAATGAAGCCTGGATGTTGTTTTTTAATTTTTAGAGTTTTTTTGCATTTATTTTTGAAGTTTCTAACTCGGGTCGGGTTCAAACGGATAGGAAGGAAATTTTTTTTGTTCTCTATTTTTCGGCCTGTCCTTTCCCGTTTCGTATTGAAATGAAGCCTGGATGATGTTTTTTAATTTTTAGAATTTTTTTGCATTTATTTTACAATTTTCTAACCGGGGTCGGGTTCGAACGGATAGGAAGGAAATTTTTTTTCTTCTCTATTTATCAGCCTGTCCTAACCCGTTTCTTCCTGAAATGAAGCCTGGATGATGTTTTTTAATTTTTAGAATTTTTTTGCATTTATTTTCGAATTTTCTAACTCGGGTCGGGTTTGAACGGATAGGAAGAAAATTTTTTTTCTTCTTTATTTTTCAACCTGTCCAGACCTGTTTAATCCTGAAATGAAGCCTGGATGATGTTTTTTAATTTTTAGAATTTTTTTTGCATTTGTTTTTGAATTTTCTAACTCGGGTCGGATTCGAACGGATAGGAAGGAAATTTTTTTTGTTCTCTATTTTTCGGCCTGTCCTTTCCCGTTTCGTATTGAAATGAAGCCTGGGTGATGTTTTTTAATTTTTAGAATTTTTTTGCATTTATTTTACAATTTCCTAACCCGGGTCGGGTTCGAACGGATAGGAAGGAAATTTTTTTTGTTCTCTATTTTTCGGCCTGTCCTTTCCCGTTTCGTATTGAAATGAAGCCTGGATGATGTTTTTTAATTTTTAGAATTTTTTTGCATTTATTTTTCAATTTTCTAACCTGGGTTGGGTTCGTATGGATAGGAAGGAAATTTTTTTTCTTCCCTATTTTTCAGCCTGTTCTAACCCGTTTCTTCCTGAAATGAAGCCTGGATGATTTTTTTAATTTTTGGAATTTTTTTGCATTTATTTTCGAATTTTCTAACTCGGGTCGGGTTTGAACAGATAGGAAGAAAATTTTTTTTCGTCTTTATTTTTCAAACTGTCCAGACCTGTTTAATCCTGAAATGAAGCCTGGATGATGTTTTTTAATTTTTAGAATTTTTTTTGCATTTGTTTTTGAATTTTCTAACTCGGGTCGGGTTCGAACGGATAGGAAGGAAATTTTTTTTGTTCTCTATTTTTCGGCCTGTCCTTTCCCGTTTCGTATTGAAATGAAGCCAGGATGATGTTTTTTAATTTTTAGAATTTTTTTGCATTTATTTTTCAATTTTCTAACCTGGGTCGGGTTCGAACGGATAGGAAGGAAATTTTTTTTCTTCTCTATTTTTCAGCCTGTTCTAACCCGTTTCTTCATGAAATGAAGCCTGGATGATTTTTTTAATTTTTAGAATTTTTTTGCATTTATTTTCGAATTTTCTAACTCGGGTCGGGTTTGAACATATAGGAAGAAAATTTTTTTTCTTCTTTATTTTTCAACCTGTCCAGACCTGTTTAATCCTGAAATGAAGCTTGGATGATGTTTTTTAATTTTTAGAATTTTTTTTGCATTTGTTTTTGAATTTTCTAACTCGGGTCGGGTTCGAATGGATAGGGAGGAAATTTTTTTTGTTCTCTATTTTTCGGCCTGTCCTTTCCCGTTTCGTATTGAAATGAAGCCTGGATGATGTTTTTTAATTTTTAGAATTTTTTTGCATTTATTTTTCAATTTCCTAACCCGGGTCGGGTTCGAACGGATGGGAAGGAAATTTTTTTTCTTCTCTATTTTTCAGCATGTCCTAACCCGTTTCTTCTTGAAATGAAGCCTGGATGATGTTTTTTAATTTTTTGAATTCTTTTGCATTTATTTTCGAATTTTCTAACTCGGGTCGGGTTTGAACGGATAGGAAGAAAATTTTTTTCTTCTTTATTTTTCAACCTGTCCGGACCCGTTTAATCCTGAAATGAAGCCTGGATGATTTTTTTTAATTTTTAGAATTTTTTTTGCATTTGTTTTTGAGTTTTCTAACTCGGGTCGGGTTCGAACGGATAGGACTGAAATTTTTTTTGTTCTCTATTTTTCGGCCTGTCCTTTCCCGTTTCGTATTGAAATGAAGCCTGGATGATGTTTTTTAATTTTTAGAATTTTTTTGCATTTATTTTTCAATTTTCTAACCGGGGTCGGGTTCGAACGGATAGGAAGGAAATTTTTTTTCTTCTCTATTTTTCAGCCTGTCCTAACCCGTTTCTTCCTGAAATGAAGCCTGGATGATGGTTTTTAATTTTTAGAATTTTTTTGCATTTATTTTCGAATTTTCTAACTCGGGTCGGGTTTGAACGGATAGGAAGAAAAATTTTTTTCTTCTTTATTTTTCAACCTGTCCAGACCTGTTTAATCCTGAAATGAAGCCTGGATGATGTTTTTTAATTTTTAGAATTTTGTTTGCATTTGTTTTTGAATTTTCTAACTCGGGTCGGGTTCGAACGGATAGGAAGGAAATTTTTTTTATTCTCTATTTTTCGGCCTGTCCTTTCCCGTTTCGTATTGAAATGAAGCCTGGGTGATGTTTTTAAATTTTTAGAATTTTTTTGCATTTATTTTTCAATTTCCTAACCCGGGTCAGGTTCGAATGGATAGGAAGGAAATTTTTTTTCTTCTCTATTTTTCAGCCCGTCCTAACCCGTTTCTTCTTGAAATAAAGCCCGGATGATGTTTTTTAATTTTTTGAATTTTTTTGCATTTATTTTCTAATTTTCTAAGTCGGGTCGGGTTTGAACTGATAGGAAGAAAATTTTTTTCTTCTTTATTTTTCAACCTGTCCGGACCCGTTTAATCCTGAAATGAAGCGTGGATGATGTTTTTTAATTTTTAGAATTTTTTTTGCATTTGTTTTTGAGTTTTCTAACACGGGTCGGGTTCGAACGGATAGGAAGGAAATTTTTTTTGTTCTCTATTTTTCGGCCTGTCCTTTCCCGTTTCGTATTGAAATGAAGCCTGGATGTTGTTTTTTAATTTTTAGAGTTTTTTTGCATTTATTTTTGAAGTTTCTAACCCGGGTCGGGTTCGAACGGATAGGAAGGAAATTTTTTTTCTTCTCTATTTTTCGGCCTGTCCTGACCCGTTTCGTCTTGAAATAAAGCCTGGATGATGTTTTTTAATTTTTAGAATTTTTTTGCATTTATTTTTGAATTTTCTAACTCGGGTCGGGTTTGAACGGATAGGAAGGAAATTTTTTTTCCTCATTACTTTTTAGCCTGCCTTAACCCGTTTAGTCTTGAAATGAAGCTTGCATGATGTTTTTTAATTTTTAGAATTTTTTTGCATTTATTTTTCAATTTTCTAACCCGGGTCGGGTTTGAACGGAAAGGAAGGAAATTTTTTTTCCTTTTTATTTTTTAGCCTGTCTTGACCCGTTTAGTCTTGAAATGAAGCCTGGATGATGTTTTTTAATTTTTAGAATTTTTTTGCATTTATTTTTCAATTTTCTAACCCGGGTCGGGTTCGAATGGATAGGAAGAAAATTTTTTTTCTTCTCTATTTTTCCGCCTGCCCTGACCCGTTTCTTCTTGAAATGAAGCCTGGATGATGTTTTTTAATTTTTAAAATTTTTTTGCATTTATTTTCGAATTTTATAACTCGGGTCGGGTTTGAACGGATAGGAAGAAAATTTTTTTTCATCTTTATTTTTCAACCTGTCCAGACCTGTTTAATCCTGAAATGAAGCCTGGATGATGTTTTTTAATTTTTAGAATTTTTTTACATTTATTTTCGAATTTTCTAACTCGGGTCGGGTTTGAACGGATAGGAAGGAAATTTTTTTTCCTCATTACTTTTTAGCCTGCCTTAACCCGTTTAGTCTTGTAATGAAGCTTGGATGATGTTTTTTAATTTTTAGAATTTTTTTGCATTTATTTTTCAATTTTCTAACCCGGGTCGGGTTTGAACGGAAAGGAAGGAAATTGTTTTTCCTTTTTATTTTTTAGCCTGTCTTGACCCGTTTAGTCTTGAAATGAAGCCTGGATGATGTTTTTTAATTTTTAGAATTTTTTTGCATTTATTTTTCAATTTTCTAACCCGGGTCGGGTTCGAATGGATAGGAAGGAAATTTTTTTTCTTCTCTATTTTTCCGCCTGCCCTGACCCGTTTCTTCTTGAAATGAAGCCTGGATGATGTTTTTTAATTTTTAAAATTTTTTTGCATTTATTTTCGAATTTTCTAACTCGGGTCGGGTTTGAACGGATAGGAAGAAAATTTTTTTTCATCTTTATTTTTCAACCTGTCCAGACCTGTTTAATCCTGAAATGAAGCCTGGATGATGTTTTTTAATTTTTAGAATTTTTTTTGCATTTGTTTTTGAATTTTCTAACTCGGGTCGGGTTCGAACGGATAGGAAAGAAATTTTTTTTGTTCTCTATTTTTCGGCCTGTCCTTTCCCGTTTCGTATTGAAATGAAGCCTGGATGATGTTTTTTAATTTTTAGAATTTTTTTGCATTTATTTTTCAATTTTCTAACCTGGGTCGGGTTCGAACGGATAGGAAGGAAATTTTTTTTCTTCTCTATTTTTCAGCCTGTTCTAACCCGTTTCTTCCTGAAATGAAGCCTGGATGATTTTTTTAATTTTTAGAATTTTTTTGCATTTATTTTCGAATTTTCTAACTCGGGTCGGGTTTGAACAGATAGGAAGAAAATTTTTTGTCTTCTTTATTTTTCAACCTGTCCAGACCTGTTTAATCCTGAAATGAAGCCTGGATGATGTTTTTTAATTTTTAGAATTTTTTTTGCATTTGTTTTTGAATTTTCTAACTCGGGTCGGGTTCGAATGGATAGGAAGGAAATTTTTTTTGTTCTCTATTTTTCGGCCTGTCCTTTCACGTTTCGTATTGAAATGAAGCCTGGATGATGTTTTTTAATTTTTAGAATTTTTTTGCATTTATTTTTCAATTTCCTAACCCGGGTCGGGTTCGAACGGATAGGAAGGAAATTTTTTTTCTTCTCTATTTTTCAGCATGTCCTAACCCGTTTCTTCTTGAAATGAAGCCTGGATGATGTTTTTTAATTTTTTGAATTTTTTTGCATTTATTTTCGAATTTTCTAACTCGGGTCGGGTTTGAACGGATAGGAAGAAAATTTTTTTCTTCTTTATTTTTCAACCTGTCCGGACCCGTTTAATCCTGAAATGAAGCCTGGATGATTTTTTTTAATTTTTAGAATTTTTTTTGCATTTGTTTTTGAGTTTTCTAACACGGGTCGAAATCGAACGGATAGGAAGGAAAATTTTTTTGTTCTCTATTTTTCGGCCTGTCCTTTCCCGTTTCGTATTGAAATGAAGCCTGGATGTTGTTTTTTAATTTTTAGAGTTTTTTTGCATTTATTTTTGAAGTTTCTAACCCGGGTCGGGTTCGAACGGATAGGAAGGAAATTTTTTTTGTTCTCTATTTTTCGGCCTGTCCTTTCCCGTTTCGTATTGAAATGAAGTCTGGATGATGTTTTTTAATTTTTAGAATTTTTTTGCATTTATTTTTCAATTTTCTAACCTGGGTCGGGTTCGAACGGATAGGAAGGAAATTTTTTTTCTTCTCTGTTTTTCAGCCTATCCTAACCCGTTTCTTCATGAAATGAAGCCTGGATGATGTTTTTTAATTTTTAGAATTTTTTTGCATTTATTTTCGAATTTTCTAACTCGGGTCGGGTGTGAACGGATAGGAAGAAAATTTTTTTTCTACTTTATTTTTCAACCTGTCCAGACCTGTTTAATCCTAAAATGAAGCCTGGATGATGTTTTTTAATTTTTAGAATTTTTTTTGCATTTGTTTTTGAATTTTCTAACTCCGGTCGGGTTCGAATGGATAGGAAGGAAATTTTTTTTGTTCTCTATTTTTCGGCCTGTCCTTTCCCGTTTCGTATTGAAATGAAGCCTGGATGATGTTTTTTAATTTTTAGAATTTTTTTGCATTTATTTTTCAATTTCGTAACCCGGGTCGGGTTCGAACGGATAGGAAGGAAATTTTTTTTCTTCTCTATTTTTCAGCCCGTCCTAACCCGTTTCTTCTTGAAATAAAGCCCGGATGATGTTTTTTAATTTTTTGAATTTTTTTGCATTTATTTTCTAATTTTCTAAGTCGGGTCGGGTTTGAACTGATAGGAAGAAAATTTTTTTCTTCTTTATTTTTCAACCTGTCCGGACCCGTTTAATCCTGAAATGAAGCGTGGATGATGTTTTTTAATTTTTAGAATTTTTTTTGCATTTGTTTTTGAGTTTTCTAACACGGGTCGGGTTCGAACGGATAGGAAGGAAATTTTTTTTGTTCTCTATTTTTCGGCCTGTCCTTTCCCGTTTCGTATTGAAATGAAGCCTGGATGTTGTTTTTTAATTTTTAGAGTTTTTTTGCATTTATTTTTGAAGTTTCTAACCCGGGTCGGGTTCGAACGGATAGGAAGGAAATTTTTTTTCTTCTCTATTTTTCGGCCTGTCCTGACCCGTTTCGTCTTGAAATAAAGCCTGGATGATGTTTTTTAATTTTTAGAATTTTTTTGCATTTATTTTTGAATTTTCTAACTCGGGTCGGGTTTGAACGGATAGGAAGGAAATTTTTTTTCCTCATTACTTTTTAGCCTGCCTTAACCCGTTTAGTCTTGAAATGAAGCTTGCATGATGTTTTTTAATTTTTAGAATTTTTTTGCATTTATTTTTCAATTTTCTAACCCGGGTCGGGTTTGAACGGAAAGGAAGGAAATTTTTTTTCCTTTTTATTTTTTAGCCTGTCTTGACCCGTTTAGTCTTGAAATGAAGCCTGGATGATGTTTTTTAATTTTTAGAATTTTTTTGCATTTATTTTTCAATTTTCTAACCCGGGTCGGGTTCGAATGGATAGGAAGAAAATTTTTTTTCTTCTCTATTTTTCCGCCTGCCCTGACCCGTTTCTTCTTGAAATGAAGCCTGGATGATGTTTTTTAATTTTTAAAATTTTTTTGCATTTATTTTCGAATTTTATAACTCGGGTCGGGTTTGAACGGATAGGAAGAAAATTTTTTTTCATCTTTATTTTTCAACCTGTCCAGACCTGTTTAATCCTGAAATGAAGCCTGGATGATGTTTTTTAATTTTTAGAATTTTTTTACATTTATTTTCGAATTTTCTAACTCGGGTCGGGTTTGAACGGATAGGAAGGAAATTTTTTTTCCTCATTACTTTTTAGCCTGCCTTAACCCGTTTAGTCTTGTAATGAAGCTTGGATGATGTTTTTTAATTTTTAGAATTTTTTTGCATTTATTTTTCAATTTTCTAACCCGGGTCGGGTTTGAACGGAAAGGAAGGAAATTTTTTTTCCTTTTTATTTTTTAGCCTGTCTTGACCCGTTTAGTCTTGAAATGAAGCCTGGATGATGTTTTTTAATTTTTAGAATTTTTTTGCATTTATTTTTCAATTTTCTAACCCGGGTCGGGTTCGAATGGATAGGAAGGAAATTTTTTTTCTTCTCTATTTTTCCGCCTGCCCTGACCCGTTTCTTCTTGAAATGAAGCCTGGATGATGTTTTTTAATTTTTAAAATTTTTTTGCATTTATTTTCGAATTTTCTAACTCGGGTCGGGTTTGAACGGATAGGAAGAAAATTTTTTTTCATCTTTATTTTTCAACCTGTCCAGACCTGTTTAATCCTGAAATGAAGCCTGGATGATGTTTTTTAATTTTTAGAATTTTTTTTGCATTTGTTTTTGAATTTTCTAACTCGGGTCGGGTTCGAACGGATAGGAAAGAAATTTTTTTTGTTCTCTATTTTTCGGCCTGTCCTTTCCCGTTTCGTATTGAAATGAAGCCTGGATGATGTTTTTTAATTTTTAGAATTTTTTTGCATTTATTTTTCAATTTTCTAACCTGGGTCGGGTTCGAACGGATAGGAAGGAAATTTTTTTTCTTCTCTATTTTTCAGCCTGTTCTAACCCGTTTCTTCCTGAAATGAAGCCTGGATGATTTTTTTAATTTTTAGAATTTTTTTGCATTTATTTTCGAATTTTCTAACTCGGGTCGGGTTTGAACAGATAGGAAGAAAATTTTTTGTCTTCTTTATTTTTCAACCTGTCCAGACCTGTTTAATCCTGAAATGAAGCCTGGATGATGTTTTTTAATTTTTAGAATTTTTTTTGCATTTGTTTTTGAATTTTCTAACTCGGGTCGGGTTCGAATGGATAGGAAGGAAATTTTTTTTGTTCTCTATTTTTCGGCCTGTCCTTTCACGTTTCGTATTGAAATGAAGCCTGGATGATGTTTTTTAATTTTTAGAATTTTTTTGCATTTATTTTTCAATTTCCTAACCCGGGTCGGGTTCGAACGGATAGGAAGGAAATTTTTTTTCTTCTCTATTTTTCAGCATGTCCTAACCCGTTTCTTCTTGAAATGAAGCCTGGATGATGTTTTTTAATTTTTTGAATTTTTTTGCATTTATTTTCGAATTTTCTAACTCGGGTCGGGTTTGAACGGATAGGAAGAAAATTTTTTTCTTCTTTATTTTTCAACCTGTCCGGACCCGTTTAATCCTGAAATGAAGCCTGGATGATTTTTTTTAATTTTTAGAATTTTTTTTGCATTTGTTTTTGAGTTTTCTAACACGGGTCGAAATCGAACGGATAGGAAGGAAAATTTTTTTGTTCTCTATTTTTCGGCCTGTCCTTTCCCGTTTCGTATTGAAATGAAGCCTGGATGTTGTTTTTTAATTTTTAGAGTTTTTTTGCATTTATTTTTGAAGTTTCTAACCCGGGTCGGGTTCGAACGGATAGGAAGGAAATTTTTTTTGTTCTCTATTTTTCGGCCTGTCCTTTCCCGTTTCGTATTGAAATGAAGTCTGGATGATGTTTTTTAATTTTTAGAATTTTTTTGCATTTATTTTTCAATTTTCTAACCTGGGTCGGGTTCGAACGGATAGGAAGGAAATTTTTTTTCTTCTCTATTTTTCAGCCTATCCTAACCCGTTTCTTCATGAAATGAAGCCTGGATGATGTTTTTTAATTTTTAGAATTTTTTTGCATTTATTTTCGAATTTTCTAACTCGGGTCGGGTGTGAACGGATAGGAAGAAAATTTTTTTTCTACTTTATTTTTCAACCTGTCCAGACCTGTTTAATCCTAAAATGAAGCCTGGATGATGTTTTTTAATTTTTAGAATTTTTTTTGCATTTGTTTTTGAATTTTCTAACTCCGGTCGGGTTCGAATGGATAGGAAGGAAATTTTTTTTGTTCTCTATTTTTCGGCCTGTCCTTTCCCGTTTCGTATTGAAATGAAGCCTGGATGATGTTTTTTAATTTTTAGAATTTTTTTGCATTTATTTTTCAATTTCGTAACCCGGGTCGGGTTCGAACGGATAGGAAGGAAATTTTTTTTCTTCTCTATTTTTCAGCATGTCCTAACCCGTTTCTTCTTGAAATGAAGCCTGGATGATGTTTTTTAATTTTTTGAATTTTTTTGCATTTATTTTCGAATTTTCTAACTCGGGTCGGGTTTGAACGGATAGGAAGAAAATTTTTTTCTTCTTTATTTTTCAACCTGTCCGGACCCGTTTAATCCTGAAATGAAGCCTGGATGATTTTTTTTAATTTTTAGAATTTTTTTTGCATTTGTTTTTGAGTTTTCTAACACGGGTCGAAATCGAACGGATAGGAAGGAAAATTTTTTTGTTCTCTATTTTTCGGCCTGTCCTTTCCCGTTTCGTATTGAAATGAAGCCTGGATGTTGTTTTTTAATTTTTAGAGTTTTTTTGCATTTATTTTTGAAGTTTCTAACCCGGGTCGGGTTCGAACGGATAGGAAGGAAATTTTTTTTGTTCTCTATTTTTCGGCCTGTCCTTTCCCGTTTCGTATTGAAATGAAGCCTGGATGATGTTTTTTAATTTTTAGAATTTTTTTGCATTTATTTTTCAATTTTCTAACCTGGGTCGGGTTCGAACGGATAGGAAGGAAATTTTTTTTCTTCTCTATTTTTCAGCCTGTCCTAACCCGTTTCTTCATGAAATGAAGCCTGGATGATGTTTTTTAATTTTTAGAATTTTTTTGCATATATTTTCGAATTTTCTAACTCGGGTCGGGTTTGAACGGATAGGAAGAAAATTTTTTTTCTACTTTATTTTTCAACCTGTCCAGACCTGTTTAATCCTGAAATGAAGCCTGGATGATGTTTTTTAATTTTTAGAATTTTTTTTGCATTTGTTTTTGAATTTTCTAACTCCGGTCGGGTTCGAATGGATAGGAAGGAAATTTTTTTTGTTCTCTATTTTTCGGTCTGTCCTTTCCCGTTTCGTATTGAAATGAAGCCTGGATGATGTTTTTTAATTTTTAGAATTTTTTTGCATTTATTTTTCAATTTCCTAACCCGGGTCGGGTTCGAACGGATAGGAAGGAAATTTTTTTTCTTCTCTATTTATCAGCATGTCCTAACCCGTTTCTTCTTGAAATGAAGCCTGGATGATGTTTTTTAATTTTTTGAATTTTTTTGCATTTATTTTCGAATTTTCTAACTCGGGTCGGGTTTGAACGGATAAGAAGAAAATTTTTTTCTTCTTTATTTTTCAACCTGTCCGGACCCTTTTAATCCTGAAATGAAGCCTGGATGATGTTTTTTAATTTTTAGAATTTTTTTTGCATTTGTTTTTGAGTTTTCTAACTCGGGTCGGGTTCGAACGGATAGGAAGGAAATTTTTTTTGTTCTCTATTTTTCGGCCTGTCCTTTCCCGTTTCGTATTGAAATGAAGCCTGGATGATGTTTTTTAATTTTTAGAATTTTTTTGCATTTATTTTTCAATTTTCTAACCGGGGTCGGGTTCGAACGGATAGGAAGGAAATTTTTTTTCTTCTCTATTTATCAGCCTGTCCTAACCCGTTTCTTCCTGAAATGAAGCCTGGATGATGTTTTTTAATTTTTAGAATTTTTTTGCATTTATTTTCGAATTTTCTAACTCGGGTCGGGTTTGAACGGATAGGAAGAAAATTTTTTTCTTCTTTATTTTTCAACCTGTCCGGACCCGTTTAATCCTGAAATGAAGCCTGGATGATGTTTTTTAATTTTTATAATTTTTTTTGCATTTGTTTTTGAGTTTTCTAACTCGGGTCGGGTTCGAACGGATAGGAAGGAAATTTTTTTTGTTCTCTATTTTTCGGCCTGTCCTTTCCCGTTTCGTATTGAAATGAAGCCTGGATGTTGTTTTTTAATTTTTAGAGTTTTTTTGCATTTATTTTTGAAGTTTCTAACCCGGGTCGGGTTCGAACGGAAAGGAAGGAAATTTTTTTTCTTCTCTATTTTTCGGCCTGTCCTGAACCGTTTCGTCTTGAAATAAAGCCTGGATGATGTTTTTTAATTTTTAGAATTTTTTTGCATTTATTTTTGAATTTTCTAACTCGGGTCGGGTTTGAACGGATAGGAAGGAAATTTTTTTTCCTCATTACTTTTTAGCCTGCCTTAACCCGTTTAGTCTTGAAATGAAGCTTGGATGATGTTTTTTAATTTTTAGAATTTTTTTGCATTTATTTTTCAATTTTCTAACCCGGGTCGGGTTTGAACGGAAAGGAAGGAAATTTTTTTTCCTTTTTATTTTTTAGCCTGTCTTGACCCGTTTAGTCTTGAAATGAAGCCTGGATGATGTTTTTTAATTTTTAGAATTTTTTTGCATTTATTTTTCAATTTTCTAACCCGAGTCGGGTTCGAATGGATTGGAAGGAAATTTTTTTTCTTCTCTATTTTTCTGCCTGCCCTGACCCGTTTCTTCTTGAAATGAAGCCTGGATGATGTTTTTTAATTTTTAGAATTTTTTTGCATTTATTTTCGAATTTTCTAACTCGGGTCGGGTTTGAACGGATAGGAAGAAAATTTTTTGTCATCTTTATTTTTCAACCTGTCCAGACCTGTTTAATCCTGAAATGAAGCCTGGATGATGTTTTTTAATTTTTAGAATTTTTTTTGCATTTGTTTTTGAATTTTCTAACTCGGGTCGGGTTCGAACGGATAGGAAGGAAATTTTTTTTGTTCTCTATTTTTTGGCCTGTCCTTTCCCGTTTCGTATTGAAATGAAGCCAGGATGATGTTTTTTAATTTTTTGAATTTTTTTGCATTTATTTTTCAATTTTCTAACCTGGGTCGGGTTCGAACGGATAGGAAGGAAATTTTTTTTCTTCTCTATTTTTCAGCCTGTTCTAACCCGTTTCTTCCTGAAATGAAGCCTGGATGATTTTTTTAATTTTTAGAATTTTTTTGCATTTATTTTCGAATTTTCTAACTCGGGTCGGGTTTGAACAGATAGGAAGAAAATTTTTTTTCTTCTTTATTTTTCAACCTGTCCAGACCTGTTTAATCCTGAAATGAAGCCTGGATGATGTTTTTTAATTTTTAGAATTTTTTTTGCATTTGTTTTTGAATTTTCTAACTCGGGTCGGGTTCGAATGGATAGGAAGGAAATTTTTTTTGTTCTCTATTTTTCGGCCTGTCCTTTCCCGTTTCGTATTGAAATGAAGCCTGGATGATGTTTTTTAATTTTTAGAATTTTTTTGCATTTATTTTTCAATTTCCTAACCCGGGTCGGGTTCGAACGGATGGGAAGGAAATTTTTTTTCTTCTCTATTTTTCAGCATGTCCTAACCCGTTTCTTCTTGAAATGAAGCCTGGATGATGTTTTTTAATTTTTTGAATTCTTTTGCATTTATTTTCGAATTTTCTAACTCGGGTCGGGTTTGAACGGATAGGAAGAAAATTTTTTTCTTCTTTATTTTTCAACCTGTCCGGACCCGTTTAATCCTGAAATGAAGCCTGGATGATTTTTTTTAATTTGTAGAATTTTTTTTGCATTTGTTTTTGAGTTTTCTAACTCGGGTCGAGTTCGAACGGATAGGAATGAAATTTTTTTTGTTCTCTATTTTTCGGCCTGTCCTTTCCCGTTTCGTATTGAAATGAAGCCTGGATGATGTTTTTTTAATTTTTAGAATTTTTTTGCATTTATTTTTCAATTTTCTAACCGGGGTCGGGTTCGAACGGATAGGAAGGAAATTTTTTTTCTTCTCTATTTTTCAGCCTATCCTAACCCGTTTCTTCCTGAAATGAAGCCTGGATGATGTTTTTTAATTTTTAGAATTTTTTTGCATTTATTTTCGAATTTTCTAACTCGGGTCGGGTTTGAACGGATAGGAAGAAAATTTTTTTTCTTCTTTATTTTTCAACCTGTCCAGACCTGTTTAATCCTGAAATGAAGCCTGGATGATGTTTTTTAATTTTTAGAATTTTGTTTGCATTTGTTTTTGAATTTTCTAACTCGGGTCGGGTTCGAACGGATAGGAAGGAAATTTTTTTTATTCTCTATTTTTCGGCCTGTCCTTTCCCGTTTCGTATTGAAATGAAGCCTGGGTGATGTTTTTTAATTTTTAGAATTTTTTTGCATTTATTTTTCAATTTCCTAACCCGGGTCGGGTTCGAATGGATAGGAAGGAAATTTTTTTTCTTCTCTATTTTTCAGCCTGTCCTAACCCGTTTCTTCTTGAAATGAAGCCCGGATGATGTTTTTTAATTTTTTGAATTTTTTTGCATTTATTTTCTAATTTTCTAACTCGGGTCGGGTTTGAACTGATAGGAAGAAAATTTTTTTCTTCTTTATTTTTCAACCTGTCCGGACCCGTTTAATCCTGAAATGAAGCATGGATGATGTTTTTTAATTTTTAGAATTTTTTTTGCATTTGTTTTTGAGTTTTCTAACACGGGTCGGGTTCGAACGGATAGGAAGGAAATTTTTTTTGTTCTCTATTTTTCGGCCTGTCCTTTCCCGTTTCGTATTGAAATGAAGCCTGGATGTTGTTTTTTAATTTTTAGAGTTTTTTTGCATTTATTTTTGAAGTTTCTAACCCGGGTCGGGTTCGAACGGATAGGAAGGAAATTTTTTTTCTTCTCTATTTTTCGGCCTGTCCTGACCCGTTTCGTCTTGAAATAAAGCCTGGATGATGTTTTTTAATTTTTAGAATTTTTTTGCATTTATTTTTGAATTTTCTAACTCGGGTCGGGTTTGAACGGATAGGAAGGAAATTTTTTTTCCTCATTACTTTTTAGCCTGCCTTAACCCGTTTAGTCTTGAAATGAAGCTTGCATGATGTTTTTTAATTTTTAGAATTTTTTTGCATTTATTTTTCAATTTTCTAACCCGGGTCGGGTTTGAACGGAAAGGAAGGAAATTTTTTTTCCTTTTTATTTTTTAGCCTGTCTTGACCCGTTTAGTCTTGAAATGAAGCCTGGATGATGTTTTTTAATTTTTAGAATTTTTTTGCATTTATTTTTCAATTTTCTAACCCGGGTCAGGTTCGAATGGATAGGAAGAAAATTTTTTTTCTTCTCTATTTTTCCGCCTGCCCTGACCCGTTTCTTCTTGAAATGAAGCCTGGAAGATGTTTTTTAATTTTTAAAATTTTTTTGCATTTATTTTCGAATTTTATAACTCGGGTCGGGTTTGAACGGATAGGAAGAAAATTTTTTTTCATCTTTATTTTTCAACCTGTCCAGACCTGTTTAATCCTGAAATGAAGCCTGGATGATGTTTTTTAATTTTTAGAATTTTTTTGCATTTATTTTCGAATTTTCTAACTCGGGTTGGGTTTGAACGGATAGGAAGGAAATTTTTTTTCCTCATTACTTTTTAGCCTGCCTTAACCCGTTTAGTCGTGTAATGAAGCTTGGATGATGTTTTTTAATTTTTAGAATTTTTTTGCATTTATTTTTCAATTTTCTAACCCGGGTCGGGTTTGAACGGAAAGGAAGGAAATTTTTTTTCCTTTTTATTTTTTAGCCTGTCTTGACCCGTTTAGTCTTGAAATGAAGCCTGGATGATGTTTTTTAATTTTTAGAATTTTTTTGCATTTATTTTTCAATTTTCTAACCCGGGTCGGGTTCGAATGGATAGGAAGGAAATTTTTTTTCTTCTCTATTTTTCCGCCTGCCCTGATCCGTTTCTTCTTGAAATGAAGCCTGGATGATATTTTTTAATTTTTAAAATTTTTTTGCATTTATTTTCGAATTTTCTAACTCGGGTCGGGTTTGAACGGATAGGAAGAAAATTTTTTTTCATCTTTATTTTTCAACCTGTCCAGACCTGTTTAATCCTGAAATGAAGCCTGGATGATGTTTTTTAATTTTTAGAATTTTTTTTGCATTTGTTTTTGAATTTTCTAACTCGGGTCGGGTTCGAACGGATGGGAAGGAAATTTTTTTTGTTCTCTATTTTTCGGCCTGTCCTTTCCCGTTTCGTATTGAAATGAAGCCTGGATGATGTTTTTTAATTTTTAGAATTTTTTTGCATTTATTTTTCAATTTTCTAACCTGGGTCGGGTTCGAACGGATAGGAAGGAAATTTTTTTTCTTCTCTATTTTTCAGCCTGTCCTAACCCGTTTCTTCATGAAATGAAGCCTGGATGATGTTTTTTAATTTTTAGAATTTTTTTGCATTTATTTTCGAATTTTCTAACTCGGGTCGGGTTTGAACGGATAGGAAGAAAATTTTTTTTCTACTTTATTTTTCAACCTGTCCAGACCTGTTTAATCCTGAAATGAAGCCTGGATGATGTTTTTTAATTTTTAGAATTTTTTTTGCATTTGTTTTTGAATTTTCTAACTCGGGTCGGGTACGAATGGATAGGAAGGAAATTTTTTTTGTTCTCTATTTTTCGGCCTGTCCTTTCCCGTTTCGTATTGAAATGAAGCCTGGATGATGTTTTTTAATTTTTAGAATTTTTTTGCATTTATTTTTCAATTTTCTAACCGGGGTCGGGTTAGAACGGATAGGAAGGAAATTTTTTTTCTTTTCTATTTATCAGCCTGTCCTAACCCGTTTCTTCCTGAAATGAAGCCTGGATGATGTTTTTTAATTTTTAGAATTTTTTTGCATTTATTTTCGAATTTTCTAACTCGGGTCGGGTTTGAACGGATAGGAAGAAAATTTTTTTTCTTCTTTATTTTTCAACCTGTCCAGACCTGTTTAATCCTGAAATGAAGCCTGGATGATGTTTTTTACTTTTTAGAATTTTTTTGCATTTGTTTTTGAATTTTCTAACTCGGGTCGGGTTCGAACGGAAAGGAAGGAAATTTTTTTTGTTCTCTATTTTTCGGCCTGTCCTTTACCGTTTCGTATTGAAATGAAGCCTGGATGATGTTTTTTAATTTTTAGAATTTTTTTGCATTTATTTTTCAATTTTCTAACCTGGGTCGGGTTCGAACCGTTAGGAAGGAAATTTTTTTTCTTCTCTATTTTTCAGCCTGTTCTAACCCGCTTCTTCCTGAAATGAAGCCTGGATGATTTTTTTAATTTTTAGAATTTTTTTGCATTTATTTTCGAATTTTCTAACTCGGGTCGGGTTTGAACAGATAGGAAGAAAATTTTTTGTCTTCTTTATTTTTCAACCTGTCCAGACCTGTTTAATCCTGAAATGAAGCCTGGATGATGTTTTTTAATTTTTAGAATTTTTTTTGCATTTGTTTTTGAATTTTCTAACTCGGGCCGGGTTCGAATGGATAGGAAGGAAATTTTTTTTGTTCTCTAATTTTCGGCCTGTCCTTTCCCGTTTCGTATTGAAATGAAGCCTGGATGATGTTTTTTAATTTCTAGAATTTTTTTGCATTTATTTTTCAATTTCCTAACCCGGGTAGGGTTCGAACGGATAGGAAGGAAATTTTTTTTCTTCTCTATTTTTCAGCATGTCCTAACCCGTTTCTTCTTGAAATGAAGCCTGGATGATGTTTTTTAATTTTTTGAATTTTTTTGCATTTATTTTCGAATTTTCTAACTCGGGTCGGGTTTGAACGGATAGGAAGAAAATTTTTTTCTTCTTTATTTTTCAACCTGTCCGGACCCGTTTAATCCTGAAATGAAGCCTGGATGATTTTTTTTAATTTTTAGAATTTTTTTTGCATTTGTTTTTGAGTTTTCTAACACGGGTCGAAATCGAACGGATAGGAAGGAAAATTTTTTTGTTCTCTATTTTTCGACCTGTCCTTTCCCGTTTCGTATTGAAATGAAGCCTGGATGTTGTTTTTTAATTTTTAGAGTTTTTTTGCATTTATTTTTGAAGTTTCTAACCCGGGTCGGGTTCGAACGGATAGGAAGGAAATTTTTTTTCTTCTCTATTTTTCGGCCTGTCCTGACCCGTTTCGTCTTGAAATAAAGCCTGGATGATGTTTTTTTAATTTTTAGAATTTTTTTCCATTTATTTTTGAATTTTCTAACTCGGGTAGGGTTTGAACGGATAGGAAGGAAATTTTTTTTCCTCATTACTTTTTAGCCTGCCTTGACCCGTTTAGTCTTGAAATGAAGCCTGGATGATGTTTTTTAATTTTTAGAATTTTTTTGCATTTATTTTTCAATTTTCTAACCCGGGTCGAGTTCGAATGGATAGGAAGGAAATTTTTTTCTTCTCTATTTTTCCGCCTGCCCTGACCCGTTTCTTCTTGAAATGAAGCCTGGATGATGTTTTTTAATTTTTTGAATTTTTTTGCATTTATTTTCGAATTTTCTAACTCGGGTCGGGTTTGAACGGATAGGAAGGAAATTTTTTTTCCTCATTACTTTTTAGCCTGCCTTAAACCGTTTAGTCCTGTAATGAAGCTTGGATGATGTTTTTTAATTTTTAGAATTTTTTTGCATTTATTTTTCAATTTTCTAACCCGGGTCGGGTTTGAACGGAAAGGAAGGAAATTTTTTTTCCTTTCTATTTTTTAGCCTGTCCTGACCCGTTTAGTCTTGAAATGAAGCCTGGATGATGTTTTTTAATTTTTAGAATTTTTTTGCATTTATTTTTCAATTTCCTAACCCGGGTAGGGTTCGAACGGATAGGAAGGAAATTTTTTTTCTTCTCTATTTTTCAGCATGTCCTAACCCGTTTCTTCTTGAAATGAAGCCTGGATGATGTTTTTTAATTTTTTGAATTTTTTTGCATTTATTTTCGAATTTTCTAACTCGGGTCGGGTTTGAACGGATAGGAAGAAAATTTTTTTCTTCTTTATTTTTCAACCTGTCCGGACCCGTTTAATCCTGAAATGAAGCCTGGATGATTTTTTTTAATTTTTAGAATTTTTTTTGCATTTGTTTTTGAGTTTTCTAACACGGGTCGAAATCGAACGGATAGGAAGGAAAATTTTTTTGTTCTCTATTTTTCGGCCTGTCCTTTCCCGTTTCGTATTGAAATGAAGCCTGGATGTTGTTTTTTAATTTTTAGAGTTTTTTTGCATTTATTTTTGAAGTTTCTAACCCGGGTCGGGTTCGAACGGATAGGAAGGAAATTTTTTTTCTTCTCTATTTTTCGGCCTGTCCTGACCCGTTTCGTCTTGAAATAAAGCCTGGATGATGTTTTTTAATTTTTAGAATTTTTTTCCATTTATTTTTGAATTTTCTAACTCGGGTAGGGTTTGAACGGATAGGAAGGAAATTTTTTTTCCTCATTACTTTTTAGCCTGCCTTGACCCGTTTAGTCTTGAAATGAAGCCTGGATGATGTTTTTTAATTTTTAGAATTTTTTTGCATTTATTTTTCAATTTTCTAACCCGGGTCGGGTTCGAATGGATAGGAAGGAAATTTTTTTCTTCTCTATTTTTCCGCCTGCCCTGACCCGTTTATTCTTGAAATGAAGCCTGGATGATGTTTTTTAATTTTTAGAATTTTTTTGCATTTATTTTCGAATTTTCTAACTCGGGTCGGGTTTGAACGGATAGGAAGGAAATTTTTTTTCCTCATTACTTTTTAGCCTGCCTTAACCCGTTTAGTCCTGTAATGAAGCTTGGATGATGTTTTTTAATTTTTAGAATTTTTTTGCATTTATTTTTCAATTTTCTAACCCGGGTCGGGTTTGAACGGAAAGGAAGGAAATTTTTTTTCCTTTCTATTTTTTAGCCTGTCTTGACCCGTTTAGTCTTGAAATGAAGCCTGGATGATGTTTTTTAATTTTTAGAATTTTTTTGCATTTATTTTTCAATTTTCTAACCCGGGTCGGGTTCGAATGGATAGGAAGGAAATTTTTTTTCTTCTCTATTTTTCCGCCTGCCCTGACCCGTTTCTTCTTGAAATGAAGCCTGGATGATGTTTTTTAATTTTTAGAATTTTTTTGCATTTATTTTTCAATTTTCTAACCTGGGTCGGGTTCGAACGGATAGGAAGGAAATTTTTTTTCTTCTCTATTTTTCAGCCTGTCCTAACCCGTTTCTTCTTGAAATGAAGCCTGGATGATGTTTTTTAATTTTTAGAATTTTTTTGCATTTATTTTCGAATTTTCTAACTCGGGTCGGGTTTGAACGGATAGGAAGAAAATTTTTTTTCTACTTTATTTTTCAACCTGTCCAGACCTGTTTAATCCTGAAATGAAGCCTGGATGATGTTTTTTAATTTTTAGAATTTTTTTTGCATTTGTTTTTGAATTTTCTAACTCGGGTCGGGTTCGAATGGATTGGAAGGAAATTTTTTTTGTTCTCTATTTTTCGGCCTGTCCTTTCCCGTTTCGTATTGAAATGAAGCCTGGATGATGTTTTTTAATTTTTAGAATTTTTTTGCATTTATTTTTCAATTTCCTAACCCGGGTCGGGTTCGAACGGATAGGAAGGAAATTTTTTTTCTTCTCTATTTTTCAGCATGTCCTAACCCGTTGCTTCTTGAAATGAAGCCTGGATGATGTTTTTTAATTTTTTGAATTTTTTTGCATTTATTTTCGAATTTTATAACTCGGGTCGGGTTTGAACGGATAGGAAGAAAATTTTTTTCTTCTTTATTTTTCAACCTGTCCGGACCCTTTTAATCCTGAAATGAAGCCTGGATGATGTTTTTTAATTTTTAGAATTTTTTTTGCATTTGTTTTTGAGTTTTCTAACTCGGGTCGGGTTCGAACGGATAGGAAGGAAATTTTTTTTGTTCTCTATTTTTCGGCCTGTCCTTTCCCGTTTCGTATTGAAATGAAGCCTGGATGATGTTTTTTAATTTTTAGAATTTTTTTGCATTTATTTTTCAATTTTCTAACCGGGGTCGGGTTCGAACGGATAGGAAGGAAATTTTTTTTCTTCTCTATTTATCAGCCTGTCCTAACCCGTTTCTTCCTGAAATGAAGCCTGGATGATGTTTTTTAATTTTTAGAATTTTTTTGCATTTATTTTCGAATTTTCTAACTTGGGTCGGGTTTGAACGGATAGGAAGAAAATTTTTTTTCTTCTTTATTTTTCAACCTGTCTAGACCTGTTTAATCTTGAAATGAAGCCTGGATGATGTTTTTTAATTTTTATAATTTTTTTTGCATTTGTTTTTGAATTTTCTAACTCGGGTCGGGTTCGAACGGATAGGAAGGAAATTTTTTTTGTTCTCAATTTTTCGGCCTGTCCTTTCCCGTTTCGTATTGAAATGAAGCCTGGATGATGTTTTTTAATTTTTAGAATTTTTTTGCATTTATTTTTCAATTTTCTAACCTGGGTCGGGTTCGAACGGATAGGAAGGAAATTTTTTTTCTTCTCTATTTTTCAGCCTGTTCTAACCCGTTTCTTCCTGAAATGAAGCCTGGATGATTTTTTTAATTTTTAGAATTTTTTTGCATTTATTTTCGAATTTTCTAACTCGGGTCGGGTTTGAACAGATAGGAAGAAAATTTTTTTTCTTCTTTATTTTTCAACCTGTCCAGACCTGTTTAATCCTGAAATGAAGCCTGGATGATGTTTTTTAATTTTTAGAATTTTTTTTGCATTTGTTTTTTAATTTTCTAACTCGGGTCGGGTTCGAATGGATAGGAAGGAAATTTTTTTTGTTCTCTATTTTTCGGCCTGTCCTTTCCCGTTTCGTATTGAAATGAGGCCTGGATGATGTTTTTTAATTTTTAGAATTTTTTTGCATTTATTTTTCAATTTCCTAACCCGGGTCGGGTTCGAACGGATAGGAAGGAAATTTTTTTTCTTCTCTATTTTTCAGCATGTCCTTACCCGTTTCTTCTTGAAATGAAGCCTGGATGATGTTTTTTAATTTTTTAAATTTTTTTGCATTTATTTTCGAATTTTCTAACTCGGGTCGGATTTGAACGGATAGGAAGAAAATTTTTTTCTTCTTTATTTTTCAACCTGTCCGGACCCGTTTAATCCTGAAATGAAGCCTGGATGATTTTTTTTAATTTTTAGAATTTTTTTTGCATTTGTTTTTGAGTTTTCTAACACGGGTCGGGTTCGAACGGATAGGAAGGAAAATTTTTTTGTTCTCTATTTTTCGGCCTGTCCTTTCCCGTTTCGTATTGAAATGAAGCCTGGATGTTGTTTTTTAATTTTTAGAGTTTTTTTGCATTTATTTTTGAAGTTTCTAACCCGGGTCGGGTTCGAACGGATAGGAAGGAAATTTTTTTTCTTCTCTATTTTTCGGCCTGTCCTGACCCGTTTCGTCTTGAAATAAAGCCTGGATGATGTTTTTTAATTTTTAGAATTTTTTTGCATTTATTTTTGAATTTTCTAACTCGGGTCGGGTTTGAACGGATAGGAAGGAAATTTTTTTTCCTCATTACTTTTTAGCCTGCCTTAACCCGTTTAGTCTTGAAATGAAGCTTGGATGATGTTTTTTAATTTTTAGAATTTTTTTGCATTTATTTTTCAATTTTCTAACCCGGGTCGGGTTTGAACGGAAAGGAAGGAAATTTTTTTTCCTTTTTATTTTTTAGCCTGTCTTGACCCGTTTAGTCTTGAAATGAAGCCTGGATGATGTTTTTTAATTTTTAGAATTTTTTTGCATTTATTTTTCAATTTTCTAACCCGGGTCGGGTTCGAATGGATAGGAAGGAAATTTTTTTTCTTCTCTATTTTTCCGCCTGCCCTGACCCGTTTCTTCTTGAAATGAAGCCTGGATGATGTTTTTTAATTTTTAGAATTTTTTTGCATTTATTTTCGAATTTTCTAACTCGGGTCGGGTTTGAACGGATAGGAAGGAAATTTTTTTTCCTCATTACTTTTTAGCCTGCCTTAACCCGTTTAGTCTTGTAATGAAGCTTGGATGATGTTTTTTAATTTTTAGAATTTTTTTGCATTTATTTTTCAATTTTCTAACCCGGGTCGGGTTTGAACGGAAAGGAAGGAAATTTTTTTTCCTTTTTATTTTTTAGCCTGTCTTGACCCGTTTAGTCTTGAAATGAAGCCTGGATGATGTTTTTTAATTTTTAGAATTTTTTTTGCATTTGTTTTTGAATTTTCTAACACGGGTCGGGTTCGAATGGATAGGAAGGAAATTTTTTTTGTTCTCTATTTTTCGGCCTGTCCTTCCCGTTTCGTATTGAAATGAAGCCTGGATGATGTTTTTTAATTTTTAGAATTTTTTTGCATTTATTTTCGAACTTTCTAACTCGGGTCGGGTTTGAACGGATAGGAAGGAAATTTTTTTTCCTCATTACTTTTTAGCCTGCCTTAACCCGTTTAGTCTTGTAATGAAGCTTGGATGATGTTTTTTAATTTTTAGAATTTTTTTGCATTTATTTTTCAATTTTCTAACCCGGGTCGGGTTTGAACGGAAAGGAAGGAAATTTTTTTTCCTTTTTATTTTTTAGCCTGTCTTGACCCGTTTAGTCTTGAAATGAAGCCTGGATGATGTTTTTTAATTTTTAGAATTTTTTTTGCATTTGTTTTTGAATTTTCTAACTCGGGTCGGGTTTGAACAGATAGGAAGAAAATTTTTTTTCATCTTTATTTTTCAACCTGTCCAGACCTGTTTAATCCTGAAATGAAGCCTGGATGATGTTTTTTAATTTTTAGAATTTTTTTTGCATTTCTTTTTGAATTTTCTAACTCGGGTCGGGTTCGAACGGATAGGAAGGAAATTTTTTTTGTTCTCTGTTTTTCGGCCTGTCCTTCCCGTTTCGTATTGAAATGAAGCCTGGATGATGTTTTTTAATTTTTAGAATTTTTTTGCATTTATTTTTCAATTTTCTAACCCGGGTCGGGTTCGAATGGATAGGAAGGAAATTTTTTTCTTCTCTATTTTTCCGCCTGCCCTGACCCGTTTCTTCTTGAAATGAAGCCTGGATGATGTTTTTTAATTTTTAGAATTTTTTTGCATTTATTTTCGAATTTTCTAACTCGGGTCGGGTTTGAACGGATAGGAAGGAAATTTTTTTTCCTCATTACTTTTTAGCCTGCCTTAACCCGTTTAGTCCTGTAATGAAGCTTGGATGATGTTTTTTAATTTTTAGAATTTTTTTGCATTTATTTTTCAATTTTCTAACCCGGGTCGGGTTTGAACGGAAAGGAAGGAAATTTTTTTTCCTTTCTATTTTTTAGCCTGTCTTGACCCGTTTAGTCTTGAAATGAAGCCTGGATGATGTTTTTTAATTTTTAGAATTTTTTTGCATTTATTTTTCAATTTTCTAACCCGGGTCGGGTTCGAATGGATAGGAAGGAAATTTTTTTTCTTCTCTATTTTTCCGCCTGCCCTGACCCGTTTCTTCTTGAAATGAAGCCTGGATGATGTTTTTTAATTTTTAGAATTTTTTTGCATTTATTTTTCAATTTTCTAACCTGGGTCGGGTTCGAACGGATAGGAAGGAAATTTTTTTTCTTCTCTATTTTTCAGCCTGTCCTAACCCGTTTCTTCTTGAAATGAAGCCTGGATGATGTTTTTTAATTTTTAGAATTTTTTTGCATTTATTTTCGAATTTTCTAACTCGGGTCGGGTTTGAACGGATAGGAAGAAAATTTTTTTTCTACTTTATTTTTCAACCTGTCCAGACCTGTTTAATCCTGAAATGAAGCCTGGATGATGTTTTTTAATTTTTAGAATTTTTTTTGCATTTGTTTTTGAATTTTCTAACTCGGGTCGGGTTCGAATGGATAGGAAGGAAATTTTTTTTGTTCTCTATTTTTCGGCCTGTCCTTTCCCGTTTCGTATTGAAATGAAGCCTGGATGATGTTTTTTAATTTTTAGAATTTTTTTGCATTTATTTTTCAATTTCCTAACCCGGGTCGGGTTCGAACGGATAGGAAGGAAATTTTTTTTCTTCTCTATTTTTCAGCATGTCCTAACCCGTTTCTTCTTGAAATGAAGCCTGGATGATGTTTTTTAATTTTTTGAATTTTTTTGCATTTATTTTCGAATTTTATAACTCGGGTCGGGTTTGAACGGATAGGAAGAAAATTTTTTTCTTCTTTATTTTTCAACCTGTCCGGACCCTTTTAATCCTGAAATGAAGCCTGGATGATGTTTTTTAATTTTTAGAATTTTTTTTGCATTTGTTTTTGAGTTTTCTAACTCGGGTCGGGTTCGAACGGATAGGAAGGAAATTTTTTTTGTTCTCTATTTTTCGGACTGTCCTTTCCCGTTTCGTATTGAAATGAAGCCTGGATGATGTTTTTTAATTTTTAGAATTTTTTTGCATTTATTTTTCAATTTTCTAACCGGGGTCGGGTTCGAACGGATAGGAAGGAAATTTTTTTTCTTCTCTATTTATCAGCCTGTCCTAACCCGTTTCTTCCTGAAATGAAGCCTGGATGATGTTTTTTAATTTTTAGAATTTTTTTGCATTTATTTTCGAATTTTCTAACTTGGGTCGGGTTTGAACGGATAGGAAGAAAATTTTTTTTCTTCTTTATTTTTCAACCTGTCTAGACCTGTTTAATCTTGAAATGAAGCCTGGATGATGTTTTTTAATTTTTATAATTTTTTTTGCATTTGTTTTTGAATTTTCTAACTCGGGTCGGGTTCGAACGGATAGGAAGGAAAGTTTTTTTGTTCTCTATTTTTCGGCCTGTCCTTTCCCGTTTCGTATTGAAATGAAGCCTGGATGATGTTTTTTAATTTTTAGAATTTTTTTGCATTTATTTTTCAATTTTCTAACCTGGGTCGGGTTCGAACGGATAGGAAGGAAATTTTTTTTCTTCTCTATTTTTCAGCCTGTTCTAACCCGTTTCTTCCTGAAATGAAGCCTGGATGATTTTTTTAATTTTTAGAATTTTTTTGCATTTATTTTCGAATTTTCTAACTCGGGTCGGGTTTGAACAGATAGGAAGAAAATTTTTTTTCTTCTTTATTTTTCAACCTGTCCAGACCTGTTTAATCCTGAAATGAAGCCTGGATGATGTTTTTTAATTTTTAGAATTTTTTTTGCATTTGTTTTTGAATTTTCTAACTCGGGTCGGGTTCGAATGGATAGGAAGGAAATTTTTTTTGTTCTCTATTTTTCGGCCTGTCCTTTCCCGTTTCGTATTGAAATGAAGCCTGGATGATGTTTTTTAATTTTTAGAATTTTTTTGCATTTATTTTTCAATTTCCTAACCCGGGTCGGGTTCGAACGGATAGGAAGGAAATTTTTTTTCTTCTCTATTTTTCAGCATGTCCTTACCCGTTTCTTCTTGAAATGAAGCCTGGATGATGTTTTTTAATTTTTTAAATTTTTTTGCATTTATTTTCGAATTTTCTAACTCGGGTCGGATTTGAACGGATAGGAAGAAAATTTTTTTCTTCTTTATTTTTCAACCTGTCCGGACCCGTTTAATCCTGAAATGAAGCCTGGATGATTTTTTTTAATTTTTAGAATTTTTTTTGCATTTGTTTTTGAGTTTTCTAACACGGGTCGGGTTCGAACGGATAGGAAGGAAAATTTTTTTGTTCTCTATTTTTCGGCCTGTCCTTTCCCGTTTCGTATTGAAATGAAGCCTGGATGTTGTTTTTTAATTTTTAGAGTTTTTTTGCATTTATTTTTGAAGTTTCTAACCCGGGTCGGGTTCGAACGGATAGGAAGGAAATTTTTTTTCTTCTCTATTTTTCGGCCTGTCCTGACCCGTTTCGTCTTGAAATAAAGCCTGGATGATGTTTTTTAATTTTTAGAATTTTTTTGCATTTATTTTTGAATTTTCTAACTCGGGTCGGGTTTGAACGGATAGGAAGGAAATTTTTTTTCCTCATTACTTTTTAGCCTGCCTTAACCCGTTTAGTCTTGAAATGAAGCTTGGATGATGTTTTTTAATTTTTAGAATTTTTTTGCATTTATTTTTCAATTTTCTAACCCGGGTCGGGTTTGAACGGAAAGGAAGGAAATTTTTTTTCCTTTTTATTTTTTAGCCTGTCTTGACCCGTTTAGTCTTGAAATGAAGCCTGGATGATGTTTTTTAATTTTTAGAATTTTTTTGCATTTATTTTTCAATTTTCTAACCCGGGTCGGGTTCGAATGGATAGGAAGGAAATTTTTTTTCTTCTCTATTTTTCCGCCTGCCCTGACCCGTTTCTTCTTGAAATGAAGCCTGGATGATGTTTTTTAATTTTTAGAATTTTTTTGCATTTATTTTCGAATTTTCTAACTCGGGTCGGGTTTGAACGGATAGGAAGGAAATTTTTTTTCCTCATTACTTTTTAGCCTGCCTTAACCCGTTTAGTCTTGTAATGAACCTTGGATGATGTTTTTTAATTTTTAGAATTTTTTTGCATTTATTTTTCAATTTTCTAACCCGGGTCGGGTTTGAACGGAAAGGAAGGAAATTTTTTTTCCTTTTTATTTTTTAGCCTGTCTTGACCCGTTTAGTCTTGAAATGAAGCCTGGATGATGTTTTTTAATTTTTAGAATTTTTTTTGCATTTGTTTTTGAATTTTCTAACACGGGTCGGGTTCGAATGGATAGGAAGGAAATTTTTTTTGTTCTCTATTTTTCGGCCTGTCCTTCCCGTTTCGTATTGAAATGAAGCCTGGATGATGTTTTTTAATTTTTAGAATTTTTTTGCATTTATTTTCGAACTTTCTAACTCGGGTCGGGTTTGAACGGATAGGAAGGAAATTTTTTTTCCTCATTACTTTTTAGCCTGCCTTAACCCGTTTAGTCTTGTAATGAAGCTTGGATGATGTTTTTTAATTTTTAGAATTTTTTTGCATTTATTTTTCAATTTTCTAACCCGGGTCGGGTTTGAACGGAAAGGAAGGAAATTTTTTTTCCTTTTTATTTTTTAGCCTGTCTTGACCCGTTTAGTCTTGAAATGAAGCCTGGATGATGTTTTTTAATTTTTAGAATTTTTTTTGCATTTGTTTTTGAATTTTCTAACTCGGGTCGGGTTTGAACAGATAGGAAGAAAATTTTTTTTCATCTTTATTTTTCAACCTGTCCAGACCTGTTTAATCCTGAAATGAAGCCTGGATGATGTTTTTTAATTTTTAGAATTTTTTTTGCATTTCTTTTTGAATTTTCTAACTCGGGTCGGGTTCGAACGGATAGGAAGGAAATTTTTTTTGTTCTCTATTTTTCGGCCTGTCCTTCCCGTTTCGTATTGAAATGAAGCCTGGATGATGTTTTTTAATTTTTAGAATTTTTTTGCATTTATTTTTCAATTTTCTAACCCGGGTCGGGTTCGAATGGATAGGAAGGAAATTTTTTTTCTTCTCTATTTTTCCGCCTGCCCTGACCCGTTTCTTCTTGAAATGAAGCCTGGATGATGTTTTTTAATTTTTAGAATTTTTTTGCATTTATTTTCGAATTTTCTAACTCGGGTCGGGTTTGAACGGATAGGAAGGAAATTTTTTTTTCCTCATTACTTTTTAGCCTGCCTTAACCCGTTTAGTCCTGTAATGAAGCTTGGATGATGTTTTTTAATTTTTAGAATTTTTTTGCATTTATTTTTCAATTTTCTAACCCGGGTCGGGTTTGAACGGAAAGGAAGGAAATTTTTTTTCCTTTCTATTTTTTAGCCTGTCTTGACCCGTTTAGTCTTGAAATGAAGCCTGGATGATGTTTTTTAATTTTTAGAATTTTTTTGCATTTATTTTTCAATTTTCTAACCCGGGTCGGGTTCGAATGGATAGGAAGGAAATTTTTTTTCTTCTCTATTTTTCCGCCTGCCCTGACCCGTTTCTTCTTGAAATGAAGCCTGGATGATGTTTTTTAATTTTTAGAATTTTTTTGCATTTATTTTTCAATTTTCTAACCTGGGTCGGGTTCGAACGGATAGGAAGGAAATTTTTTTTCTTCTCTATTTTTCAGCCTGTCCTAACCCGTTTCTTCTTGAAATGAAGCCTGGATGATGTTTTTTAATTTTTAGAATTTTTTTGCATTTATTTTCGAATTTTCTAACTCGGGTCGGGTTTGAACGGATAGGAAGAAAATTTTTTTTCTACTTTATTTTTCAACCTGTCCAGACCTGTTTAATCCTGAAATGAAGCCTGGATGATGTTTTTTAATTTTTAGAATTTTTTTTGCATTTGTTTTTGAATTTTCTAACTCGGGTCGGGTTCGAATGGATAGGAAGGAAATTTTTTTTGTTCTCTATTTTTCGGCCTGTCCTTTCCCGTTTCGTATTGAAATGAAGCCTGGATGATGTTTTTTAATTTTTAGAATTTTTTTGCATTTATTTTTCAATTTCCTAACCCGGGTCGGGTTCGAACGGATAGGAAGGAAATTTTTTTTCTTCTCTATTTTTCAGCATGTCCTAACCCGTTTCTTCTTGAAATGAAGCCTGGATGATGTTTTTTAATTTTTTGAATTTTTTTGCATTTATTTTCGAATTTTATAACTCGGGTCGGGTTTGAACGGATAGGAAGAAAATTTTTTTCTTCTTTATTTTTCAACCTGTCCGGACCCTTTTAATCCTGAAATGAAGCCTGGATGATGTTTTTTAATTTTTAGAATTTTTTTTGCATTTGTTTTTGAGTTTTCTAACTCGGGTCGGGTTCGAACGGATAGGAAGGAAATTTTTTTTGTTCTCTATTTTTCGGCCTGTCCTTTCCCGTTTCGTATTGAAATGAAGCCTGGATGATGTTTTTTAATTTTTAGAATTTTTTTGCATTTATTTTTCAATTTTCTAACCGGGGTCGGGTTCGAACGGATAGGAAGGAAATTTTTTTTCTTCTCTATTTATCAGCCTGTCCTAACCCGTTTCTTCCTGAAATGAAGCCTGGATGATGTTTTTTAATTTTTAGAATTTTTTTGCATTTATTTTCGAATTTTCTAACTTGGGTCGGGTTTGAACGGATAGGAAGAAAATTTTTTTTCTTCTTTATTTTTCAACCTGTCTAGACCTGTTTAATCTTGAAATGAAGCCTGGATGATGTTTTTTAATTTTTATAATTTTTTTTGCATTTGTTTTTGAATTTTCTAACTCGGGTCGGGTTCGAACGGATAGGAAGGAAATTTTTTTTGTTCTCTATTTTTCGGCCTGTCCTTTCCCGTTTCGTATTGAAATGAAGCCTGGATGATGTTTTTTAATTTTTAGAATTTTTTTGCATTTATTTTTCAATTTTCTAACCTGGGTCGGGTTCGAACGGATAGGAAGGAAATTTTTTTTCTTCTCTATTTTTCAGCCTGTTCTAACCCGTTTCTTCCTGAAATGAAGCCTGGATGATTTTTTTAATTTTTAGAATTTTTTTGCATTTATTTTCGAATTTTCTAACTCGGGTCGGGTTTGAACAGATAGGAAGAAAATTTTTTTTCTTCTTTATTTTTCAACCTGTCCAGACCTGTTTAATCTTGAAATGAAGCCTGGATGATGTTTTTTAATTTTTAGAATTTTTTTTGCATTTGTTTTTGAATTTTCTAACTCGGGTCGGGTTCGAATGGATAGGAAGGAAATTTTTTTTGTTCTCTATTTTTCGGCCTGTCCTTTCCCGTTTCGTATTGAAATGAAGCCTGGATGATGTTTTTTAATTTTTAGAATTTTTTTGCATTTATTTTTCAATTTCCTAACCCGGGTCGGGTTCGAACGGATAGGAAGGAAATTTTTTTTCTTCTCTATTTTTCAGCATGTCTTTACCCGTTTCTTCTTGAAATGAAGCCTGGATGATGTTTTTTAATTTTTTAAATTTTTTTGCATTTATTTTCGAATTTTCTAACTCGGGTCGGATTTGAACGGATAGGAAGAAAATTTTTTTCTTCTTTATTTTTCAACCTGTCCGGACCCGTTTAATCCTGAAATGAAGCCTGGATGATTTTTTTTAATTTTTAGAATTTTTTTTGCATTTGTTTTTGAGTTTTCTAACACGGGTCGGGTTCGAACGGATAGGAAGGAAAATTTTTTTGTTCTCTATTTTTCGGCCTGTCCTTTCCCGTTTCGTATTGAAATGAAGCCTGGATGTTGTTTTTTAATTTTTAGAGTTTTTTTGCATTTATTTTTGAAGTTTCTAACCCGGGTCGGGTTCGAACGGATAGGAAGGAAATTTTTTTTCTTCTCTATTTTTCGGCCTGTCCTGACCCGTTTCGTCTTGAAATAAAGCCTGGATGATGTTTTTTAATTTTTAGAATTTTTTTGCATTTATTTTTGAATTTTCTAACTCGGGTCGGGTTTGAACGGATAGGAAGGAAATTTTTTTTCCTCATTACTTTTTAGCCTGCCTTAACCCGTTTAGTCTTGAAATGAAGCTTGGATGATGTTTTTTAATTTTTAGAATTTTTTTGCATTTATTTTTCAATTTTCTAACCCGGGTCGGGTTTGAACGGAAAGGAAGGAAATTTTTTTTCCTTTTTATTTTTTAGCCTGTCTTGACCCGTTTAGTCTTGAAAAGAAGCCTGGATGATGTTTTTTAATTTTTAGAATTTTTTTGCATTTATTTTTCAATTTTCTAACCCGGGTCGGGTTCGAATGGATAGGAAGGAAATTTTTTTTCTTCTCTATTTTTCCGCCTGCCCTGACCCGTTTCTTCTTGAAATGAAGCCTGGATGATGTTTTTTAATTTTTAGAATTTTTTTGCATTTATTTTCGAATTTTCTAACTCGGGTCGGGTTTGAACGGATAGGAAGGAAATTTTTTTTCCTCATTACTTTTTAGCCTGCCTTAACCCGTTTAGTCTTGTAATGAAGCTTGGATGATGTTTTTTAATTTTTAGAATTTTTTTGCATTTATTTTTCAATTTTCTAACCCGGGTCGGGTTTGAACGGAAAGGAAGGAAATTTTTTTTCCTTTTTATTTTTTAGCCTGTCTTGACCCGTTTAGTCTTGAAATGAAGCCTGGATGATGTTTTTTAATTTTTAGAATTTTTTTTGCATTTGTTTTTGAATTTTCTAACACGGGTCGGGTTCGAATGGATAGGAAGGAAATTTTTTTTGTTCTCTATTTTTCGGCCTGTCCTTCCCGTTTCGTATTGAAATGAAGCCTGGATGATGTTTTTTAATTTTTAGAATTTTTTTGCATTTATTTTCGAACTTTCTAACTCGGGTCGGGTTTGAACGGATAGGAAGGAAATTTTTTTTCCTCATTACTTTTTAGCCTGCCTTAACCCGTTTAGTCTTGTAATGAAGCTTGGATGATGTTTTTTAATTTTTAGAATTTTTTTGCATTTATTTTTCAATTTTCTAACCCGGGTCGGGTTTGAACGGAAAGGAAGGAAATTTTTTTTCCTTTTTATTTTTTAGCCTGTCTTGACCCGTTTAGTCTTGAAATGAAGCCTGGATGATGTTTTTTAATTTTTAGAATTTTTTTTGCATTTGTTTTTGAATTTTCTAACTCGGGTCGGGTTTGAACAGATAGGAAGAAAATTTTTTTTCATCTTTATTTTTCAACCTGTCCAGACCTGTTTAATCCTGAAATGAAGCCTGGATGATGTTTTTTAATTTTTAGAATTTTTTTTTGCATTTCTTTTTGAATTTTCTAACTCGGGTCGGGTTCGAACGGATAGGAAGGAAATTTTTTTTGTTCTCTATTTTTCGGCCTGTCCTTCCCGTTTCGTATTGAAATGAAGCCTGGATGATGTTTTTTAATTTTTAGAATTTTTTTGCATTTATTTTCGAAATTTCTAACTCGGGTTGGGTTTGAACAGATAGGAAGAAAATTTTTTTTCTTCTTTATTTTTAAACCTGTCCAGACCTGTTTAATCCTGAAATGAAGCCTGGATGATGTTTTTTAATTTTTAGAATTTTTTTGCATTTATTTTTCAATTTTCTAACCCGGGTCGGGTTTGAACGGAAAGGAAGGAAATTTTTTTTCCTTTTTATTTTTTAGCCTGTCTTGACCCGTTTAGTCTTGAAATGAAGCCTGGATGATGTTTTTTAATTTTTAGAATTTTTTTGCATTTATTTTTGAATTTCCTAACCCGGGTCGGGTTCGAACGGATAGGAACGAAATTTTTTTTCTTCTCTATTTTTCAGCATGTCCTAACCCGTTTCTTCTTGAAATGAAGCCTGGATGATGTTTTTTAATTTTTAGAATTTTTTTGCATTTATTTTTGAATTTTCTAACTCGGGTTGGGTTCGAACGGATAGGAAGGAAATTTTTTTCTTCTCTATTTTTCAGCCTGTTCTAACCCGTTTCTTCCTGAAATGAAGCCTGGATGATTTTTTTAATTTTTGGAATTTTTTTGCATTTATTTTCGAAATTTCTAACTCGGGTTGGGTTTGAACAGATAGGAAGAAATTTTTTTTTCTTCTTTATTTTTAAACCTGTCCAGACCTGTTTAATCCTGAAATGAACCCTGGATGATGTTTTTTAATTTTTAGATTTTTTTTTGCATTTGTTTTTGAATTTTCTAACTCGGGTCGGGTTCGAATGGATAGGAAGGAAATTTTTTTTGTTCTCTATTTTTCGGCCTGTCCTTTCCCGTTTCGTATTGAAATGAAGCCTGGATGATGTTTTTTAATTTTTAGAATTTTTTTGCATTTATTTTTGAATTTCCTAACCCGGGTCGGGTTCGAACGGATAGGAACGAAATTTTTTTTCTTCTCTATTTTTCAGCCTGTCCTAACCCGTTTCTTCTTGAAATGAAGCCTGGATGATGTTTTTTAATTTTTTGAATTTTTTTGCATTTATTTTCGAATTTTCTAACTCAGGTCGGGTTTGAACGGATAGGAAGAAAATTTTTTTCTTCTTTATTTTTCGGCCTGTCCTTTCCCGTTTCGTATTGAAATGAAGCCTGGATGATGTTTTTTAATTTTTAGAATTTTTTTGCATTTATTTTTGAATTTCCTAACCCGGGTCGGGTTCGAACGGATAGGAAGGAAATTTTTTTTCTTCTCTATTTTTCGGCCTGTCCTGACCCGTTTCGTCTTGAAATAAAGCCTGGATGATGTTTTTTAATTTTTAGAATTTTTTTGCATTTATTTTTGAATTTTCTAACTCGGGTCGGGTTTGAACGGATAGGAAGGAAATTTTTTTTCCTCATTACTTTTTAGCCTGCCTTAACCCGTTTAGTCTTGAAATGAAGCTTGGATGATGTTTTTTAATTTTTAGAATTTTTTTGCATTTATTTTTCAATTTTCTAACCCGGGTCGGGTTTGAACGGAAAGGAAGGAAATTTTTTTTCCTTTTTATTTTTTAGCCTGTCTTGACCCGTTTAGTCTTGAAATGAAGCCTGGATGAGGTTTTTTAATTTTTAGAATTTTTTTGCATTTATTTTTCAATTTTCTAACCCGGGTCGGGTTCGAATGGATAGGAAGGAAATTTTTTTTCTTCTCTATTTTTCCGCCTGCCCTGACCCGTTTCTTCTTGAAATGAAGCCTGAATGATGTTTTTTAATTTTTAGAATTTTTTTGCATTTATTTTCAAATTTTCTAACTCGGGTCGGGTTTGAACGGATAGGAAGGAAATTTTTTTTCCTCATTACTTTTTAGCCTGCCTTAACCCGTTTAGTCTTGTAATGAAGCTTGGATGATGTTTTTTAATTTTTAGAATTTTTTTGCATTTATTTTTCAATTTTCTAACCCGGGTCGGGTTTCAACGGAAAGGAAGGAAATTTTTTTGCATTTATTTTTCAATTTTCTAACCCGGGTCGGGTTCGAATGGATTGGAAGGAAATTTTTTTTCTTCCCTATTTTTCTGCCTGCCCTGACCCGTTTCTTCTTGAAATGAAGCCTGGATGATGTTTTTTAATTTTTAGAATTTTTTTGCATTTATTTTCGAATTTTCTAACTCGGGTCGGGTTTGAACGGATAGGAAGAAAATTTTTTTTCATCTTTATTTTTCAACCTGTCCAGACCTGTTTAATCCTGAAATGAAGCCTGGATGATGTTTTTTAATTTTTAGAATTTTTTTTGCATTTGTTTTTGAATTTTCTAACTCGGGTCGGGTTCGAACGGATAGGAAGGAAATTTTTTTTGTTCTCTATTTTTCGGCCTGTCCTTTCCCGTTTCGTATTGAAATGAAGCCTGGATGATGTTTTTTAATTTTTAGAATTTTTTTACATTTATTTTTCAATTTTCTAACCTGGGTCGGGTTCGAACGGATAGGAAGGAAATTTTTTTTCTTCTCTATTTTTCAGCCTGTTCTAACCCGTTTCTTCCTGAAATGAAGCCTGGATGATTTTTTTGATTTTTAGAATTTTTTTGCATTTATTTTCGAATTTTCTAACTCGGGTCGGGTTTGAACGGATAGGAAGAAAATTTTTTTTCTTCTTTATTTTTCAACCTGTCCAGACCTGTTTAATCCTGAAATGAAGCCTGGATGATGTTTTTTAATTTTAAGAATTTTTTTTGCATTTGTTTTTGAATTTTCTAACTCGGGTCGGGTTCGAATGGATAGGAAGGAAATTTTTTTTGTTCTCTATTTTTCGGCCTGTCCTTTCCCGTTTCGTATTGAAATGAAGCCTGGATGATGTTTTTTAATTTTTAGAATTTTTCTGCACTTATTTTTCAATTTCCTAACCCGGGTCGGGTTCGAACGGATGGGAAGGAAATTTTTTTTCTTCTCTATTTTTCAGCATGTCCTAACCCGTTTCTTCTTGAAATGAAGCCTGAATGATGTTTTTTAATTTTTTGAATTCTTTTGCATTTATTTTCGAATTTTCTAACTCGGGTCGGGTTTGAACGGATAGGAAGAAAATTTTTTTCTTCTTTATTTTTCAACCTGTCCGGACCCGTTTAATCCTGAAATGAAGCCTGGATGATTTTTTTTAATTTTTAGAATTTTTTTTGCATTTGTTTTTGAGTTTTCTAACTCGGGTCGGGTTCGAACGGATAGGAATGAAATTTTTTTTGTTCTCTATTTTTCGGCCTGTCCTTTCCTGTTTTGTATTGAAATGAAGCCTGGATGATGTTTTTTAATTTTTAGAATTTTTTTGCATTTATTTTTCAATTTTCTAACCGGGGTCGGGTTCGAACGGATAGGAAGGAAATTTTTTTTCTTCTCTATTTTTCAGCCTGTCCTAACCCGTTTCTTCCTGAAATGAGGCCTGGATGATGTTTTTTAATTTTTAGAATTTTTTTGCATTTATTTTCGAATTTTCTAACTCGGGTCGGGTTTGAACGGATAGGAAGAAAATTTTTTTTCTTCTTTATTTTTCAACCTGTCCAGACCTGCTTAATCCTGAAATGAAGCCTGGATGATGTTTTTTAATTTTTAGAATTTTGTTTGCATTTGTTTTTGAATTTTCTAACTCGGGTCGGGTTCGAACGGATAGGAAGGAAATTTTTTTTATTCTCTATTTTTCGGCCTGTCCTTTCCCGTTTCGTATTGAAATGAAGCCTGGGTGATGTTTTTTAATTTTTAGAATTTTTTTGCATTTATTTTTCAATTTCCTAACCCGGGTCGGGTTCGAACGGATAGGACGGAAATTTTTTTTCTTCTCTATTTTTCAGCCTGTCCTAACCCGTTTCTTCTTGAAATGAAGCCCGGATGATGTTTTTTAATTTTTTGAATTTTTTTGCATTTATTTTCGAATTTTCTAACTCTGGTCGGGTTTGAACTGATAGGAAGAAAATTTTTTTCTTCTTTATTTTTCAACCTGTCCGGACCCGTTTAATCCTGAAATGAAGCGTGGATGATGTTTTTTAATTTTTAGAATTTTTTTTGCAATTGTTTTTGAGTTTTCTAACACGGGTCGGGTTCGAACGGATAGGAAGGAAATTTTTTTTGTTCTCTATTTTTCGGCCTGTCCTTTCCCGTTTCGTATTGAAATGAAGCCTGGATGTTTTCTTTTTAATTTTTAGAGTTTTTTTTGCATTTATTTTTGAAGTTTCTAACCCGGGTCGGGTTCGAACGGATAGGAAGGAAATTTTTTTTCTTCTCTATTTTTCGGCCTGTCCTGACCCGTTTCGTCTTGAAATAAAGCCTGGATGATGTTTTTTAGTTTTTAGAATTTTTTTGCATTTATTTTTGAATTTTCTAACTCGGGTCGGGTTTGAACGGATAGGAAGGAAATTTTTTTTCCTCATTACTTTTTAGCCTGCCTTAACCCGTTTAGTCTTGAAATGAAGCTTGGATGATGTTTTTTAATTTTTAGAATTTTTTTGCATTTATTTTTCAATTTTCTAACCCGGGTCGGGTTTGAACGGAAAGGAAGGAAATTTTTTTTCCTTTTTATTTTTTAGCCTGTATTGACCCGTTTAGTCTTGATATGAAGCCTGGATGATGTTTTTTAATTTTTAGAATTTTTTTGCATTTATTTTCGAATTTTCTAACTCGGGTCGGGTTTGAACGGATAGGAAGAAAATTTTTTTTCATCTTTATTTTTCAACCTGTCCGGACCTGTTTAATCCTGAAATGAAGCCTGGATGATGTTTTTTAATTTTTAGAATTTGTTTTGCATTTGTTTTTGAATTTTCTAACTCGGGTCGGGTTCGAACGGATAGGAAGGAAATTTTTTTTGTTCACTATTTTTCGGCCTGTCCTTTCCCGTTTCGTATTGAAATGAAGCCTGGATGATGTTTTTTAATTTTTAGAATTTTTTTGCATTTATTTTTCAATTTTCTAACCTGGGTCGGGTTCGAACGGATAGGAAGGAAATTTTTTTTCTTCTCTATTTTTCAGCCTGTTCTAACCCGTTTCTTCCTGAAATGAAGCCTGGATGATGTTTTTTAATTTTTAGAATTTTTTTGCATTTATTTTCGAATTTTCTAACTCGGGTCGGGTTTGAACGGATAGGAAGAAAATTTTTTTTCATCTTTATTTTTCAACCTGTCCAGACCTGTTTAATCCTGAAATGAAGCCTGGATGATGTTTTTTAATTTTTAGAATTTTTTTTGCATTTGTTTTTGAATTTTCTAACTCGGGTCGGGTTCGAACGGATAGGAAGGAAATTTTTTTTGTTCTCTATTTTTCGGCCTGTCCTTTCCCGTTTCGTATTGAAATGAAGCCTGGATGATGTTTTTTAATTTTTAGAATTTTTTTGCATTTATTTTTCAATTTCCTAACCCGGGTCGGGTTCGAACGGATAGGAAGGAAATTTTTTTTCTTCTCTATTTTTCAGCCTGTCCTAACCCGTTTCTTCTTGAAATGAAGCCCGGATGATGTTTTTTAATTTTTTGAATTTTTTTGCATTTATTTTCGAATTTTCTAACTCGGGTCGGGTTTGAACTGATAGGAAGAAAATTTTTTTCTTCTTTATTTTTCAACCTGTCCGGACCAGTTTAATCCTGAAATGAAGCGTGGATGATGTTTTTTAATTTTTAGAATCTTTTTTGCATTTGTTTTTGAGTTTTCTAACACGGGTCGGATTCGAACGGAAAGGAAGGAAATTTTTTTTCTTCTCTATTTTTCGGCCTGTCCTGACCCGTTTCGTCTTGAAATAAAGCCTGGATGATGTTTTTTAGTTTTTAGAATTTTTTTGCATTTATTTTTGAATTTTCTAACTCGGGTCGGGTTTGAACGGATAGGAAGGAAATTTTTTTTCCTCATTACTTTTTAGCCTGCCTTAACCCGTTTAGTCTTGAAATGAAGCTTGGATGATGTTTTTTAATTTTTAGAATTTTTTTGCATTTATTTTTCAATTTTCTAACCCGGGTCGGGTTTGAACGGAAAGGAAGGAAATTTTTTTTCCTTTTTATTTTTTAGCCTGTCTTGACCCGTTTAATCTTGAAATGAAGCCTGGATGATGTTTTTTAATTTTTAGAATTTTTTTGCATTTATTTTTCAATTTTCTAACCCGGGTCGGGTTCGAATGGATAGGAAGGAAATTTTTTTTCTTCTCCATTTTTCCGCCTGCCCTGACCCGTTTCTTCTTGAAATGAAGCCTGGATGATGTTTTTTAATTTTTAGAATTTTTTTGCATTTATTTTCGAATTTTCTAACTCGGGTCGGGTTTGAACGGATAGGAAGGAAATTTTTTTTCCTCATTACTTTTTAGCCTGCCTTAACCCGTTTAGTCTTGTAATGAAGCTTGGATGATGTTTTTTAATTTTTAGAATTTTTTTGCATTTATTTTTCAATTTTCTAACCCGGGTCGGGTTGGAACGGAAAGGAAGGAAATTTTTTTTCCTTTTATTTTTTAGCCTGTCTTGACCCGTTTAGTCTTGAAATGAAGCCTGGATGATGTTTTTTAATTTTTAGAATTTTTTTGCATTTATTTTTCAATTTTCTAACCCGGGTCGGGTTCGAATGGATAGGAAGGAAATTTTTTTTCTTCTCTATTTTTCCGCCTGCCCTGACCCGTTTCTTCTTGAAATGAAGCCTGGATGATGTTTTTTAATTTTTAAAATTTTTTTGCATTTATTTTCGAATTTTCTAACTCGGGTCGGGTTTGATCGGATAGGAAGAAATTTTTTTTTCATCTTTATTTTTCAACCTGTCCAGACCTGTTTAATCCTGAAATGAAGCCTGGATGATGTTTTTTAATTTTTAGAATTTTTTTTGCATTTGTTTTTGAATTTTCTAACTCGGGTCGGGTTCGAACGGATAGGAAGGAAATTTTTTTTGTTCTCTATTTTTCGGCCTGTCCTTTCCCGTTTCGTATTGAAATGAAGCCTGGATGATGTTTTTTAATTTTTAGAATTTTTTTGCATTTATTTTTCAATTTTCTAACCTGGGTCGGGTTCGAACGGATAGGAAGGAAATTTTTTTTCTTCTCTATTTTTCAGCCTGTTCTAACCCGTTTCTTCCTGAAATGAAGCCTGGATGATTTTTTTAATTTTTAGTTTTTTTTTGCATTTATTTTCGAATTTTCTAACTCGGGTCGGGTTTGAACAGATAGGAAGAAAATTTTTTTTCTTCTTTATTTTTCAACCTGTCCAGACCTGTTTAATCCTGAAATGAAGCCTGGATGATGTTTTTTAATTTTTAGAATTTTTTTTGCATTTGTTTTTGAATTTTCTAACTCGGGTCGGGTTCGAATGGATAGGAAGGAAATTTTTTTTGTTCTCTATTTTTCGGCCTGTCCTTTCCCGTTTCGTATTGAAATGAAGCCTGGATGATGTTTTTTAATTTTTAGAATTTTTTTGCATTTATTTTTCAATTTCCTAACCCGGGTCGGGTTCGAACGGATGGGAAGGAAATTTTTTTTCTTCTCTATTTTTCAGCATGTCCTAACCCGTTTCTTCTTGAAATGAAGCCTGGATGATGTTTTTTAATTTTTTGAATTCTTTTGCATTTATTTTCGAATTTTCTAACTCGGGTCGGGTTTGAACGGATAGGAAGAAAATTTTTTTCTTCTTTATTTTTCAACCTGTCCGGACCCGTTTAATCCTGAAATGAAGCCTGGATGATTTTTTTTAATTTTTACAATTTTTTTTGCATTTGTTTTTGAGTTTTCTAACTCGGGTCGGGTTTGAACGGATAGGAATGAAATTTTTTTTGTTCTCTATTTTTCGGCCTGTCCTTTCCTGTTTCGTATTGAAATGAAGCCTGGATGATATTTTAATTTTTAGAATTTTTTTGCATTTATTTTTCAATTTTCTAACCGGGGTCGGGTTCGAACGGATAGGAAGGAAATTTTTTTTCTTCTCTATTTTTCAGCCTGTCCTAACCCGTTTCTTCCTGAAATGAAGCCTGGATGATGTTTTTTAATTTTTAGAATTTTTTTGCATTTATTTTCAAATTTTCTAACTCGGGTCGGGTTTGAACGGATAGGAATAAAATTTTTTTTCTTCTTTATTTTTCAACCTGTCCAGACCTGTTTAATCCTGAAATGAAGCCTGGATGATGTTTTTTAATTTTTAGAATTTTGTTTGCATTTGTTTTTGAATTTTCTAACTCGGGTCGGGTTCGAACGGATAGGAAGGAAATTTTTTTTATTCTCTATTTTTCGGCCTGTCCTTTCCCGTTTCGTATTGAAATGAAGCCTGGGTGATGTTTTTTTAATTTTTAGAATTTTTTTGCATTTATTTTTCAATTTCCTAACCCGGGTCGGGTTCGAACGGATAGGAAGGAAATTTTTTTTCTTCTCTATTTTTCAGCCTGTCCTAACCCGTTTCTTCTTGAAATGAAGCCCGGATGATGTTTTTTAATTTTTTGAATTTTTTTGCATTTATTTTCGAATTTTCTAACTCGGGTCGGGTTTGAACTGATAGGAAGAAAATTTTTTTCTTCTTTATTTTTCAACCTGTCCGGACCCGTTTAATCCTGAAATGAAGCGTGGATGATGTTTTTTAATTTTTAGAATTTTTTTTGCATTTGTTTTTGAGTTTTCTAACACGGGTCGGGTTCGAACGGATAGGAAGGAAATTTTTTTTGTTCTCTATTCTTCGGCCTGTCCTTTCCCGTTTCGTATTGAAATGAAGCCTGGATGTTGTTTTTTAATTTTTAGAGTTTTTTTGCATTTATTTTTGAAGTTTCTAACCCGGGTCGGGTTCGAACGGATAGGAAGGAAATTTTTTTTCTTCTCTATTTTTCGGCCTGTCCTGACCCGTTTCGTCTTGAAATAAAGCCTGGATGATGTTTTTTAGTTTTTAGAATTTTTTTGCATTTATTTTTGAATTTTCTAACTCGGGTCGGGTTTGAACGGATAGGAAGGAAATTTTTTTTCCTCATTACTTTTTAGCCTGCCTTAACCCGTTTAGTCTTGAAATGAAGCTTGGATGATGTTTTTTAATTTTTAGAATTTTTTTTGCATTTATTTTTCAATTTTCTAACCCGGGTCGGGTTTGAACGGAAAGGAAGGAAATTTTTTTTCCTTTTTATTTTTTAGCCTGTCTTGACCCGTTTAGTCTTGAAATGAAGCCTGGATGATGTTTTTTAATTTTTAGAATTTTTTTGCATTTATTTTTCAATTTTCTAACCCGGGTCGGGTTCGAATGGATAGGAAGGAAATTTTTTTTCTTCTCTATTTTTCCGCCTGCCCTGACCCGTTTCTTCTTGAAATGAAGCCTGGATGATGTTTTTTAATTTTTAGAATTTTTTTGCATTTATTTTCGAATTTTCTAACTCGGGTCGGGTTTGAACGGATAGGAAGGAAATTTTTTTTCCTCATTACTTTTTAGCCTGCCTTAACCCGTTTAGTCTTGTAATGAAGCTTGGATGATGTTTTTTAATTTTTAGAATTTTTTTGCATTTATTTTTCAATTTTCTAACCCGGGTCGGGTTTGAACGGAAAGGAAGGAAATTTTTTTTCCTTTTTATTTTTTAGCCTGTCTTGACCCGTTTAGTCTTGAAATGAAGCCTGGATGATGTTTTTTAATTTTTAGAATTTTTTTGCATTTATTTTTCAATTTTCTAACCCGGGTCGGGTTCGAATGGATAGGAAGGAAATTTTTTTTCTTCTCTATTTTTCCGCCTGCCCTGACCCGTTTCTTCTTGAAATGAAGCCTGGATGATGTTTTTTAATTTTTAAAATTTTTTTGCATTTATTTTCGAATTTTCTAACTCGGGTCGGGTTTGAACGGATAGGAAGAAAATTTTTTTTCATCTTTATTTTTCATACTGTCCGGACCCGTTTAATCCTGAAATGAAGCGTGGATGATGTTTTTTAATTTTTAGAATTTTTTTTGCATTTGTTTTTGAGTTTTCTAACACGGGTCGGGTTCGAACGGATAGGAAGGAAATTTTTTTTGTTCTCTATTTTTCGGCCTGTCCTTTCCCGTTTCGTATTGAAATGAAGCCTGGATGATGTTTTTTAATTTTTAGAATTTTTTTGCATTTATTTTTCAATTTTCTAACCTGGGTCGGGTTCGAACGGATAGGAAGGAAATTTTTTTTCTTCTCTATTTTTCAGCCTGTTCTAACCCGTTTCTTCCTGAAATGAAGCCTGGATGATTTTTTTAATTTTTAGAATTTTTTTGCATTTATTTTCGAATTTTCTAACTCGGGTCGGGTTTGAACAGATAGGAAGAAAATTTTTTTTCTTCTTTATTTTTCAACCTGTCCAGACCTGTTTAATCCTGAAATGAAGCCTGGATGATGTTTTTTAATTTTTAGAATTTTTTTTGCATTTGTTTTTGAATTTTCTAACTCGGGTCGGGTTCGAATGGATAGGAAGGAAATTTTTTTTGTTCTCTATTTTTCGGCCTGTCCTTTCCCGTTTCGTATTGAAATGAAGCCTGGATGATGTTTTTTAATTTTTAGAATTTTTTTGCATTTATTTTTCAATTTCCTAACCCGGGTCGGGTTCGAACGGATGGGAAGGAAATTTTTTTTCTTCTCTATTTTTCAGCATGTCCTAACCCGTTTCTTCTTGAAATGAAGCCTGGATGATGTTTTTTAATTTTTTGAATTCTTTTGCATTTATTTTCGAATTTTCTAACTCGGGTCGGGTTTGAACGGATAGGAAGAAAATTTTTTTCTTCTTTATTTTTCAACCTGTCCGGACCCGTTTAATCCTGAAATGAAGCCTGGATGATTTTTTTTAATTTGTAGAATTTTTTTTGCATTTGTTTTTGAGTTTTCTAACTCGGGTCGGGTTCGAACTGATAGGAATGAAATTTTTTTTGTTCTCTATTTTTCGGCCTGTCCTTTCCTGTTTCGTATTGAAATGAAGCCTGGATGATATTTTAATTTTTAGAATTTTTTTGCATTTATTTTTCAATTTCCTAACCCGGGTCGGGTTCGAACGGATAGGAAGGAAATTTTTTTTCTTCTCTATTTTTCAGCCTGTCCTAACCCGTTTCTTCTTGAAATGAAGCCCGGATGATGTTTTTTAATTTTTTGAATTTTTTTGCATTTATTTTCGAATTTTCTAACTCGGGTCGGGTTTGAACTGATAGGAAGAAAATTTTTTTCTTCTTTATTTTTCAACCTGTCCGGACCCGTTTAATCCTGAAATGAAGCGTGGATGATGTTTTTTAATTTTTAGAATTTTTTTTGCATTTGTTTTTGAGTTTTCTAACACGGGTCGGGTTCGAACGGATAGGAAGGAAATTTTTTTTGTTCTCTATTTTTCGGCCTGTCCTTTCCAGTTTCGTATTGAAATGAAGCCTGGATGATGTTTTTTAATTTTTAGAATTTTTTTGCATTTATGTTTCAATTTTCTAACCTGGGTCGGGTTCGAACGGATAGGAAGGAAATTTTTTTTCTTCTCTATTTTTCAGCCTGTCCTAACCCGTTTCTTCATGAAATGAAGCCTGGATGAGGTTTTTTAATTTTTAGAATTTTTTTGCATTTATTTTCGAATTTTCTAACTCGGGTCGGGTTTGAACGGATAGGAAGAAAATTTTTTTTCTACTTTATTTTTTAAACCTGTGCAGACCTGTTTAATCCTGAAATGAAGCCTGGATGATGTTTTTTAATTTTTAGAATTTTTTTTGCATTTGTTTTTTAATTTTCTAACTCGGGTCGGGTTCGAATGGATAGGAAGGAAATTTTTTTTGTTCTCTATTTTTCGGCCTGTCCTTTCCCGTTTCGTATTGAGATGAAGCCTGGATGATGTTTTTTAATTTTTAGAATTTTTTTGCATTTATTTTTCAATTTCCTAACCCGGGTCGGGTTCGAACGGATAGGAAGGAAATTTTTTTTCTTCTCTATTTTTCAGCATGTCCTAACCCGTTTCTTCTTGAAATGAAGCCTGGATGATGTTTTTTAATTTTTTGAATTTTTTTGCATTTATTTTCGAATTTTCTAACTCGGGTCGGGTTTGAACGGATAGGAAGAAAATTTTTTTCTTCTTTATTTTTCAACCTGTCCGGACCCTTTTAATCCTGAAATGAAGCCTGGATGATGTTTTTTAATTTTTAGAATTTTTTTTGCATTTGTTTTTGAGTTTTCTAACTCGGGTCGGGTTCGAACGGATAGGAAGGAAATTTTTTTTGTTCTCTATTTTTCGGCCTGTCCTTTCCCGTTTCGTATTGAAATGAAGCCTGGATGATGTTTTTTAATTTTTAGAATTTTTTTGCATTTATTTTTCAATTTTCTAACCGGGGTCGGGTTCGAACGGATAGGAAGGAAATTTTTTTTCTTCTCTATTTATCAGCCTGTCCTAACCCGTTTCTTCCTGAAATGAAGCCTGGATGATGTTTTTTAATTTTTAGAATTTTTTTGCATTTATTTTCGAATTTTCTAACTCGGGTCGGGTTTGAACGGATAGGAAGAAAATTTTTTTTCTTCTTTATTTTTCAACCTGTCCGGACCTGTTTAATCCTGAAATGAAGCCTGGATGATGTTTTTTAATTTTTAGAATTTTTTTTGCATTTGTTTTTGAATTTTCTAACTCGGGTCGGGTTCGAACGGATAGGAAGGAAATTTTTTTTGTTCTCTATTTTTCGGCCTGTCCTTTCCCGTTTCGTATTGAAATGAAGCCTGGATGATGTTTTTTAATTTTTAGAATTTTATTGCATTTATTTTTCAATTTTCTAACCTGGGTCGGGTTCGAACGGATAGGAAGGAAATTTTTTTTCTTCTCTATTTTTCAGCCTGTTCTAACCCGTTTCTTCCTGAAATGAAGCCTGGATGATTTTTTTTAATTTTTAGAATTTTTTTGCATTTATTTTCGAATTTTCTAACTCGGGTCGGGTTTGAACAGATAGGAAGAAAATTTTTTTTCTTCTTTATTTTTCAACCTGTCCAGACCTGTTTAATCCTGAAATGAAGCCTGGATGATGTTTTTTAATTTTTAGAATTTTTTTTGCATTTGTTTTTTAATTTTCTAACTCGGGTCGGGTTCGAATGGATAGGAAGGAAATTTTTTTTGTTCTCTATTTTTCGGCCTGTCCTTTCCCGTTTCGTATTGAAATGAAGCCTGGATGATGTTTTTTAATTTTTAGAATTTTTTTGCATTTATTTTTCAATTTCCTAACCCGGGTCGGGTTCGAACGGATAGGAAGGAAATTTTTTTTCTTCTCTATTTTTCAGCATGTCCTAACCCGTTTCTTCTTGAAATGAAGCCTGGATGATGTTTTTTAATTTTTTGAATTTTTTTGCATTTATTTTCGAATTTTCTAACTCGGGTCGGGTTTGAACGGATAGGAAGAAAATTTTTTTCTTCTTTATTTTTCAACCTGTCCGGACCCGTTTAATCCTGAAATGAAGCCTGGATGATTTTTTTAATTTTTAGAATTTTTTTTGCATTTGTTTTTGAGTTTTCTAACACGGGTCGGGTTCGAACGGATAGGAAGGAAAATTTTTTTGTTCTCTATTTTTCGGCCTGTCCTTTCCCGTTTCGTATTGAAATGAAGCCTGGATGTTGTTTTTTAATTTTTAGAGTTTTTTTGCATTTATTTTTGAAGTTTCTAACCCGGGTCGGGTTCGAACGGATAGGAAGGAAATTTTTTTTCTTCTCTATTTTTCGGCCTGTCCTGACCCGTTTCGTCTTGAAATAAAGCCTGGATGATGTTTTTTAATTTTTAGAATTTTTTTGCATTTATTTTTGAATTTTCTAACTCGGGTCGGGTTTGAACGGATAGGAAGGAAAATTTTTTTCCTCATTACTTTTTAGCCTGCCTTAACCCATTTAGTCTTGAAATGAAGCTTGGATGATGTTTTTTAATTTTTAGAATTTTTTTGCATTTATTTTTCAATTTTCTAACCCGGGTCGGGTTTGAACGGAAAGGAAGGAAATTTTTTTTCCTTTTTATTTTTTAGCCTGTCTTGACCCGTTTAGTCTTGAAATGAAGCCTGGATGATGTTTTTTAATTTTTAGAATTTTTTTGCATTTATTTTTCAATTTTCTAACCCGGGTCGGGTTCGAATGGATAGGAAGGAAATTTTTTTTCTTCTCTATTTTTCCGCCTGCCCTGACCCGTTTCTTCTTCAAATGAAGCCTGGATGATGTTTTTTAATTTTTAGAATTTTTTTGCATTTATTTTCGAATTTTCTAACTCGGGTCGGGTTTGAACGGATAGGAAGGAAATTTTTTTTCCTCATTACTCTTTAGCCTGCCTTAACCCGTTTAGTCTTGTAATGAAGCTTGGATGATGTTTTTTAATTTTTAGAATTTTTTTGCATTTATTTTTCAATTTTCTAACCCGGGTCGGGTTTGAACGGAAAGGAAGGAAATTTTTTTTCCTTTTTATTTTTTAGCCTGTCTTGACCCGTTTAGTCTTGAAATGAAGCCTGGATGATGTTTTTTAATTTTTAGAATTTTTTTGCATTTATTTTTCAATTTTCTAACCCGGGTCGGGTTCGAATGGATAGGAAGGAAATTTTTTTTCTTCTCTATTTTTCCGCCTGCCCTGACCCGTTTCTTCTTGAAATGAGGCCTGGATGATGTTTTTTAATTTTTAAAATTTTTTTGCATTTATTTTCGAATTTTCTAACTCGGGTCGGGTTTGAACGGATAGGAAGAAAATTTTTTTTCATCTTTATTTTTCAACCTGTCCAGACCTGTTCAATCCTGAAATGAAGCCTGGATGATGTTTTTTAATTTTTAGAATTTTTTTTGCATTTGTTTTTGAATTTTCTAACTCGGGTCGGGTTCGAACGGATAGGAAGGAAATTTGTTTTGTTCTCTATTTTTCGGCCTGTCCTTCCCGTTTCGTATTGAAATGAAGCCTGGATGATGTTTTTTAATTTTTAGAATTTTTTTGCATTTATTTTTCAATTTTCTAACCTGGGTCGGGTTCGAACGGATAGGAAGGAAATTTTTTTTCCTTTTTATTTTTTAGCCTGTCTTGACCCGTTTAGTCTTGAAATGAAGCCTGGATGATGTTTTTTAATTTTTAGAATTTTTTTGCATTTATTTTTCAATTTTCTAACCCGGGTCGGGTTCGAATGGATAGGAAGGAAATTTTTTTTCTTCTCTATTTTTCCGCCTGCCCTGACCCGTTTCTTCTTCAAATGAAGCCTGGATGATGTTTTTTAATTTTTAGAATTTTTTTGCATTTATTTTCGAATTTTCTAACTCGGGTCGGGTTTGAACGGATAGGAAGAAAAGTTTTTTTCTACTTTATTTTTCAACCCGTCCAGACCTGTTTAATCCTGAAATGAAGCCTGGATGATGTTTTTTAATTTTTAGAATTTTTTTTGCATTTGTTTTTGAATTTTCTAACTCGGGTCGGGTTCGAATGGATAGGAAGGAAATTTTTTTTGTTCTCTATTTTTCGGCCTGTCCTTTCCCGTTTCGTATTGAAATGAAGCCTGGATGATGTTTTTTAATTTTTAGAATTTTTTTGCATTTATTTTTCAATTTCCTAACCCGGGTCGGGTTCGAACGGATAGGAAGGAAATTTTTTTTCTTCTCTATTTTTCAGCATGTCCTAACCCGTTTCTTCTTGAAATGAAGCCTGGATGATGTTTTTTAATTTTTTGAATTTTTTTGCATTTATTTTCGAATTTTCTAACTCGGGTCGGGTTTGAACGGATAGGAAGAAAATTTTTTTCTTCTTTATTTTTCAACCTGTCCGGACCCTTTTAATCCTGAAATGAAGCCTGGATGATGTTTTTTAATTTTTAGAATTTTTTTTGCATTTGTTTTTGAGTTTTCTAACTCGGGTCGGGTTCGAACGGATAGGAAGGAAATTTTTTTTGTTCTCTATTTTTCGGCCTGTCCTTTCCCGTTTCGTATTGAAATGAAGCCTGGATGATGTTTTTTAATTTTTAGAATTTTTTTGCATTTATTTTTCAATTTTCTAACCGGGGTCGGGTTCGAACATATAGGAAGGAAATTTTTTTTCTTCTCTATTTATCAGCCTGTCCTAACCCGTTTCTTCTTGAAATGAAGCCTGGATGATGTTTTTTAATTTTTAGAATTTTTTTGCATTTATTTTCGAATTTTCTAACTCGGGTCGGGTTTGAACGGATAGGAAGAAAATTTTTTTTCTTCTTTATTTTTCAACCTGTCCAGACCTGTTTAATCCTGAAATGAAGCCTGGATGATGTTTTTTAATTTTTAGAATTTTTTTTGCATTTGTTTTTGAATTTTCTAACTCGGGTCGGGTTCGAACGGATAGGAAGGAAATTTTTTTTGTTCTCTATTTTTCGGCCTGTCCTTTCCCGTTTCGTATTGAAATGAAGCCTGGATGATGTTTTTTAATTTTTAAAATTTTTTTGCATTTATTTTTCAATTTTCTAACCTGGGTCGGGTTCGAATGGATAGGAAGGAAATTTTTTTTCTTCTCTATTTTTCAGCCTGTTCTAACCCGTTTCTTCCTGAAATGAAGCCTGGAAGATTTTTTTAATTTTTAGAATTTTTTTGCATTTGTTTTTGAATTTTCTAACTCGGGTCGGGTTTGAACAGATAGGAAGAAAATTTTTTTTCTTCTTTATTTTTCAACCTGTCCAGACCTGTTTAATCCTGAAATGAAGCCTGGATGATGTTTTTTAATTTTTAGAATTTTTTTTGCATTTGTTTTTGAATTTTCTAACTCGGGTCGGGTTCGAATGGATAGGAAGGAAATTTTTTTTGTTCTCTATTTTTCGGCCTGTCCTTTCCCGTTTCGTATTGAAATGAAGCCTGGATGATGTTTTTTAATTTTTAGAATTTTTTTGCATTTATTTTTCAATTTCCTAACCCGGGTCGGGTTCGAATAGATAGGAAGGAAATTTTTTTTCTTCTCTATTTTTCAGCATGTCCTAACCCGTTTCTTCTTGAAATGAAGCCTGGATGATGTTTTTTAATTTTTTGAATTTTTTTGCATTTATTTTCGAATTTTCTAACTCGGGTCGGGTTTGAACGGATAGGAAGAAAATTTTTTTCTTCTTTATTTTTCAACCTGTCCGGACCCGTTTAATCCTGAAATGAAGCCTGGATGTTTTTTTTAATTTTTAGAATTTTTTTTGCATTTGTTTTTGAGTTTTCTAACACGGGTCGGGTTCGAACGGATAGGAAGGAAAATTTTTTTGTTCTCTATTTTTCGGCTTGTCCTTCCCGTTTCGTATTGAAATGAAGCCTGGATGATGTTTTTTAATTTTTAGAATTTTTTTGCATTTATTTTTCAATTTTCTAACCTGGGTCGGGTTCGAACGGATAGGAAGGAAATTTTTTTTCTTCTCTATTTTTCAGCCTGTCCTAACCCGTTTCTTCATGAAATGAAGCCTGGATGATGTTTTTTAATTTTTAGAATTTTTTTGCATTTATTTTCGAATTTTCTAACTCGGGTCGGGTTTGAACGGATAGGAAGAAATTTTTTTTTCTACTTTATTTTTCAACCCGTCCAGACCTGTTTAATCCTGAAATGAAGCCTGGATGATGTTTTTTAATTTTTAGAATTTTTTTTGCATTTGTTTTTGAATTTTCTAACTCGGGTCGGGTTCGAATGGATAGGAAGGAAATTTTTTTTGTTCTCTATTTTTCGGCCTGTCCTTTCCCGTTTCGTATTGAAATGAAGCCTGGATGATGTTTTTTAATTTTTAGAATTTTTTTGCATTTATTTTTCAATTTCCTAACCCGGGTCGGGTTCGAACGGATAGGAAGGAAATTTTTTTTCTTCTCTATTTTTCAGCATGTCCTAACCCGTTTCTTCTTGAAATGAAGCCTGGATGATGTTTTTTAATTTTTCGAATTTTTTTGCATTTATTTTCGAATTTTCTAACTCGGGTCGGGTTTGAACGGATAGGAAGAAAATTTTTTTCTTCTTTATTTTTCAACCTGTCCGGACCCTTTTAATCCTGAAATGAAGCCTGGATGATGTTTTTTAATTTCTAGAATTTTTTTTGCATTTGTTTTTGAGTTTTCTAACTCGGGTCGGGTTCGAACGGATAGGAAGGAAATTTTTTTTGTTCTCTATTTTTCGGCCTGTCCTTTCCCGTTTCGTATTGAAATGAAGCCTGGATGATGTTTTTTAATTTTTAGAATTTTTTTGCATTCATTTTTCAATTTTCTAACCGGGGTCGGGTTCGAACGGATAGGAAGGAAATTTTTTTTCTTCTCTATTTATCAGCCTGTCCTAACCCGTTTCTTCCTGAAATGAAGCCTGGATGATGTTTTTTAATTTTTAGAATTTTTTTGCATTTATTTTCGAATTTTCTAACTCGGGTCGGGTTTGAACGGATAGGAAGAAAATTTTTTTTCTTCTTTATTTTTCAACCTGTCCAGACCTGTTTAATCCGGAAATGAAGCCTGGATGATGTTTTTTAATTTTTAGAATTTTTTTTGCATTTGTTTTTGAATTTTCTAACTCGGGTCGGGTTCGAATGGATAGGAAGGAAATTTTTTTTGTTCTCTATTTTTCGGCCTGTCCTTTCCCGTTTCGTATTGAAATGAAGCCTGGATGATGTTTTTTAATTTTTAAAATTTTTTTGCATTTATTTTTCAATTTTCTAACCTGGGTCGGGTTCGAATGGATAGGAAGGAAATTTTTTTTCTTCTCTATTTTTCAGCCTGTTCTAACCCGTTTCTTCCTGAAATGAAGCCTGGAAGATTTTTTTAATTTTTAGAATTTTTTTGCATTTGTTTTTGAATTTTCTAACTCGGGTCGGGTTTGAACAGATAGGAAGAAAATTTTTTTTCTTCTTTATTTTTCAACCTGTCCAGAACTGTTTAATCCTGAAATGAAGCCTGGATGATGTTTTTTAATTTTTAGAATTTTTTTTGCATTTGTTTTTGAATTTTCTAACTCGGGTCGGGTTCGAATGGATAGGAAGGAAATTTTTTTTGTTCTCTATTTTTCGGCCTGTCCTTTCCCGTTTCGTATTGAAATGAAGCCTGGATGATGTTTTTTAATTTTTAGAATTTTTTTGCATTTATTTTTCAATTTCCTAACCCGGGTCGGGTTCGAACGGATAGGAAGGAAATTTTTTTTCTTCTCTATTTTTCAGCATGTCCTAACCCGTTTCTTCTTGAAATGAAGCCTGGATGATGTTTTTTAATTTTTTGAATTTTTTTGCATTTATTTTCGAATTTTCTAACTCGGGTCGGGTTTGAACGGAAAGGAAGAAAATTTTTTTCTTCTTTATTTTTCAACCTGTCCGGACCCGTTTAATCCTGAAATGAAGCCTGGATGATTTTTTTTAATTTTTAGAATTTTTTTTGCATTTGTTTTTGAGTTTTCTAACACGGGTCGGGTTCGAACGGATAGGAAGGAAAATTTTTTTGTTCTCTATTTTTCGGCCTGTCCTTTCCCGTCTCGTATTGAAATGAAGCCTGGATGTTGTTTTTTAATTTTTAGAGTTTTTTTGCATTTATTTTTGAAGTTTCTAACCCGGGTCGGGTTCGAACGGATAGGAAGGAAATTTTTTTTCTTCTCTATTTTTCGGCCTGTCCTGACCCGTTTCGTCTTGAAATAAAGCCTGGATGATGTTTTTTAATTTTTAGAATTTTTTTGCATTTATTTTTGAATTTTCTAACTCGGGTCGGGTTTGAACGGATAGGAAGGAAATTTTTTTTCCTCATTACTTTTTAGCCTGCCTTAACCCGTTTAGTCTTGAAATGAAGCTTGGATGATGTTTTTTAATTTTTAGAATTTTTTTGCATTTATTTTTCAATTTTCTAACCCAGGTCGGGTTTGAACGGAAAGGAAGGAAATTTTTTTTCCTTTTTATTTTTTTTGCCTGTCTTGACCCGTTTAGTCTTGTAATGAAGCCTGGATGATGTTTTTTAATTTTTAGAATTTTTTTGCATTTATTTTTCAATTTTCTAACCCGGGTCGGGTTCGAATGGATAAGAAGGAAATTTTTTTTCTTCTCTATTTTTCCGCCTGCCCTGACCCGTTTCTTCTTGAAATGAAGCCTGGATGATGTTTTTTAATTTTTAGAATTTTTTTGCATTTATTTTCGAATTTTCTAACTCGGGTCGGGTTTGAACGGATAGGAAGGAAATTTTTTTTCCTCATTACTTTTTAGCCTGCCTTAACCCGTTTAGTCTTGTAATGAAGCTTGGATGATGTTTTTTAATTTTTAGAATTTTTTTGCATTTATTTTTCAATTTTCTAACCCGGGTCGGGTTTGAACGGAAAGGAAGGAAATTTTTTTTCCTTTTTATTTTTTAGCCTGTCTTGACCCGTTTAGTCTTGAAATGAAGCCTGGATGATGTTTTTTAATTTTTAGAATTTTTTTGCATTTATTTTTCAATTTTCTAACCCGGGTCGGGTTCGAATGGATAGGAAGGAAATTTTTTTTCTTCTCTATTTTTCCGCCTGCCCTGACCCGTTTCTTCTTGAAATGAAGCCTGGATGATGTTTTTTAATTTTTAAAATTTTTTTGCATTTATTTTCGAATTTTCTAACTCGGGTCGGGTTTGAACGGATAGGAAGAAATTTTTTTTTCACCTTTATTTTTCAACCTGTCCAGACCTGTTTAATCCTGAAATGAAGCCTGGATGATGTTTTTTAATTTTTAGAATTTTTTTTGCATTTGTTTTTGAACTTTCTAACTCGGGTCGGGTTCGAACGGATAGGAAGGAAATTTTTTTTCTTCTCTATTTATCTGCCTGTCCTAACCCGTTTCTACATGAAATGAAGCCTGGATGATGTTTTTTAATTTTTAGAATTTTTTTGCATTTATTTTCGAATTTTCTAACTCGTGTCGGGTTTGAACGGATAGGAAGAAATTTTTTTTTCTACTTTATTTTTCAACCTGTCCAGACCTGTTTAATCCTGAAATGAAGCCTGGATGATGTTTTTTAATTTTTAGAATTTTTTTTGCATTTGTTTTTGAATTTTCTAACTCGGGTCGGGTTCGAATGGATAGGAAGGAAATTTTTTTTGTTCTCTATTTTTCGGCCTGTCCTTTCCCGTTTCGTATTGAAATGAAGCCTGGATGATGTTTTTTAATTTTTAGAATTTTTTTGCATTTATTTTTCAATTTCCTAACCCGGGTCGGGTTCGAACGGATAGGAAGGAAATTTTTTTCTTCTCTATTTTTCAGCATGTCCTTTCCCGTTTCGTATTGAAATGAAGCCTGGATGATGTTTTTTAATTTTTAGAATTTTTTTGCATTTATTTTTCAATTTCCTAACCCGGGTCGGGTTCGAACGGATAGGAAGGAAATTTTTTTTCTTCTCTATTTTTCAGCATGTCCTAACCCGTTTCTTCTTGAAATGAAGCCTGGATGATGTTTTTTAATTTTTTGAATTTTTTTGCATTTATTTTCGAATTTTCTAACTCGGGTCGGGTTTGAACGGATAGGAAGAAAATTTTTTTCTTCTTTATTTTTCAACCTGTCCGGACCCTTTTAATCCTGAAATGAAGCCTGGATGATGTTTTTTAATTTCTAGAATTTTTTTTGCATTTGTTTTTGAGTTTTCTAACTCGGGTCGGGTTCGAACGGATAGGAAGGAAATTTTTTTTGTTCTCTATTTTTCGGCCTGTCCTTTCCCGTTTCGTATTGAAATGAAGCCTGGATGATGTTTTTTAATTTTTAGAATTTTTTTGCATTCATTTTTCAATTTTCTAACCGGGGTCGGGTTCGAACGGATAGGAAGGAAATTTTTTTTCTTCTCTATTTATCAGCCTGTCCTAACCCGTTTCTTCCTGAAATGAAGCCTGGATGATGTTTTTTAATTTTTAGAATTTTTTTGCATTTATTTTCGAATTTTCTAACTCGGGTCGGGTTTGAACGGATAGGAAGAAAATTTTTTTTCTTCTTTATTTTTCAACCTGTCCAGACCTGTTTAATCCGGAAATGAAGCCTGGATGATGTTTTTTAATTTTTAGAATTTTTTTTGCATTTGTTTTTGAATTTTCTAACTCGGGTCGGGTTCGAATGGATAGGAAGGAAATTTTTTTTGTTCTCTATTTTTCGGCCTGTCCTTTCCCGTTTCGTATTGAAATGAAGCCTGGATGATGTTTTTTAATTTTTAAAATTTTTTTGCATTTATTTTTCAATTTTCTAACCTGGGTCGGGTTCGAATGGATAGGAAGGAAATTTTTTTTCTTCTCTATTTTTCAGCCTGTTCTAACCCGTTTCTTCCTGAAATGAAGCCTGGAAGATTTTTTTAATTTTTAGAATTTTTTTGCATTTGTTTTTGAATTTTCTAACTCGGGTCGGGTTTGAACAGATAGGAAGAAAATTTTTTTTCTTCTTTATTTTTCAACCTGTCCAGAACTGTTTAATCCTGAAATGAAGCCTGGATGATGTTTTTTAATTTTTAGAATTTTTTTTGCATTTGTTTTTGAATTTTCTAACTCGGGTCGGGTTCGAATGGATAGGAAGGAAATTTTTTTTGTTCTCTATTTTTCGGCCTGTCCTTTCCCGTTTCGTATTGAAATGAAGCCTGGATGATGTTTTTTAATTTTTAGAATTTTTTTGCATTTATTTTTCAATTTCCTAACCCGGGTCGGGTTCGAACGGATAGGAAGGAAATTTTTTTTCTTCTCTATTTTTCAGCATGTCCTAACCCGTTTCTTCTTGAAATGAAGCCTGGATGATGTTTTTTAATTTTTTGAATTTTTTTGCATTTATTTTCGAATTTTCTAACTCGGGTCGGGTTTGAACGGAAAGGAAGAAAATTTTTTTCTTCTTTATTTTTCAACCTGTCCGGACCCGTTTAATCCTGAAATGAAGCCTGGATGATTTTTTTTAATTTTTAGAATTTTTTTTGCATTTGTTTTTGAGTTTTCTAACACGGGTCGGGTTCGAACGGATAGGAAGGAAAATTTTTTTGTTCTCTATTTTTCGGCCTGTCCTTTCCCGTCTCGTATTGAAATGAAGCCTGGATGTTGTTTTTTAATTTTTAGAGTTTTTTTGCATTTATTTTTGAAGTTTCTAACCCGGGTCGGGTTCGAACGGATAGGAAGGAAATTTTTTTTCTTCTCTATTTTTCGGCCTGTCCTGACCCGTTTCGTCTTGAAATAAAGCCTGGATGATGTTTTTTAATTTTTAGAATTTTTTTGCATTTATTTTTGAATTTTCTAACTCGGGTCGGGTTTGAACGGATAGGAAGGAAATTTTTTTTCCTCATTACTTTTTAGCCTGCCTTAACCCGTTTAGTCTTGAAATGAAGCTTGGATGATGTTTTTTAATTTTTAGAATTTTTTTGCATTTATTTTTCAATTTTCTAACCCAGGTCGGGTTTGAACGGAAAGGAAGGAAATTTTTTTTCCTTTTTATTTTTTTTGCCTGTCTTGACCCGTTTAGTCTTGTAATGAAGCCTGGATGATGTTTTTTAATTTTTAGAATTTTTTTGCATTTATTTTTCAATTTTCTAACCCGGGTCGGGTTCGAATGGATAAGAAGGAAATTTTTTTTCTTCTCTATTTTTCCGCCTGCCCTGACCCGTTTCTTCTTGAAATGAAGCCTGGATGATGTTTTTTAATTTTTAGAATTTTTTTGCATTTATTTTCGAATTTTCTAACTCGGGTCGGGTTTGAACGGATAGGAAGGAAATTTTTTTTCCTCATTACTTTTTAGCCTGCCTTAACCCGTTTAGTCTTGTAATGAAGCTTGGATGATGTTTTTTAATTTTTAGAATTTTTTTGCATTTATTTTTCAATTTTCTAACCCGGGTCGGGTTTGAACGGAAAGGAAGGAAATTTTTTTTCCTTTTTATTTTTTAGCCTGTCTTGACCCGTTTAGTCTTGAAATGAAGCCTGGATGATGTTTTTTAATTTTTAGAATTTTTTTGCATTTATTTTTCAATTTTCTAACCCGGGTCGGGTTCGAATGGATAGGAAGGAAATTTTTTTTCTTCTCTATTTTTCCGCCTGCCCTGACCCGTTTCTTCTTGAAATGAAGCCTGGATGATGTTTTTTAATTTTTAAAATTTTTTTGCATTTATTTTCGAATTTTCTAACTCGGGTCGGGTTTGAACGGATAGGAAGAAATTTTTTTTTCATCTTTATTTTTCAACCTGTCCAGACCTGTTTAATCCTGAAATGAAGCCTGGATGATGTTTTTTAATTTTTAGAATTTTTTTTGCATTTGTTTTTGAACTTTCTAACTCGGGTCGGGTTCGAACGGATAGGAAGGAAATTTTTTTTCTTCTCTATTTATCTGCCTGTCCTAACCCGTTTCTACATGAAATGAAGCCTGGATGATGTTTTTTAATTTTTAGAATTTTTTTGCATTTATTTTCGAATTTTCTAACTCGTGTCGGGTTTGAACGGATAGGAAGAAAATTTTTTTTCTACTTTATTTTTCAACCTGTCCAGACCTGTTTAATCCTGAAATGAAGCCTGGATGATGTTTTTTAATTTTTAGAATTTTTTTTGCATTTGTTTTTGAATTTTCTAACTCGGGTCGGGTTCGAATGGATAGGAAGGAAATTTTTTTTGTTCTCTATTTTTCGGCCTGTCCTTTCCCGTTTCGTATTGAAATGAAGCCTGGATGATGTTTTTTAATTTTTAGAATTTTTTTGCATTTATTTTTCAATTTCCTAACCCGGGTCGGGTTCGAACGGATAGGAAGGAAATTTTTTTCTTCTCTATTTTTCAGCATGTCCTAACCCGTTTCTTCTTGAAATGAAGCCTGGATGATGTTTTTTAATTTTTTGAATTTTTTTGCATTTATTTTCGAATTTTCTAACTCGGGTCGGGTTTGAACGGATAGGAAGAAAATTTTTTTCTTCTTTATTTTTCAATCTGTCCGGACCCTTTTAATCCTGAAATGAAGCCTGGATGATGTTTTTTAATTTTTAGAATTTTTTTTGCATTTGTTTTTGAGTTTTCTAACTCGGGTCGGGTTCGAACGGATAGGAAGGAAATTTTTTTTGTTTTCTATTTTTCGGCCTGTCCTTTCCCGTTTCGTATTGAAATGAAGCCTGGATGATGTTTTTTAATTTTTAGAATTTTTTTGCATTTATTTTTCAATTTTCTAACCGGGGTCGGGTTCGAACGGATAGGAAGGAAATTTTTTTTCTTCTCTATTTATCAGCCTGTCCTAACCCGTTTCTTCTTGAAATGAAGCCTGGATGATGTTTTTAAATTTTTAGAATTTTTTTGCATTTATTTTCGAATTTTCTAACTCGGGTCGGGTTTGAACGGATAGGAAGAAAATTTTTTTTCTTCTTTATTTTTCAACCTGTCCAGACCTGTTTAATCCTGAAATGAAGCCTGGATGATGTTTTTTAATTTTTAGAATTTTTTTTGCATTTGTTTTTGAATTTTCTAACTCGGGTCGGGTTCGAACGGATAGGAAGGAAATTTTTTTTGTTCTCTATTTTTCGGCCTGTCCTTTCCCGTTTCGTATTGAAATGAAGCCTGGATGATGTTTTTTAATTTTTAGAATTTTTTTGCATTTATTTTTCAATTTCCTAACCCGGGTCGGGTTCGAACGGATAGGAAGGAAATTTTTTTCTTCTCTATTTTTCAGCATGTCCTAACCCGTTTCTTCTTGAAATGAAGCCTGGATGATGTTTTTTAATTTTTTGAATTTTTTTGCATTTATTTTCGAATTTTCTAACTCGGGTCGGGTTTGAACGGATAGGAAGAAAATTTTTTTCTTCTTTATTTTTCAATCTGTCCGGACCCTTTTAATCCTGAAATGAAGCCTGGATGATGTTTTTTAATTTTTAGAATTTTTTTTGCATTTGTTTTTGAGTTTTCTAACTCGGGTCGGGTTCGAACGGATAGGAAGGAAATTTTTTTTGTTTTCTATTTTTCGGCCTGTCCTTTCCCGTTTCGTATTGAAATGAAGCCTGGATGATGTTTTTTAATTTTTAGAATTTTTTTGCATTTATTTTTCAATTTTCTAACCGGGGTCGGGTTCGAACGGATAGGAAGGAAATTTTTTTTCTTCTCTATTTATCAGCCTGTCCTAACCCGTTTCTTCTTGAAATGAAGCCTGGATGATGTTTTTTAATTTTTAGAATTTTTTTGCATTTATTTTCGAATTTTCTAACTCGGGTCGGGTTTGAACGGATAGGAAGAAAATTTTTTTTCTTCTTTATTTTTCAACCTGTCCAGACCTGTTTAATCCTGAAATGAAGCCTGGATGATGTTTTTTAATTTTTAGAATTTTTTTTGCATTTGTTTTTGAATTTTCTAACTCGGGTCGGGTTCGAATGGATAGGAAGGAAATTTTTTTTGTTCTCTATTTTTCGGCCTGTCCTTTCCCGTTTCGTATTGAAATGAAGCCTGGATGATGTTTTTTAATTTTTAGAATTTTTTTGCATTTATTTTTCAATTTCCTAACCCGGGTCGGGTTCGAACGGATAGGAAGGAAATTTTTTTTCTTCTCTATTTTTCAGCATGTCCTAACCCGTTTCTTCTTGAAATGAAGCCTGGATGATGTTTTTTAATTTTTTGAATTTTTTTGCATTTATTTTCGAATTTTCTAACTCGGGTCGGGTTTGAACGGATAGGAAGAAAATTTTTTTCTTCTTTATTTTTCAACCTGTCCGGCCCCGTTTAATCCTGAAATGAAGCCTGGATGATTTTTTTTAATTTTTATAATTTTTTTTGCATTTGTTTTTGAGTTTTCCAACACGGGTCGGGTTCGAACGGATAGGAAGGAAAATATTTTTGTTCTCTATTTTTCGGCCTGTCCTTTCCCGTTTCGTATTGAAATGAAGCCAGGATGTTGTTTTTTAATTTTTAGAGTTTTTTTGCATTTATTTTTGAAGTTTCTAACCCGGGTCGGGTTCGAACGGATAGGAAGGAAATTTTTTTTCTTCTCTATTTTTCGGCCTGTCCTGACCCGTTTCGTCTTGAAATAAAGCCTGGATGATGTTTTTTAATTTTTAGAATTTTTTTGCATTTATTTTTGAATTTTCTAACTCGGGTCGGGTTTGAACGGATAGGAAGGAAATTTTTTTTCCTCATTACTTTTTAGCCTTCCTTAACCCGTTTAGTCTTGAAATGAAGCTTGGATGATGTTTTTTAATTTTTAGAATTTTTTTGCATTTATTTTTCAATTTTCTAACCCGGGTCGGGTTTGAACGGAAAGGAAGGAAATTTTTTTTCCTTTTTATTTTTTAGCCTGTCTTGACCCGTTTAGTCTTGAAATGAAGCCTGGATGATGTTTTTTAATTTTTAGAATTTTTTTGCATTTATTTTTCAATTTTCTAACCCGGGTCGGGTTCGAATGGATAGGAAGGAAATTTTTTTTCTTCTCTATTTTTCCGCCAGCCCTGACCCGTTTCTTCTTGAAATGAAGCCTGGATGATGTTTTTTAATTTTTAGAATTTTTTTGCATTTATTTTCGAATTTTCTAACTTGGGTCGGGTTTGAACGGATAGGAAGAAAATTTTTTTTCATCTTTATTTTTCAACCTGTCCAGACCTGTTTAATCCTGGAATGAAGCCTGGATGATGTTTTTTAATTTTTAGAATTTTTTTTGCATTTGTTTTTGAATTTTCTAACTCGGGTCGGGTTCGAATGGATAGGAAGGAAATTTTTTTTGTTCTTTATTTTTCGGCCTGTCCTTTCCCGTTTCGTATTGAAATGAAGCCTGGATGATGTTTTTTAATTTTTAGAATTTTTTTGCATTTATTTTTCAATTTCCTAACCCGGGTCGGGTTCGAACGGATAGGAAGGAAATTTTTTTTCTTCTCTATTTTTCAGCATGTCCTAATCCGTTTCTTCTTGAAATGAAGCCTGGATGATGTTTTTTAATTTTTAGAATTTTTTTTGCATTTGTTTTTGAGTTTTCTAACTCGGGTCGGGTTCGAACGGATAGGAAGGAAATTTTTTTTGTTTTCTATTTTTCGGCCTGTCCTTTCCCGTTTCGTATTGAAATGAAGCCTGGATGATGTTTTTTAATTTTTAGAATTTTTTTGCATTTATTTTTCAATTTTCTAACCGGGGTCGGGTTCGAACGGATAGGAAGGAAATTTTTTTTCTTCTCTATTTATCAGCCTGTCCTAACCCGTTTCTTCTTGAAATGAAGCCTGGATGATGTTTTTAAATTTTTAGAATTTTTTTGCATTTATTTTCGAATTTTCTAACTCGGGTCGGGTTTGAACGGATAGGAAGAAAATTTTTTTTCTTCTTTATTTTTCAACCTGTCCAGACCTGTTTAATCCTGAAATGAAGCCTGGATGATGTTTTTTAATTTTTAGAATTTTTTTTGCATTTGTTTTTGAATTTTCTAACTCGGGTCGGGTTCGAACGGATAGGAAGGAAATTTTTTTTGTTCTCTATTTTTCGGCCTGTCCTTTCCCGTTTCGTATTGAAATGAAGCCTGGATGATGTTTTTTAATTTTTAGAATTTTTTTGCATTTATTTTTCAATTTCCTAACCCGGGTCGGGTTCGAACGGATAGGAAGGAAATTTTTTTCTTCTCTATTTTTCAGCATGTCCTAACCCGTTTCTTCTTGAAATGAAGCCTGGATGATGTTTTTTAATTTTTTGAATTTTTTTGCATTTATTTTCGAATTTTCTAACTCGGGTCGGGTTTGAACGGATAGGAAGAAAATTTTTTTCTTCTTTATTTTTCAATCTGTCCGGACCCTTTTAATCCTGAAATGAAGCCTGGATGATGTTTTTTAATTTTTAGAATTTTTTTTGCATTTGTTTTTGAGTTTTCTAACTCGGGTCGGGTTCGAACGGATAGGAAGGAAATTTTTTTTGTTTTCTATTTTTCGGCCTGTCCTTTCCCGTTTCGTATTGAAATGAAGCCTGGATGATGTTTTTTAATTTTTAGAATTTTTTTCAATTTATTTTTCAATTTTCTAACCGGGGTCGGGTTCGAACGGATAGGAAGGAAATTTTTTTTCTTCTCTATTTATCAGCCTGTCCTAACCCGTTTCTTCTTGAAATGAAGCCTGGATGATGTTTTTTAATTTTTAGAATTTTTTTGCATTTATTTTCGAATTTTCTAACTCGGGTCGGGTTTGAACGGATAGGAAGAAAATTTTTTTTCTTCTTTATTTTTCAACCTGTCCAGACCTGTTTAATCCTGAAATGAAGCCTGGATGATGTTTTTTAATTTTTAGAATTTTTTTTGCATTTGTTTTTGAATTTTCTAACTCGGGTCGGGTTCGAACGGATAGGAAGGAAATTTTTTTTGTTCTCTATTTTTCGGCCTGTCCTTTCCCGTTTCGTATTGAAATGAAGCCTGGATGATGTTTTTTAATTTTTAGAATTTTTTTGCATTTATTTTTCAATTTTCTAACCTGGGTCGGGTTCGAACGGATAGGAAGGAAATTTTTTTTCTTCTCTATTTTTCAGCCTGTTCTAACCCGTTTCTTCCTGAAATGAAGCCTGGATGATTTTTTTAATTTTTAGAATTTTTTTGCATTTATTTTCGAATTTTCTAACTCGGGTCGGGTTTGAACAGATAGGAAGAAAATTTGTTTTCTTCTTTATTTTTCAACCTGTCCAGACCTGTTTAATCCTGAAATGAAGCCTGGATGATGTTTTTTAATTTTTAGAATTTTTTTTGCATTTGTTTTTGAATTTTCTAACTCGGGTCGGTTTCGAATGGATAGGAAGGAAATTTTTTTTGTTCTCTATTTTTCGGCCTGTCCTTTCCCGTTTCGTATTGAAATGAAGCCTGGATGATGTTTTTTAATTTTTAGAATTTTTTTGCATTTATTTTTCAATTTCCTAACCCGGGTCGGGTTCGAACGGATAGGAAGGAAATTTTTTTTCTTCTCTATTTTTCAGCATGTCCTAACCCGTTTCTTCTTGAAATGAAGCCTGGATGATGTTTTTTAATTTTTTGAATTTTTTTGCATTTATTTTCGAATTTTCTAACTCGGGTCGGGTTTGAACGGATAGGAAGAAAATTTTTTTCTTCTTTATTTTTCAACCTGTCCGGCCCCGTTTAATCCTGAAATGAAGCCTGGATGATTTTTTTTAATTTTTATAATTTTTTTTGCATTTGTTTTTGAGTTTTCCAACACGGGTCGGGTTCGAACGGATAGGAAGGAAAATATTTTTGTTCTCTATTTTTCGGCCTGTCCTTTCCCGTTTCGTATTGAAATGAAGCCAGGATGTTGTTTTTTAATTTTTAGAGTTTTTTTGCATTTATTTTTGAAGTTTCTAACCCGGGTCGGGTTCGAACGGATAGGAAGGAAATTTTTTTTCTTCTCTATTTTTCGGCCTGTCCTGACCCGTTTCGTCTTGAAATAAAGCCTGGATGATGTTTTTTAATTTTTAGAATTTTTTTGCATTTATTTTTGAATTTTCTAACTCGGGTCGGGTTTGAACGGATAGGAAGGAAATTTTTTTTCCTCATTACTTTTTAGCCTTCCTTAACCCGTTTAGTCTTGAAATGAAGCTTGGATGATGTTTTTTAATTTTTAGAATTTTTTTGCATTTATTTTTCAATTTTCTAACCCGGGTCGGGTTTGAACGGAAAGGAAGGAAATTTTTTTTCCTTTTTATTTTTTAGCCTGTCTTGACCCGTTTAGTCTTGAAATGAAGCCTGGATGATGTTTTTTAATTTTTAGAATTTTTTTGCATTTATTTTTCAATTTTCTAACCCGGGTCGGGTTCGAATGGATAGGAAGGAAATTTTTTTTCTTCTCTATTTTTCCGCCTGCCCTGACCCGTTTCTTCTTGAAATGAAGCCTGGATGATGTTTTTTAATTTTTAGAATTTTTTTGCATTTATTTTCGAATTTTCTAACTTGGGTCGGGTTTGAACGGATAGGAAGAAAATTTTTTTTCATCTTTATTTTTCAACCTGTCCAGACCTGTTTAATCCTGGAATGAAGCCTGGATGATGTTTTTTAATTTTTAGAATTTTTTTTTGCATTTGTTTTTGAATTTTCTAACTCGGGTCGGGTTCGAATGGATAGGAAGGAAATTTTTTTTGTTCTTTATTTTTCGGCCTGTCCTTTCCCGTTTCGTATTGAAATGAAGCCTGGATGATGTTTTTTAATTTTTAGAATTTTTTTGCATTTATTTTTCAATTTCCTAACCCGGGTCGGGTTCGAACGGATAGGAAGGAAATTTTTTTTCTTCTCTATTTTTCAGCATGTCCTAATCCGTTTCTTCTTGAAATGAAGCCTGGATGATGTTTTTTAATTTTTAGAATTTTTTTTGCATTTGTTTTTGAATTTTCTAACTCGGGTCGGGTTCGAACGGATAGGAAGGAAATTTTTTTTGTTCTCAATTTTTCGGCCTGTCCTTTCCTGTTTCGTATTGAAATGAAGCCTGGATGATATTTTTTAATTTTTAGAATTTTTTTGCATTTATTTTTCAATTTTCTAACCTGGGTCGGGTTCGAACGGATAGGAAGGAAATTTTTTTTCTTCTCTATTTTTCAGCCTGTCCTAACCCGTTTCTTCATGAAATGAAGCCTGGATGAGGTTTTTTAATTTTTAGAATTTTTTTGCATTTATTTTCGAATTTTCTAACTCGGGTCGGGTTTGAACGGATAGGAAGAAAATTTTTTTTCTACTTTATTTTTCAACCTGTGCAGACCTGTTTAATCCTGAAATGAAGCCTGGATGATGTTTTTTAATTTTTAGAATTTTTTTTGCATTTGTTTTTTAATTTTCTAACTCGGGTCGGGTTCGAATGGATAGGAAGGAAATTTTTTTTTTTCTCTATTTTTCGGCCTGTCCTTTCCCGTTTCGTATTGAAATGAGGCCTGGATGATGTTTTTTAATTTTTAGAATTTTTTTGCATTTATTTTTCAATTTCCTAACCCGGGTCGGGTTCGAACGGATAGGAAGGAAATTTTTTTTCTTCTCTATTTTTCAGCATGTCCTAACCCGTTTCTTCTTGAAATGAAGCCTGGATGATGTTTTTTAATTTTTTGAATTTTTTTGCATTTATTTTCGAATTTTCTAACTCGGGTCGGGTTTGAACGGATAGGAAGAAAATTTTTTTCTTCTTTATTTTTCAACCTGTCCGGACCCTTTTAATCCTGAAATGAAGCCTGGATGATGTTTTTTAATTTTTAGAATTTTTTTTGCATTTGTTTTTGAGTTTTCTAACTCGGGTCGGGTTCGAACGGATAGGAAGGAAATTTTTTTTGTTCTCTATTTTTCGGCCTGTCCTTTCCCGTTTCGTATTGAAATGAAGCCTGGATGATGTTTTTTAATTTTTAGAATTTTTTTGCATTTATTTTTCAATTTTCTAACCGGGGTCGGGTTCGAACGGATAGGAAGGAAATTTTTTTTCTTCTCTATTTATCAGCCTGTCCTAACCCGTTTCTTCCTGAAATGAAGCCTGGATGATGTTTTTTAATTTTTAGAATTTTTTTGCATTTATTTTCGAATTTTCTAACTCGGGTCGGGTTTGAACGGATAGGAAGAAAATTTTTTTTCTTCTTTATTTTTCAACCTGTCCAGACCTGTTTAATCCTGAAATGAAGCCTGGATGATGTTTTTTAATTTTTAGAATTTTTTTTGCATTTGTTTTTGAATTTTCTAACTCGGGTCGGGTTCGAACGGATAGGAAGGAAATTTTTTTTGTTCTCTATTTTTTGGCCTGTCCTTTCCCGTTTCGTATTCAAATGAAGCCTGGATGATGTTTTTTAATTTTTAGAATTTTATTGCATTTATTTTTCAATTTTCTAACCTGGGTCGGGTTCGAACGGATAGGAAGGAAATTTTTTTTCTTCTCTATTTTTCAGCCTGTTCTAACCCGTTTCTTCCTGAAATGAAGCCTGGATGATTTTTTTTAATTTTTAGAATTTTTTTGCATTTATTTTCGAATTTTCTAACTCGGGTCGGGTTTGAACAGATAGGAAGAAAATTTTTTTTCTTCTTTATTTTTCAACCTGTCCAGACCTGTTTAATCCTGAAATGAAGCCTGGATGATGTTTTTTAATTTTTAGAATTTTTTTTGCATTTGTTTTTTAATTTTCTAACTCGGGTCGGGTTCGAATGGATAGGAAGGAAATTTTTTTTGTTCTCTATTTTTCGGCCTGTCCTTTCCCGTTTCGTATTGAAATGAAGCCTGGATGATGTTTTTTAATTTTTAGAATTTTTTTTGCATTTATTTTTCAATTTCCTAATCCGGGTCGGGTTCGAACGGATAGGAAGGAAATTTTTTTTCTTCTCTATTTTTCAGCATGTCCTAACCCGTTTCTTCTTGAAATGAAGCCTGGATGATGTTTTTTAATTTTTTGAATTTTTTTGCATTTATTTTCGAATTTTCTAACTCGGGTCGGGTTTGAACGGATAGGAAGAAAATTTTTTTCTTCTTTATTTTTCAACCTGTCCGGACCCGTTTAATCCTGAAATGAAGCCTGGATGATTTTTTTTAATTTTTAGAATTTTTTTTGCATTTGTTTTTGAGTTTTCTAACACGGGTCGGGTTCGAACGGATAGGAAGGAAAATTTTTTTGTTCTCTATTTTTCGGCCTGTCCTTTCCCGTTTCGTATTGAAATGAAGCCTGGATGTTGTTTTTTAATTTTTAGAGTTTTTTTGCATTTATTTTTGAAGTTTCTAACCCGGGTCGGGTTCGAACGGATAGGAAGGAAATTTTTTTTCTTCTCTATTTTTCGGCCTGTCCTGACCCGTTTCGTCTTGAAATAAAGCCTGGATGATGTTTTTTAATTTTTAGAATTTTTTTGCATTTATTTTTGAATTTTCTAACTCGGGTCGGGTTTGAACGGATAGGAAGGAAATTTTTTTTCCTCATTACTTTTTAGCCTGCCTTAACCCATTTAGTCTTGAAATGAAGCTTGGATGATGTTTTTTAATTTTTAGAATTTTTTTGCATTTATTTTTCAATTTTCTAACCCGGGTCGGGTTTGAACGGAAAGGAAGGAAATTTTTTTTCCTTTTTATTTTTTAGCCTGTCTTGACCCGTTTAGTCTTGAAATGAAGCCTGGATGATGTTTTTTAATTTTTACAATTTTTTTGCATTTATTTTTCAATTTTCTAACCCGGGTCGGGTTCGAATGGATAGGAAGGAAATTTTTTTTCTTCTCTATTTTTCCGCCTGCCCTGACCCGTTTCTTCTTGAAATGAAGCCTGGATGATGTTTTTTAATTTTTAGAATTTTTTTGCATTTATTTTCGAATTTTCTAACTCGGGTCGGGTTTGAACGGATAGGAAGGAAATTTTTTTTCCTCATTACTCTTTAGCCTGCCTTAACCCGTTTAGTCTTGTAATGAAGCTTGGATGATGTTTTTTAATTTTTAGAATTTTTTTGCATTTATTTTTCAATTTTCTAACCCGGGTCGGGTTTGAACGGAAAGGAAGGAAATTTTTTTTCCTTTTTATTTTTTAGCCTGTCTTGACCCGTTTAGTCTTGAAATGAAGCCTGGATGATGTTTTTTAATTTTTAGAATTTTTTTGCATTTATTTTCGAATTTTCTAACTCGGGTCGGGTTTGAACGGATAGGAAGGAAATTTTTTTTCCTCATTACTTTTTAGCCTGCCTTAACCCGTTTAGTCTTGTAATGAAGCTTGGATGATGTTTTTTAATTTTTAGAATTTTTTTGCATTTATTTTTCAATTTTCTAACCCGGGTCGGGTTTGAACGGAAAGGAAGGAAATTTTTTTTCCTTTTTATTTTTTAGCCTGTCTTGACCCGTTTAGTCTTGAAATGAAGCCTGGATGATGTTTTTTAATTTTTAGAATTTTTTTGCATTTATTTTTCAATTTTCTAAACCGGGTCGGGTTCGAATGGATAGGAAGGAAATTTTTTTTCTTCTCTATTTTTCCGCCTGCCCTGACCCGTTTCTTCTTGAAATGAAGCCTGGATGATGTTTTTTAATTTTTAAAATTTTTTTGCATTTATTTTCGAATTTTCTAACTCGGGTCGGGTTTGAACGGATAGGAAGAAATTTTTTTTTCATCTTTATTATTCAACCTGTCCAGACCTGTTTAATCCTGAAATGAAGCCTGGATGATGTTTTTTAATTTTTAGAATTTTTTTTGCATTTGTTTTTGAACTTTCTAACTCGGGTCGGGTTCGAACGGATAGGAAGGAAATTTTTTTTCTTCTCTATTTATCTGCCTGTCCTAACCCGTTTCTACATGAAATGAAGCCTGGATGATGTTTTTTAATTTTTAGAATTTTTTTGCATTTATTTTCGAATTTTCTAACTCGTGTCGGGTTTGAACGGATAGGAAGAAAATTTTTTTTCTACTTTATTTTTCAACCTGTCCAGACCTGTTTAATCCTGAAATGAAGCCTGGATGATGTTTTTTAATTTTTAGAATTTTTTTTGCATTTGTTTTTGAATTTTCTAACTCGGGTCGGGTTCGAATGGATAGGAAGGAAATTTTTTTTGTTCTCTATTTTTCGGCCTGTCCTTTTCCGTTTCGTATTGAAATGAAGCCTGGATGATGTTTTTTAATTTTTAGAATTTTTTTGCATTTATTTTTCAATTTCCTAACCCGGGTCGGGTTCGAACGGATAGGAAGGAAATTTTTTTCTTCTCTATTTTTCAGCATGTCCTAACCCGTTTCTTCTTGAAATGAAGCCTGGATGATGTTTTTTAATTTTTTGAATTTTTTTGCATTTATTTTCGAATTTTCTAACTCGGGTCGGGTTTGAACGGATAGGAAGAAAATTTTTTTCTTCTTTATTTTTCAATCTGTCCGGACCCTTTTAATCCTGAGATGAAGCCTGGATGATGTTTTTTAATTTTTAGAATTTTTTTTGCATTTGTTTTTGAGTTTTCTAACTCGGGTCGGGTTCGAACGGATAGGAAGGAAATTTTTTTTGTTTTCTATTTTTCGGCCTGTCCTTTCCCGTTTCGTATTGAAATGAAGCCTGGATGATGTTTTTTAATTTTTAGAATTTTTTTGCATTTATTTTTCAATTTTCTAACCGGGGTCGGGTTCGAACGGATAGGAAGGAAATTTTTTTTCTTCTCTATTTATCAGCCTGTCCTAACCCGTTTCTTCTTGAAATGAAGCCTGGATGATGTTTTTTAATTTTTAGAATTTTTTTGCATTTATTTTCGAATTTTCTAACTCGGGTCGGGTTTGAACGGATAGGAAGAAAATTTTTTTTCTTCTTTATTTTTCAACCTGTCCAGACCTGTTTAATCCTGAAATGAAGCCTGGATGATGTTTTTTAATTTTTAGAATTTTTTTTGCATTTGTTTTTGAATTTTCTAACTCGGGTCGGGTTCGAACGGATAGGAAGGAAATTTTTTTTGTTCTCTATTTTTCGGCCTGTCCTTTCCCGTTTCGTATTGAAATGAAGCCTGGATGATGTTTTTTAATTTTTAGAATTTTTTTGCATTTATTTTTCAATTTCCTAACCCGGGTCGGGTTCGAACGGATAGGAAGGAAATTTTTTTCTTCTCTATTTTTCAGCATGTCCTAACCCGTTTCTTCTTGAAATGAAGCCTGGATGATGTTTTTTAATTTTTTGAATTTTTTTGCATTTATTTTCGAATTTTCTAACTCGGGTCGGGTTTGAACGGATAGGAAGAAAATTTTTTTCTTCTTTATTTTTCAATCTGTCCGGACCCTTTTAATCCTGAAATGAAGCCTGGATGATGTTTTTTAATTTTTAGAATTTTTTTTGCATTTGTTTTTGAGTTTTCTAACTCGGGTCGGGTTCGAACGGATAGGAAGGAAATTTTTTTTGTTTTCTATTTTTCGGCCTGTCCTTTCCCGTTTCGTATTGAAATGAAGCCTGGATGATGTTTTTTAATTTTTAGAATTTTTTTGCATTTATTTTTCAATTTTCTAACCGGGGTCGGGTTCGAACGGATAGGAAGGAAATTTTTTTTCTTCTCTATTTATCAGCCTGTCCTAACCCGTTTCTTCTTGAAATGAAGCCTGGATGATGTTTTTTAATTTTTAGAATTTTTTTGCATTTATTTTCGAATTTTCTAACTCGGGTCGGGTTTGAACGGATAGGAAGAAAATTTTTTTTCTTCTTTATTTTTCAACCTGTTCAGACCTGTTTAATCCTGAAATGAAGCCTGGATGATGTTTTTTAATTTTTAGAATTTTTTTTGCATTTGTTTTTGAATTTTCTAACTCGGGTCGGGTTCGAACGGATAGGAAGGAAATTTTTTTTGTTCTCTATTTTTCGGCCTGTCCTTTCCCGTTCCGTATTGAAATGAAGCCTCGATGATGTTTTTTAATTTTTAGAATTTTTTTGCATTTATTTTTCAATTTTCTAACCTGGGTCGGGTTCGAACGGATAGGAAGGAAATTTTTTTTCTTCTCTATTTTTCAGCCTGTTCTAACCCGTTTCTTCCTGAAATGAAGCCTGGATGATTTTTTTAATTTTTAGAATTTTTTTGCATTTATTTTCGAATTTTCTAACTCGGGTCGGGTTTGAACAGATAGGAAGAAAATTTGTTTTCTTCTTTATTTTTCAACCTGTCCAGACCTGTTTAATCCTGAAATGAAGCCTGGATGATGTTTTTTAATTTTTAGAATTTTTTTTGCATTTGTTTTTGAGTTTTCCAACACGGGTCGGGTTCGAACGGATAGGAAGGAAAATTTTTTTGTTCTCTATTTTTCGGCCTGTCCTTTCCCGTTTCGTATTGAAATGAAGCCAGGATGTTGTTTTTTAATTTTTAGAGTTTTTTTGCATTTATTTTTGAAGTTTCTAACCCGGGTCGGGTTCGAACGGATAGGAAGGAAATTTTTTTTCTTCTCTATTTTTCGGCCTGTCCTGACCCGTTTCGTCTTGAAATAAAGCCTGGATGATGTTTTTTAATTTTTAGAATTTTTTTGCATTTATTTTTGAATTTTCTAACTCGGGTCGGGTTTGAACGGATAGGAAGGAAATTTTTTTTCCTCATTACTTTTTAGCCTTCCTTAACCCGTTTAGTCTTGAAATGAAGCTTGGATGATGTTTTTTAATTTTTAGAATTTTTTTGCATTTATTTTTCAATTTTCTAACCCGGGTCGGGTTTGAACGGAAAGGAAGGAAATTTTTTTTCCTTTTTATTTTTTAGCCTGTCTTGACCCGTTTAGTCTTGAAATGAAGCCTGGATGATGTTTTTTAATTTTTAGAATTTTTTTGCATTTATTTTTCAATTTTCTAACCCGGGTCGGGTTCGAATGGATAGGAAGGAAATTTTTTTTCTTCTCTATTTTTCCGCCTGCCCTGACCCGTTTCTTCTTGAAATGAAGCCTGGATGATGTTTTTTAATTTTTAGAATTTTTTTGCATTTATTTTCGAATTTTCTAACTTGGGTCGGGTTTGAACGGATGGGAAGAAAATTTTTTTTCATCTTTATTTTTCAACCTGTCCAGACCTGTTTAATCCTGGAATGAAGCCTGGATGATGTTTTTTAATTTTTAGAATTTTTTTTGCATTTGTTTTTGAATTTTCTAACTCGGGTCGGGTTCGAATGGATAGGAAGGAAAATTTTTTTGTTCTTTATTTTTCGGCCTGTCCTTTCCCGTTTCGTATTGAAATGAAGCCTGGATGATGTTTTTTAATTTTTAGAATTTTTTTGCATTTATTTTTCAATTTCCTAACCCGGGTCGGGTTCGAACGGATAGGAAGGAAATTTTTTTTCTTCTCTATTTTTCAGCATGTCCTAACCCGTTTCTTCTTGAAATGAAGCCTGGATGATGTTTTTTAATTTTTAGAATTTTTTTTGCATTTGTTTTTGAATTTTCTAACTCGGGTCGGGTTCGAACGGATAGGAAGGAAATTTTTTTTGTTCTCTATTTTTCGGCCTGTCCTTTCCTGTTTCGTATTGAAATGAAGCCTGGATGATGTTTTTTAATTTTTAGAATTTTTTTGCATTTATTTTTCAATTTTCTAACCTGGGTCGGGTTCGAACGGATAGGAAGGAAATTTTTTTTCTTCTCTATTTTTCAGCCTGTCCTAACCCGTTTCTTCATGAAATGAAGCCTGGATGAGGTTTTTTAATTTTTAGAATTTTTTTGCATTTATTTTCGAATTTTCTAACTCGGGTCGGGTTTGAACGGATAGGAAGGAAATTTTTTTCTTCTTTATTTTTCAACCTGTCCGGACCCTTTTAATCCTGATATGAAGCCTGGATGATGTTTTTCAATTTTTAGAATTTTTTTTGCATTTGTTTTTTAATTTTCTAACTCGGGTCGGGTTCGAATGGATAGGAAGGAAATTTTTTTTGTTCTCTATTTTTCGGCCTGTCCTTTCCCGTTTCGTATTGAAATGAAGCCTGGATGATGGTTTTTAATTTTTAGAATTTTTTTGCATTTATTTTTCAATTTCCTAACCCGGGTCGGGTTCGAACGGATAGGAAGGAAATTTTTTTTCTTCTCTATTTTTCAGCATGTCCTAACCCGTTTCTTCTTGAAATGAAGCCTGGATGATGTTTTTTAATTTTTTGAATTTTTTTGCATTTATTTTCGAATTTTCTAACTCGGGTCGGGTTTGAACGGATAGGAAGAAAATTTTTTTCTTCTTTATTTTTCAACCTGTCCGGACCCTTTTAATCCTGATATGAAGCCTGGATGATGTTTTTTAATTTTTAGAATTTTTTTTGCATTTGTTTTTGAGTTTTCTAACTCGGGTCGGGTTCGAACGGATAGGAAGGAAATTTTTTTTGTTCTCTATTTTTCGGCCTGTCCTTTCCCGTTTCGTATTGAAATGAAGCCTGGATGATGTTTTTTAATTTTTAGAATTTTTTTGCATTTATTTTTCAATTTTCTAACCGGGGTCGGGTTCGAACGGATAGGAAGGAAATTTTTTTTCTTCTCTATTTATCAGCCTGTCCTAACCCGTTTCTTCCTGAAATGAAGCCTGGATGATGTTTTTTAATTTTTAGAATTTTTTTGCATTTATTTTCGAATTTTCTAACTCGGGTCGGGTTTGAACGGATAGGAAGAAAATTTTTTTTCTTCTTTATTTTTCAACCTGTCCAGACCTGTTTAATCCTGAAATGAAGCCTGGATGATGTTTTTTAATTTTTAGAATTTTTTTTGCATTTGTTTTTGAATTTTCTAACTCGGGTCGGGTTCGAACGGATAGGAAGGAAATTTTTTTTGTTCTCTATTTTTCGGCCTGTCCTTTCCCGTTTCGTATTCAAATGAAGCCTGGATGATGTTTTTTAATTTTTAGAATTTTATTGCATTTATTTTTCAATTTTCTAACCTGGGTCGGGTTCGAACGGATAGGAAGGAAATTTTTTTTCTTCTCTATTTTTCAGCCTGTTCTAACCCGTTTCTTCCTGAAATGAAGCCTGGATGATTTTTTTTAATTTTTAGAATTTTTTTGCATTTATTTTCGAATTTTCTAACTCGGGTCGGGTTTGAACAGATAGGAAGAAAATTTTTTTTCTTCTTTATTTTTCAACCTGTCCAGACCTGTTTAATCCTGAAATGAAGCCTGGATGATGATGTTTTTTAATTTTTAGAATTTTTTTTGCATTTGTTTTTTAATTTTCTAACTCGGGTCGGGTTCGAATGGATAGGAAGGAAATTTTTTTTGTTCTCTATTTTTCGACCTGTCCTTTCCCGTTTCGTATTGAAATGAAGCCTGGATGATGTTTTTTAATTTTTAGAATTTTTTTGCATTTATTTTTCAATTTCCTAACCCGGGTCGGGTTCGAACGGATAGGAAGGAAATTTTTTTTCTTCTCTATTTTTCAGCATGTCCTAACCCGTTTCTTCTTGAAATGAAGCCTGGATGATGTTTTTTAATTTTTTGAATTTTTTTGCATTTATTTTCGAATTTTCTAACTCGGGTCGGGTTTGAACGGATAGGAAGAAAATTTTTTTCTTCTTTATTTTTCAACCTGTCCGGACCCGTTTAATCCTGAAATGAAGCCTGGATGATTTTTTTTAATTTTTAGAATTTTTTTTGCATTTGTTTTTGAGTTTTCTAACACGGGTCGGGTTCGAACGGATAGGAAGGAAAATTTTTTTGTTCTCTATTTTTCGGCCTGTCCTTTCCCGTTTCGTATTGAAATGAAGCCTGGATGTTGTTTTTTAATTTTTAGAGTTTTTTTGCATTTATTTTTGAAGTTTCTAACCCGGGTCGGGTTCGAACGGATAGGAAGGAAATTTTTTTTCTTCTCTATTTTTCGGCCTGTCCTGACCCGTTTCGTCTTGAAATAAAGCCTGGATGATGTTTTTTAATTTTTAGAATTTTTTTGCATTTATTTTTGAATTTTCTAACTCGGGTCGGGTTTGAACGGATAGGAAGGAAATTTTTTTTCCTCATTACTTTTTAGCCTGCCTTAACCCATTTAGTCTTGAAATGAAGCTTGGATGATGTTTTTTAATTTTTAGAATTTTTTTGCATTTATTTTTCAATTTTCTAACCCGGGTCGGGTTTGAACGGAAAGGAAGGAAATTTTTTTTCCTTTTTATTTTTTAGCCTGTCTTGACCCGTTTAGTCTTGAAATGAAGCCTGGATGATGTTTTTTAATTTTTAGAATTTTTTTGCATTTATTTTTCAATTTTCTAACCCGGGTCGGGTTCGAATGGATAGGAAGGAAATTTTTTTTCTTCTCTATTTTTCCGCCTGCCCTGACCCGTTTCTTCTTGAAATGAAGCCTGGATGATGTTTTTTAATTTTTAGAATTTTTTTGCATTTATTTTCGAATTTTCTAACTCGGGTCGGGTTTGAACGGATAGGAAGGAAATTTTTTTTCCTCATTACTCTTTAGCCTGCCTTAACCCGTTTAGTCTTGTAATGAAGCTTGGATGATGTTTTTTAATTTTTAGAATTTTTTTGCATTTATTTTTCAATTTTCTAACCCGGGTCGGGTTTGAACGGAAAGGAAGGAAATTTTTTTTCCTTTTTATTTTTTAGCCTGTCTTGACCCGTTTAGTCTTGAAATGAAGCCTGGATGATGTTTTTTAATTTTTAGAATTTTTTTGCATTTATTTTTCAATTTTCTAACCCGGGTCGGGTTCGAATGGATAGGAAGGAAATTTTTTTTCTTCTCTATTTTTCCGCCTGCCCTGACCCGTTTCTTCTTGAAATGAGGCCTGGATGATGTTTTTTAATTTTTAAAATTTTTTTGCATTTATTTTCGAATTTTCTACCTCGGGTCGGGTTTGAACGGATAGGAAGAAAATTTTTTTTCATCTTTATTTTTCAACCTTTCCAGACCTGTTTAATCCTGAAATGAAGCCTGGATGATGTTTTTTAATTTTTAGAATTTTTTTTGCATTTGTTTTTGAATTTTCTAACTCGGGTCGGGTTCGAACGGATAGGAAGGAAATTTGTTTTGTTCTCTATTTTTCGGCCTGTCCTTCCCGTTTCGTATTGAAATGAAGCCTGGATGATGTTTTTTAATTTTTAGAATTTTTTTGCATTTATTTTTCAATTTTCTAACCTGGGTCGGGTTCGAACGGATAGGAAGGAAATTTTTTTTCTTCTCTATTTTTCAGCCTGTCCTAACCCGTTTCTTCATGAAATGAAGCCTGGATGATGTTTTTTAATTTTTAGAATTTTTTTGCATTTATTTTCGAATTTTCTAACTCGGGTCGGGTTTGAACGGATAGGAAGAAAATTTTTTTTCTACTTTATTTTTCAACCCGTCCAGACCTGTTTAATCCTGAAATGAAGCCTGGATGATGTTTTTTAATTTTTAGAATTTTTTTTGCATTTGTTTTTGAATTTTCTAACTCGGGTCGGGTTCGAATGGATAGGAAGGAAATTTTTTTTGTTCTCTATTTTTCGGCCTGTCCTTTCCCGTTTCGTATTGAAATGAAGCCTGGATGATGTTTTTTAATTTTTAGAATTTTTTTGCATTTATTTTTCAATTTCCTAACCCGGGTCGGGTTCGAACGGATAGGAAGGAAATTTTTTTTCTTCTCTATTTTTCAGCATGTCCTAACCCGTTTCTTCTTGAAATGAAGCCTGGATGATGTTTTTTAATTTTTTGAATTTTTTTGCATTTATTTTCGAATTTTCTAACTCGGGTCGGGTTTGAACGGATAGGAAGAAAATTTTTTTCTTCTTTATTTTTCAACCTGTCCGGACCCTTTTAATCCTGAAATGAAGCCTGGATGATGTTTTTTAATTTTTAGAATTTTTTTTGCATTTGTTTTTGAGTTTTCTAACTCGGGTCGGGTTCGAACGGATAGGAAGGAAATTTTTTTTGTTCTCTATTTTTCGGCCTGTCCTTTCCCGTTTCGTATTGAAATGAAGCCTGGATGATGTTTTTTAATTTTTAGAATTTTTTTGCATTCATTTTTCAATTTTCTAACCGGGGTCGGGTTCGAACGGATAGGAAGGAAATTTTTTTTCTTCTCTATTTATCAGCCTGTCCTAACCCGTTTCTTCCTGAAATGAAGCCTGGATGATGTTTTTTAATTTTTAGAATTTTTTTGCATTTATTTTCGAATTTTCTAACTCGGGTCGGGTTTGAACGGATAGGAAGAAAATTTTTTTTCTTCTTTATTTTTCAACCTGTCCAGACCTGTTTAATCCTGAAATGAAGCCTGGATGATGTTTTTTAATTTTTAGAATTTTTTTTGCATTTGTTTTAGAATTTTCTAACTCGGGTCGGGTTCGAACGGATGGGAAGGAAATTTTTTTTGTTCTCTATTTTTCGGCCTGTCCTTTCCCGTTTCGTATTGAAATGAAGCCTGGATGATGTTTTTTAATTTTTAAAATTTTTTTGCATTTATTTTTCAATTTTCTAACCTGGGTCGGGTTCGAATGGATAGGAAGGAAATTTTTTTTCTTCTCTATTTTTCAGCCTGTTCTAACCCGTTTCTTCCTGAAATGAAGCCTGGAAGATTTTTTTAATTTTTAGAATTTTTTTGCATTTGTTTTTGAATTTTCTAACTCGGGTCGGGTTTGAACAGATAGGAAGAAAATTTTTTTTCTTCTTTATTTTTCAACCTGTCCAGACCTGTTTAATCCTGAAATGAAGCCTGGATGATGTTTTTTAATTTTTAGAATTTTTTTTGCATTTGTTTTTGAATTTTCTAACTCGGGTCGGGTTCGAATGGATAGGAAGGAAATTTTTTTTGTTCTCTATTTTTCGGCCTGTCCTTTCCCGTTTCGTATTGAAATGAAGCCTGGATGATGTTTTTTAATTTATAGAATTTTTTTGCATTTATTTTTCAATTTCCTAACCCGGGTCGGGTTCGAATAGATAGGAAGGAAATTTTTTTTCTTCTCTATTTCTCAGCATGTCCTAACCCGTTTCTTCTTGAAATGAAGCCTGGATGATGTTTTTTAATTTTTTGAATTTTTTTGCATTTATTTTCGAATTTTCTAACTCGGGTCGGGTTTGAACGGAAAGGAAGAAAATTTTTTTCTTCTTTATTTTTCAACCTGTCCGGACCCGTTTAATCCTGAAATGAAGCCTGGATGATTTTTTTTAATTTTTAGAATTTTTTTTGCATTTGTTTTTGAGTTTTCTAACACGGGTCGGGTTCGAACGGATAGGAAGGAAAATTTTTTTGTTCTCTATTTTTCGGCCTGTCCTTTCCCGTTTCGTATTGAAATGAAGCCTGGATGTTGTTTTTTAATTTTTAGAGTTTTTTTGCATTTATTTTTGAAGTTTCTAACCCGGGTCGGGTTCGAACGGATAGGAAGGAAATTTTTTTTCTTCTCTATTTTTCGGCCTGTCCTGACCCGTTTCGTCTTGAAATAAAGCCTGGATGATGTTTTTTAATTTTTAGAATTTTTTTGCATTTATTTTTGAATTTTCTAACTCGGGTCGGGTTTGAACGGATAGGAAGGAAATTTTTTTTCCTCATTACTTTTTAGCCTGCCTTAACCCGTTTAGTCTTGAAATGAAGCTTGGATGATGTTTTTTAATTTTTAGAATTTTTTTGCATTTATTTTTCAATTTTCTAACCCGGGTCGGGTTTGAACGGAAAGGAAGGAAATTTTTTTTCCTTTTTATTTTTTTTGCCTGTCTTGACCCGTTTAGTCTTGTAATGAAGCCTGGATGATGTTTTTTAATTTTTAGAATTTTTTTGCATTTATTTTTCAATTTTCTAACCCGGGTCGGGTTCGAATGGATAGGAAGGAAATTTTTTTTTCTTCTCTATTTTTCCGCCTGCCCTGACCCGTTTCTTCTTGAAATGAAGCCTGGATGATGTTTTTTAATTTTTAGAATTTTTTTGCATTTATTTTCGAATTTTCTAACTCGGGTCGGGTTTGAACGGATAGGAAGGAAATTTTTTTTCCTCATTACTTTTTAGCCTGCCTTAACCCGTTTAGTCTTGTAATGAAGCTTGGATGATGTTTTTTAATTTTTAGAATTTTTTTGCATTTATTTTTCAATTTTCTAACCCGGGTCGGGTTTGAACGGAAAGGAAGGAAATTTTTTTTCCTTTTTATTTTTTAGCCTGTCTTGACCCGTTTAGTCTTGAAATGAAGCCTGGATGATGTTTTTTAATTTTTAGAATTTTTTTGCATTTATTTTTCAATTTTCTAACCCGGGTCGGGTTCGAATGGATAGGAAGGAAATTTTTTTTCTTCTCTATTTTTCCGCCTGCCCAGACCCGTTTCTTCTTGAAATGAAGCCTGGATGATGTTTTTTAATTTTTAAAATTTTTTTGCATTTATTTTCGAATTTTCTAACTCGGGTCGGGTTTGAACGGATAGGAAGAAATTTTTTTTTCATCTTTATTTTTCAACCTGTCCAGACCTGTTTAATCCTGAAATGAAGCCTGGATGATGTTTTTTAATTTTTAGAATTTTTTTTGCATTTGTTTTTGAACTTTCTAACTCGGGTCGGGTTCGAACGGATAGGAAGGAAATTTTTTTTCTTCTCTATTTATCTGCCTGTCCTAACCCGTTTCTACATGAAATGAAGCCTGGATGATGTTTTTTAATTTTTAGAATTTTTTTGCATTTATTTTCGAATTTTCTAACTCGTGTCGGGTTTGAACGGATAGGAAGAAAATTTTTTTTCTACTTTATTTTTCAACCTGTCCAGACCTGTTTAATCCTGAAATGAAGCCTGGATGATGTTTTTTAATTTTTAGAATTTTTTTTGCATTTGTTTTTGAATTTTCTAACTCGGGTCGGGTTCGAATGGATAGGAAGGAAATTTTTTTTGTTCTCTATTTTTCGGCCTGTCCTTTCCCGTTTCGTATTGAAATGAAGCCTGGATGATGTTTATTAATTTTTAGAATTTTTTTGCATTTATTTTTCAATTTCCTAACCCGGGTCGGGTTCGAACGGATAGGAAGGAAATTTTTTTTCTTCTCTATTTATCAGCCTGTCCTAACCCGTTTCTTCCTGAAATGAAGCCTGGATGATGTTTTTTAATTTTTAGAATTTTTTTGCATTTATTTTCGAATTTTCTAACTCGGGTCGGGTTTGAACGGATAGGAAGAAAATTTTTTTTCTTCTTTATTTTTCAACCTGTCCAGACCTGTTTAATCCTGAAATGAAGCCTGGATGATGTTTTTTAATTTTTAGAATTTTTTTTGCATTTGTTTTTGAATTTTCTAACTCGGGTCGGGTTCGAACGGATAGGAAGGAAATTTTTTTTGTTCTCTATTTTTCGGCCTGTCCTTTCCCGTTTCGTATTGAAATGAAGCCTGGATGATGTTTTTTAATTTTTAGAATTTTTTTGCATTTATTTTTCAATTTTCTAACCTGGGTCGGGTTCGAACGGATAGGAAGGAAATTTTTTTTCTTCTCTATTTTTCAGCCTGTTCTAACCCGTTTCTTCCTGAAATGAAGCCTGGATGATTTTTTTAATTTTTAGAATTTTTTTGCATTTATTTTCGAATTTTCTAACTCGGGTCGGGTTTGAACAGATAGGAAGAAAATTTGTTTTCTTCTTTATTTTTCAACCTGTCCAGACCTGTTTAATCCTGAAATGAAGCCTGGATGATGTTTTTTAATTTTTAGAATTTTTTTTGCATTTGTTTTTGAATTTTCTAACTCGGGTCGGGTTCGAATGGATAGGAAGGAAATTTTTTTTGTTCTCTATTTTTCGGCCTGTCCTTTCCCGTTTCGTATTGAAATGAAGCCTGGATGATGTTTTTTAATTTTTAGAATTTTTTTGCATTTATTTTTCAATTTCCTAACCCGGGTCGGGTTCGAACGGATAGGAAGGAAATTTTTTTTCTTCTCTATTTTTCAGCATGTCCTAACCCGTTTCTTCTTGAAATGAAGCCTGGATGATGTTTTTTAATTTTTTGAATTTTTTTGCATTTATTTTCGAATTTTCTAACTCGGGTCGGGTTTGAACGGATAGGAAGAAAATTTTTTTCTTCTTTATTTTTCAACCTGTCCGGACCCGTTTAATCCTGAAATGAAGCCTGGATGATTTTTTTTAATTTTTATAATTTTTTTTGCATTTGTTTTTGAGTTTTCCAACACGGGTCGGGTTCGAACGGATAGGAAGGAAAATTTTTTTGTTCTCTATTTTTCGGCCTGTCCTTTCCCGTTTCGTATTGAAATGAAGCCAGGATGTTGTTTTTTAATTTTTAGAGTTTTTTTGCATTTATTTTTGAAGTTTCTAACCCGGGTCGGGTTCGAACGGATAGGAAGGAAATTTTTTTTCTTCTCTATTTTTCGGCCTGTCCTGACCCGTTTCGTCTTGAAATAAAGCCTGGATGATGTTTTTTAATTTTTAGAATTTTTTTGCATTTATTTTTGAATTTTCTAACTCGGGTCGGGTTTGAACGGATAGGAAGGAAATTTTTTTTCCTCATTACTTTTTAGCCTTCCTTAACCCGTTTAGTCTTGAAATGAAGCTTGGATGATGTTTTTTAATTTTTAGAATTTTTTTGCATTTATTTTTCAATTTTCTAACCTGGGTCGGGTTCGAACGGATAGGAAGGAAATTTTTTTTCTTCTCTATTTTTCAGCCTGTTCTAACCCGTTTCTTCCTGAAATGAAGCCTGGATGATTTTTTTAATTTTTAGAATTTTTTTGCATTTATTTTCGAATTTTCTAACTCGGGTCGGGTTTGAACAGATAGGAAGAAAATTTGTTTTCTTCTTTATTTTTCAACCTGTCCAGACCTGTTTAATCCTGAAATGAAGCCTGGATGATGTTTTTTAATTTTTAGAATTTTTTTTGCATTTGTTTTTGAGTTTTCTAACTCGGGTCGGGTTCGAACGGATAGGAAGGAAATTTTTTTTGTTTTCTATTTTTCGGCCTGTCCTTTCCCGTTTCGTATTGAAATGAAGCCTGGATGATGTTTTTTAATTTTTAGAATTTTTTTGCATTTATTTTTCAATTTTCTAACCGGGGTCGGGTTCGAACGGATAGGAAGGAAATTTTTTTTCTTCTCTATTTATCAGCCTGTCCTAACCCGTTTCTTCCTGAAATGAAGCCTGGATGATGTTTTTAAATTTTTAGAATTTTTTTGCATTTATTTTCGAATTTTCTAACTCAGGTCGGGTTTGAACGGATAGGAAGAAAATTTTTTTTCTCCTTTATTTTTCAACCTGTCCAGACCTGTTTAATCCTGAAATGAAGCCTGGATGATGTTTTTTAATTTTTAGAATTTTTTTTGCATTTGTTTTTGAATTTTCTAACTCGGGTCGGGTTCGAACGGATAGGAAGGAAATTTTCTTTGTTCTCTATTTTTCGGCCTGTCCTTTCCCGTTTCGTATTGAAATGAAGCCTGGATGATGTTTTTTAATTTTTAGAATTTTTTTGCATTTATTTTTCAATTTTCTAACCTGGGTCGGGTTCGAACGGATAGGAAGGAAATTTTTTTTCTTCTCTATTTTTCAGCCTGTTCTAACCCGTTTCTTCCTGAAATGAAGCCTGGATGATTTTTTTAATTTTTAGAATTTTTTTGCATTTATTTTCGAATTTTCTAACTCGGGTCGGGTTTGAACAGATAGGAAGGAAATTTTTTTTCTTCTCAATTTTTCGGCCTGTCCTGACCCGTTTCGTCTTGAAATAAAGCCTGGATGATGTTTTTTAATTTTTAGAATTTTTTTGCATTTATTTTTGAATTTTCTAACTCGGGTCGGGTTTGAACGGATAGGAAGGAAATTTTTTTTCCTCATTACTTTTTAGCCTGCCTTAACCCGTTTAGTCTTGAAATGAAGCTTGGTTGATGTTTTTTAATTTTTAGAATTTTTTTGCATTTATTTTTCAATTTTCTAACCCGGGTCGGGTTTGAACGGAAAGGAAGGAAATTTTTATTCCTTTTTATTTTTTAGCCTGTCTTGACCCGTTTAGTCTTGAAATGAAGCCTGGATGATGTTTTTTAATTTTTAGAATTTTTTTGCATTTATTTTTCAATTTTCTAACCCGGGTCGGGTTCGAATGGATAGAAAGGAAATTTTTTTTCTTCTCTATTTTTCCGCCTGCCCTGACCCGTTTCTTCTTGAAATGAAGCCTGGATGATGTTTTTTAATTTTTAAAATTTTTTTGCATTTATTTTCGAATTTTCTAACTCGGGTCGGGTTTGAACGGATAGGAAGAAAATTTTTTTTCATCTTTATTTTTCAACCTGTCCAGACCTGTTTAATCCTGAAATGAAGCCTGGATGATGTTTTTTAATTTTTAGAATTTTTTTTGCATTTGTTTTTGAATTTTCTAACTCGGGTCGGGTTCGAACGGATAGGAAGGAAATTTTTTTTGTTCTCTATTTTTCGGCCTGTCCTTCCCGTTTCGTATTGAAATGAAGCCTGGATGATGTTTTTTAATTTTTAGAATTTTTTTGCATTTATTTTTCAATTTTCTAACCTGGGTCGGGTTCGAACGGATAGGAAGGAAATTTTTTTTCTTCTCTATTTATCAGCCTGTCCTAACCCGTTTCTTCCTGAAATGAAGCCTGGATGATGTTTTTTAATTTTTAGAATTTTTTTGCATTTATTTTCGAATTTTCTAACTCGGGTCGGGTTTGAACGGATAGGAAGAAAATTTTTTTTCTTCTTTATTTTTCAACCTGTCCAGACCTGTTTAATCCTGAAATGAAGCCTGGATGATGTTTTTTAATTTTTAGAATTTTTTTTGCATTTGTTTTTGAATTTTCTAATTCGGGTCGGGTTCGAACGGATAGGAAGGAAATTTTTTTTGTTCTCTATTTTTCGGCCTGTCCTTTCCCGTTTCGTATTGAAATGAAGCCTGGATGATGTTTTTTAATTTTTAGAATTTTTTTGCATTTATTTTTCAATTTTCTAACCTGGGTCGGGTTCGAACGGATAGGAAGGAAATTTTTTTTCTTCTCTATTTTTCAGCCTGTTCTAACCCGTTTCTTCCTGAAATGAAGCCTGGATGATTTTTTTAATTTTTAGAATTTTTTTGCATTTATTTTCGAATTTTCTAACTCGGGTCGGGTTTGAACAGATAGGAAGAAAATTTGATTTCTTCTTTATTTTTCAACCTGTCCAGACCTGTTTAATCCTGAAATGAAGCCTGGATGATGTTTTTTAATTTTTAGAATTTTTTTTGCATTTGTTTTTGAATTTTCTAACTCGGGTCGGGTTCGAATGGATAGGAAGGAAATTTTTTTTGTTCTCTATTTTTCGACCTGTCCTTTCCCGTTTCGTATTGAAATGAAGCCTGGATGATGTTTTTTAATTTTTAGAATTTTTTTGCATTTATTTTTCAATTTCCTAACCCGGGTCGGGTTCGAACGGATAGGAAGGAAATTTTTTTTCTTCTCTATTTTTCAGCATGTCCTAACCCGTTTCATCTTGAAATGAAGCCTGGATGATGTTTTTTAATTTTTTTAATTTTTTTGCATTTATTTTCGAATTTTCTAACTCGGGTCGGGTTTGAACGGATAGGAAGAAAATTTTTTTCTTCTTTATTTTTCAACCTGTCCGGACCCGTTTAATCCTGAAATGAAGCCTGGATGATTTTTTTTAATTTTTATAATTTTTTTTGCATTTGTTTTTGAGTTTTCTAACACGGGTCGGGTTCGAACGGATAGGAAGGAAAATTTTTTTGTTCTCTATTTTTCGACCTGTCCTTTCCCGTTTCGTATTGAAATGAAGCCAGGATGTTGTTTTTTAATTTTTAGAGTTTTTTTGCATTTATTTTTGAAGTTTCTAACCCGGGTCGGGTTCGAACGGATAGGAAGGAAATTTTTTTTCTTCTCTATTTTTCGGCCTGTCCTGACCAGTTTCGTCTTGAAATAAAGCCTGGATGATGTTTTTTAATTTTTAGAGTTTTTTTGCATTTATTTTTGAATTTTCTAACTCGGGTCGGGTTTGAACGGATAGGAAGGAAATTTTTTTTCCTCATTACTTTTTAGCCTTCCTTAACCCGTTTAGTCTTGAAATGAAGCTTGGATGATGTTTTTTAATTTTTAGAATTTTGTTGCATTTATTTTTCAATTTTCTAACCCGGGTCGGGTTTGAACGGAAAGGAAGGAAATTTTTTTTCCTTTTTATTTTTTAGCCTGTCTTGACCCGTTTAGTCTTGAAATGAAGCCTGGATGATGTTTTTTAATTTTTAGACTTTTTTTGCATTCATTTTTCAATTTTCTAACCCGGGTCGGGTTCGAATGGATAGGAAGGAAATTTTTTTTCTTCTCTATTTTTCCGCCTGCCCTGACCCGTTTCTTCTTGAAATGAAGCCTGGATGATGTTTTTTAATTTTTAGAATTTTTTTGCATTTATTTTCGAATTTTCTAACTCGGGTCGGGTTTGAACGGATAGGAAGAAAATTTTTTTTCATCTTTATTTTTCAACCTGTCCAGACCTGTTTAATCCTGAAATGAAGCCTGGATGATGTTTTTTAATTTTTAGAATTTTTTTTGCATTTGTTTTTGAATTTTCTAACTCGGGTCGGGTTCGAATGGATAGGAAGGAAATTTTTTTTGTTCTTTATTTTTCGGCCTGTCCTTTCCCGTTTCGTATTGAAATGAAGCCTGGATGATGTTTTTTAATTTTTAGAATTTTTTTGCATTTATTTTTCAATTTCCTAACCCGGGTCGGGTTCGAACGGATAGGAAGGAAATTTTTTTTCTTCTCTATTTTTCAGCATGTCCTAACCCGTTTCTTCTTGAAATGAAGCCTGGATGATGTTTTTTAATTTTTTGAATTTTTTTGCATTTATTTTCGAATTTTCTAACTCGGGTCGGGTTTGAACGGATAGGAAGAAAATTTTTTTCTTCTTTATTTTTCAACCTGTCCGGACCCTTTTAATCCTGAAATGAAGCCTGGATGATGTTTTTTAATTTTTAGAATTTTTTTTGCATTTGTTTTTGAGTTTTCTAACTCGGGTCGGGTTCGAACGGATAGGAAGGAAATTTTTTTTGTTCTCTATTTTTCGGCCTGTCCTTTCCCATTTCGTATTGAAATGAAGCCTGGATGATGTTTTTTAATTTTTAGAATTTTTTTGCATTTATTTTTCAATTTTCTAACCGGGGTCGGGTTCGAACGGATAGGAAGGAAATTTTTTTTCTTCTCTATTTATCAGCCTGTCCTAACCCGTTTCTTCCTGAAATGAAGCCTGGATGATGTTTTTTAATTTTTAGAATTTTTTTGCATTTATTTTCGAATTTTCTAACTCGGGTCGGGTTTGAACGGATAGGAAGAAATTTTTTTTTCTTCTTTATTTTTCAACCTGTCCAGACCTGTTTAATCCTGAAATGAAGCCTGGATGATGTTTTTTAATTTTTAGAATTTTTTTTGCATTTGTTTTTGAATTTTCTAACTCGGGTCGGGTTCGAACGGATAGGAAGGAAATTTTTTTTGTTCTCTATTTTTCGGCCTGTCCTTTCCCGTTTCGTATTGAAATGAAGCCTGGATGATGTTTTTTAATTTTTAGAATTTTTTTGCATTTATTTTTCAATTTTCTAACCTGGGTCGGTTTCGAAAGGATAGGAAGGAAATTTTTTTTCTTCTCTATTTTTCAGCCTGTTCTAACCCGTTTCTTCCTGAAATGAAGCCTGGATGATTTTTTTAATTTTTAGAATTTTTTTGCATTTATTTTCGAATTTTCTAACTCGGGTCAGGTTTGAACAGATAGGGAGAAAATTTTTTTTCTTCTTTATTTTTCAACCTGTCCAGACCTGTTTAATCCTGAAATGAAGCCTGGATGATGTTTTTTAATTTTTAGAATTTTTTTTGCATTTGTTTTTGAATTTTCTAACTCGGGTCGGGTTCGAATGGATAGGAATGAAATTTTTTTAGTTATCTATTTTTCGGCCTGTCCTTTCCCGTTTCGTATTGAAATGAAGCCTGGATGATGTTTTTTAATTTTTAGAATTTTTTTGCATTTATTTTTCAATTTCTTAACCCGGTTCGGGTTCGAACGGATAGGAAGGAAATTTTTTTTCTTCTCTATTTTTCAGCATGTCCTAACCCGTTTCTTCTTGAAATGAAGCCTGGATGATGTTTTTTAATTTTTTGAATTTTTTTGCATTTATTTTGGAATTTTCTAACTCGGGTCGGGTTTAAACGGATAGGAAGAAAATTTTTTTCTTCTTTATTTTTCAACCTGTCCGGACCCGCTTAATCCTGAAATGAAGCCTGGATGATTTTTTTTAATTTTTAGAATTTTTTTTGCATTTGTTTTTGAGTTTTCTAACACGGGTCGGGTTCGAACGGATAGGAAGGAAAATTTTTTTGTTCTCTATTTTTCGGCCTGTCCTTTCCCGTTTCGTATTGAAATGAAGCCTGGATGTTGTTTTTTAATTTTTAGAGTTTTTTTGCATTTATTTTTGAAGTTTCTAACCCGGGTCGGGTTCGAACGGATAGGAAGGAAATTTTTTTTCTTCTCTATTTTTCTGCCTGTCCTGACCCGTTTCGTCTTGAAATAAAGCCTGGATGATGTTTTTTAATTTTTAGAATTTTTTTGCATTTATTTTTCAATTTTCTAACCTGGGTCGGGTTCGAACGGATAGGAAGGAAATTTTTTTTCTTCTCTATTTTTCAGCCTGTTCTAACCCGTTTCTTCCTGAAATGAAGCCTGGATGATTTTTTTAATTTTTAGAATTTTTTTGCATTTATTTTCTAATTTTCTAACTCGGGTCGGGTTTGAACAGATAGGAAGAAAATTTGTTTTCTTCTTTATTTTTCAACCTGTCCAGACCTGTTTAATCCTGAAATGAAGCCTGGATGATGTTTTTTAATTTTTAGAATTTTTTTTGCATTTGTTTTTGAGTTTTCTAACTCGGGTCGGGTTCGAACGGATAGGAAGGAAATTTTTTTTGTTTTCTATTTTTCGGCCTGTCCTTTCCCGTTTCGTATTGAAATGAAGCCTGGATGATGTTTTTTAATTTTTAGAATTTTTTTGCATTTATTTTTCAATTTTCTAACCGGGGTCGGGTTCGAACGGATAGGAAGGAAATTTTTTTTCTTCTCTATTTATCAGCCTGTCCTAACCCGTTTCTTCCTGAAATGAAGCCTGGATGATGTTTTTAAATTTTTAGAATTTTTTTGCATTTATTTTCGAATTTTCTAACTCAGGTCGGGTTTGAACGGATAGGAAGAAAATTTTTTTTCTTCTTTATTTTTCAACCTGTCCAGACCTGTTTAATCCTGAAATGAAGCCTGGATGATGTTTTTTAATTTTTAGAATTTTTTTTGCATTTGTTTTTGAATTTTCTAACTCGGGTCGGGTTCGAACGGATAGGAAGGAAATTTTTTTTGTTCTCTATTTTTCAGCCTGTCCTTTCCCGTTTCGTATTGAAATGAAGCCTGGATGATGTTTTTTAATTTTTAGAATTTTTTTGCATTTATTTTTCAATTTTCTAACCTGGGTCGGGTTCGAACGGATAGGAAGGAAATTTTTTTTCTTCTCTATTTTTCAGACTGTTCTAACCCGTTTCTTCCTGAAATGAAGCCTGGATGATTTTTTTAATTTTTAGAATTTTTTTGCATTTATTTTCGAATTTTCTAACTCGGGTCGGGTTTGAACAGATAGGAAGAAAATTTGTTTTCTTCTTTATTTTTCAACCTGTCCAGACCTGTTTAATCCTGAAATGAAGCCTGGATGATGTTTTTTAATTTTTAGAATTTTTTTTGCATTTGTTTTTGAATTTTCTAACTCGGGTCGGGTTCGAATGGATAGGAAGGAAATTTTTTTTGTTCTCTATTTTTCGGCCTGTCCTTTCCCGTTTCGTATTGAAATGAAGCCTGGATGATGTTTTTTAATTTTTAAAATTTTTTTGCATTTATTTTTCAATTTCCTAACCCGGGTCGGGTTCGAACGGATGGGAAGGAAATTTTTTTTCTTCTCTATTTTTCAGCATGTCCTAACCCGTTTCTTCTTGAAATGAAGCCTGGATGATGTTTTTTAATTTTTTGAATTTTTTTGCATTTATTTTCGAATTTTCTAACTCGGGTCGGGTTTGAACGGATAGGAAGGAAATTTTTTTTCCTCATTACTTTTTAGCCTGCCTTAACCCGTTTAGTCTTGAAATGAAGCTTGGATGATGTTTTTTAATTTTTAGAATTTTTTTGCATTTATTTTTCAATTTTCTAACCCGGGTCGGGTTTGAACGGAAAGGAAGGAAATTTTTTTTCCTTTTTATTTTTTAGCCTGTCTTGACCCGTTTAGTCTTGAAATGAAGCCTGGATGATGTTTTTTAATTTTTAGAATTTTTTTGCATTTATTTTTCAATTTTCTAACCCGGGTCGGGTTCGAATGGATAGGAAGGAAATTTTTTTTCTTCTCTATTTTTCCGCCTGCCCTGACCCGTTTCTTCTTGAAATGAAGCCTGGATGATGTTTTTTAATTTTTAAAATTTTTTTGCATTTATTTTCGAATTTTCTAACTCGGGTCGGGTTTGAACGGATAGGAAGAAAATTTTTTTTCATCTTTATTTTTCAACCTGTCCAGACCTGTTTAATCCTGAAATGAAGCCTGGATGATGTTTTTTAATTTTTAGAATTTTTTTTGCATTTGTTTTTGAATTTTCTAACTCGGGTCGGGTTCGAACGGATAGGAAGGAAATTTTTTTTGTTCTCTATTTTTCGGCCTGTCCTTCCCGTTTCGTATTGAAATGAAGCCTGGATGATGTTTTTTAATTTTTAGAATTTTTTTGCATTTATTTTTCAATTTTCTAACCTGGGTCGGGTTCGAACGGATAGGAAGGAAATTTTTTTTCTTCTCTATTTATCAGCCTGTCCTAACCCGTTTCTTCCTGATATGAAGCCTGGATGATGTTTTTTAATTTTTAGAATTTTTTTGCATTTATTTTCGAATTTTCTAACTCGGGTCGGGTTTGAACGGATAGGAAGAAAATTTTTTTTCTTCTTTATTTTTCAACCTGTCCAGACCTGTTTAATCCTGAAATGAAGCCTGGATGATGTTTTTTAATTTTTAGAATTTTTTTTGCATTTGTTTTTGAATTTTCTAATTCGGGTCGGGTTCGAACGGATAGGAAGGAAATTTTTTTTGTTCTCTATTTTTCGGCCTGTCCTTTCCCGTTTCGTATTGAAATGAAGCTTGGATGATGTTTTTTAATTTTTAGAATTTTTTTGCATTTATTTTTCAATTTTCTAACCTGGGTCGGGTTCGAACGGATAGGAAGGAAATTTTTTTTCTTCTCTATTTTTCAGCCTGTTCTAACCCGTTTCTTCCTGAAATGAAGCCTGGATGATTTTTTTAATTTTTAGAATTTTTTTGCATTTATTTTCGAATTTTCTAACTCGGGTCGGGTTTGAACAGATAGGAAGAAAATTTGATTTCTTCTTTATTTTTCAACCAGTCCAGACCTGTTTAATCCTGAAATGAAGCCTGGATGATGTTTTTTAATTTTTAGAATTTTTTTTGCATTTGTTTTTGAATTTTCTAACTCGGGTCGGGTTCGAATGGATAGGAAGGAAATTTTTTTTGTTCTCTATTTTTCGGCCTGTCCTTTCCCGTTTCGTATTGAAATGAAGCCTGGATGATGTTTTTTAATTTTTAGAATTTTTTTGCATTTATTTTTCAATTTCCTAACCCGGGTCGGGTTCGAACGGATAGGAAGGAAATTTTTTTTCTTCTCTATTTTTCAGCATGTCCTAACCCGTTTCATCTTGAAATGAAGCCTGGATGATGTTTTTTAATTTTTTGAATTTTTCTGCATTTATTTTCGAATTTTCTAACTCGGGTCGGGTTTGAACGGATAGGAAGAAAATTTTTTTCTTCTTTATTTTTCAACCTGTCCGGACCCGTTTAATCCTGAAATGAAGCCTGGATGATTTTTTTTAATTTTTATAATTTTTTTTGCATTTGTTTTTGAGTTTTCTAACACGGGTCGGGTTCGAACGGATAGGAAGGAAAATTTTTTTGTTCTCTATTTTTCGGCCTGTCCTTTCCCGTTTCGTATTGAAATGAAGCCAGGATGTTGTTTTTTAATTTTTAGAGTTTTTTTGCATTTATTTTTGAAGTTTCTAACCCGGGTCGGGTTCGAACGGATAGGAAGGAAGTTTTTTTTCTTCTCTACTTTTCGGCCTGTCCTGACCAGTTTCGTCTTGAAATAAAGCCTGGATGATGTTTTTTAATTTTTAGAATTTTTTTGCATTTATTTTTGAATTTTCTAACTCGGGTCGGGTTTGAACGGATAGGAAGGAAATTTTGTTTCCTCATTACTTTTTAGCCTTCCTTAACCCGTTTAGTCTTGAAATGAAGCTTGGATGATGTTTTTTAATTTTTAGAATTTTTTTGCATTTATTTTTCAATTTTCTAACCCGGGTCGGGTTTGAACGGAAAGGAAGGAAATTTTTTTTCCTTTTTATTTTTTAGCCTGTCTTGACCCGTTTAGTCTTGAAATGAAGCCTGGATGATGTTTTTTAATTTTTAGACTTTTTTTGCATTTATTTTTCAATTTTCTAACCCGGGTCGGGTTCGAATGGATAGGAAGGAAATTTTTTTTCTTCTCTATTTTTCCGCCTGCCCTGACCCGTTTCTTCTTGAAATGAAGCCTGGATGATGTTTTTTAATTTTTAGAATTTTTTTGCATTTATTTTCGAATTTTCTAACTCGGGTCGGGTTTGAACGGATAGGAAGAAAATTTTTTTTCATCTTTATTTTTCAACCTGTCCAGACCTGTTTAATCCTGAAATGAAGCCTGGATGATGTTTTTTAATTTTTAGAATTTTTTTTGCATTTGTTTTTGAATTTTCTAACTCGGGTCGGGTTCGAATGGATAGGAAGGAAATTTTTTTTGTTCTCTATTTTTCGGCCTGTCCTTTCCCGTTTCGTATTGAAATGAAGCCTGGATGATGTTTTTTAATTTTTAGAATTTTTTTGCATTTATTTTTCAATTTCCTAACCCGGGTCGGGTTCGAACGGATAGGAAGGAAATTTTTTTTCTTCTCTATTTTTCAGCATGTCCTAACCCGTTTCTTCTTGAAATGAAGCCTGGATGATGTTTTTTAATTTTTTGAATTTTTTTGCATTTATTTTCGAATTTTCTAACTCGGGTCGGGTTTGAACGGATAGGAAGAAAATTTTTTTCTTCTTTATTTTTCAACCTGTCCGGACCCTTTTAATCCTGAAATGAAGCCTGGATGATGTTTTTTAATTTTTAGAATTTTTTTTGCATTTGTTTTTGAGTTTTCTAACTCGGGTCGGGTTCGAACGGATAGGAAGGAAATTTTTTTTGTTCTCTATTTTTCGGCCTGTCCTTTCCCATTTCGTATTGAAATGAAGCCTGGATGATGTTTTTTAATTTTTAGAATTTTTTTGCATTTATTTTTCAATTTTCTAACCGGAGTCGGGTTCGAACGGATAGGAAGGAAATTTTTTTTCTTCTCTATTTATCAGCCTGTCCTAACCCGTTTCTTCCTGAAATGAAGCCTGGATGATGTTTTTTAATTTTTAGAATTTTTTTGCATTTATTTTCGAATTTTCTAACTCGGGTCGGGTTTGAACGGATAGGAAGAAATTTTTTTTTCTTCTTTATTTTTCAACCTGTCCAGACCTGTTTAATCCTGAAATGAAGCCTGGATGATGTTTTTTAATTTTTAGAATTTTTTTTGCATTTGTTTTTGAATTTTCTAACTCGGGTCGGGTTCGAACGGATAGGAAGGAAATTTTTTTTGTTCTCTATTTTTCGGCCTGTCCTTTCCCGTTTCGTATTGAAATGAAGCCTGGATGATGTTTTTTAATTTTTAGAATTTTTTTGCATTTATTTTTCAATTTTCTAACCTGGGTCGGTTTCGAACGGATAGGAAGGAAATTTTTTTTCTTCTCTATTTTTCAGCCTGTTCTAACCCGTTTCTTCCTGAAATGAAGCCTGGATGATTTTTTTAATTTTTAGAATTTTTTTGCATTTATTTTCGAATTTTCTAACTCGGGTCAGGTTTGAACAGATAGGGAGAAAATTTTTTTTCTTCTTTATTTTTCAACCTGTCCAGACCTGTTTAATCCTGAAATGAAGCCTGGATGATGTTTTTTAATTTTTAGAATTTTTTTTGCATTTGTTTTTGAATTTTCTAACTCGGGTCGGGTTCGAATGGATAGGAATGAAATTTTTTTAGTTCTCTATTTTTCGGCCTGTCCTTTCCCGTTTCGTATTGAAATGAAGCCTGGATGATGTTTTTTAATTTTTAGAATTTTTTTGCATTTATTTTTCAATTTCCTAACCCGGGTCGGGTTCGAACGGATAGGAAGGAAATTTTTTTTCTTCTCTATTTTTCAGCATGTCCTAACCCGTTTCTTCTTGAAATGAAGCCTGGATGATGTTTTTCAATTTTTTGAATTTTTTTGCATTTATTTTCGAATTTTCTAACTCGGGTCGGGTTTAAACAGATAGGAAGAAAATTTTTTTCTTCTTTATTTTTCAACCTGTCCGGACCTGCTTAATCCTGAAATGAAGCCTGGATGATTTTTTTTAATTTTTAGAATTTTTTTTGCATTTGTTTTTGAGTTTTCTAACACGGGTCGGGTTCGAATGGACAGGAAGGAAAATTTTTTTGTTCTCTATTTTTCGGCCTGTCCTTTCCCGTTTCGTATTGAAATGAAGCCTGGATGTTGTTTTTTAATTTTTAGAGTTTTTTTGCATTTATTTTTGAAGTTTCTAACCCGGGTCGGGTTCGAACGGATAGGAAGGAAATTTTTTTTGTTCTCTATTTTTCGGCCTGTCCTTTCCCGTTTCGTATTGAAATGAAGCCTGGATGATGTTTTTTAATTTTTAGAATTTTTTTGCGTTTATTTTTCAATTTTCTAACCTGGGTCGGGTTTGAACGGATAGGAAGAAAATTTTTTTTCTTCTTTATTTTTCAACCTGTCCAGACCTGTTTAATCCTGAAATGAAGCCTGGATGATGTTTTTTAATTTTTAGAATTTTTTTTGCATTTGTTTTTGAATTTTCTAACTCGGGTCGGGTTCGAACGGATAGGAAGGAAATTTTTTTTGTTCTCTATTTTTCGGCCTGTCCTTTCCCGTTTCGTATTGAAATGAAGCCTGGATGATGTTTTTTAATTTTTAGAATTTTTTTGCGTTTATTTTTCAATTTTCTAACCTGGGTCGGGTTCGAACGGATAGGAAGGAAATTTTTTTTCTTCTCTATTTTTCAGCCTGTTCTAACCCGTTTCTTCCTGAAATGAAGCCTGGATGATTTTTTTAATTTTTAGAATTTTTTTGCATTTATTTTCGAATTTTCTAACTCGGGTCGGGTTTGAACAGATAGGAAGAAAATTTGTTTTCTTCTTTATTTTTCAACCTGTCCAGACCTGTTTAATCCTGAAATGAAGCCTGGATGATGTTTTTTAATTTTTAGAATTTTTTTTGCATTTGTTTTTGAATTTTCTAACTCAGGTCGGGTTCGAATGGATAGGAAGGAAATTTTTTTTGTTCTCTATTTTTCGGCCTGTCCTTTCCCGTTTCGTATTGAAATGAAGCCTGGATGATGTTTTTTAATTTTTAGAATTTTTTTGCATTTATTTTTCAATTTCCTAACCCGGGTCGGGTTCGAACGGATAGGAAGGAAATTTTTTTTCTTCTCTATTTTTCAGCATGTCCTAACCCGTTTCTTCTTGAAATGAAGCTTGAATGATGTTTTTTAATTTTTTGAATTTTTTTGCATTTATTTTCGAATTTTCTAACTCGGGTCGGGTTTGAACGGATAGGAAGAAAATTTTTTTCTTCTTTATTTTTCAACCTGTCCGGACCCGTTTAATCCTGAAATGAAGCCTGGATGATTTTTTTTAATTTTTATAATTTTTTTTGCATTTGTTTTTGAGTTTTCTAACACGGGTCGGGTTCGAACGGATAGGAAGGAAAATTTTTTTGTTCTCTATTTTTCGGCCTGTCCTTTCCCGTTTCGTATTGAAATGAAGCCAGGATGTTGTTTTTTAATTTTTAGAGTTTTTTTGCATTTATTTTTGAAGTTTCTAACCCGGGTCGGGTTCGAACGGATAGGAAGGAAATTTTTTTTCTTCTCTATTTTTCGGCCTGTCCTGACCCGTTTCGTCTTGAAATAAAGCCTGGATGATGTTTTTTAATTTTTAGAATTTTTTTGCATTTATTTTTGAATTTTCTAACTCGGGTCGGGTTTGAACGGATAGGAAGGAAATTTTTTTTCCTCATTACTTTTTAGCCTGCCTTAACCCGTTTAGTCTTGAAATGAAGCTTGGATGATGTTTTTTAATTTTTAGAATTTTTTTGCACTTATTTTTCAATTTTCTAACCCGGGTCGGGTTTGAACGGAAAGGAAGGAAATTTTTTTTCCTTTTTATTTTTTAGCCTGTCTTGACCCGTTTAGTCTTGAAATGAAGCCTGGATGATGTTTTTTAATTTTTAGAATTTTTTTGCATTTATTTTTCAATTTTCTAACCCGGGTCGGGTTCGAATGGATAGGAAGGAAATTTTTTTTCTTCTCTATTTTTCCGCCTGCCCTGACCCGTTTCTTCTTGAAATGAAGCCTGGATGATGTTTTTTAATTTTTAAAATTTTTTTGCATTTATTTTCGAATTTTCTAACTCGGGTCGGGTTTGAACGGATTGGAAGAAAATTTTTTTTCATCTTTATTTTTCAACCTGTCCAGACCTGTTTAATCCTGAAATGAAGCCTGGATGATGTTTTTTAATTCTTAGAATTTTTTTTGCATTTGTTTTTGAATTTTCTAACTCGGGTCGGGTTCGAACGGATAGGAAGGAAATTTTTTTTGTTCTCTATTTTTCGGCCTGTCCTTCCCGTTTCGTATTGAAATGAAGCCTGGATGATGTTTTTTAATTTTTAGAATTTTTTTGCATTTATTTTTCAATTTTCTAACCCGGGTCGGGTTCGAATGGATAGGAAGGAAATTTTTTTTCTTCTCTATTTTTCCGCCTGCCCTGACCCGTTTCTTCTTGAAATGAAGCCTGGATGATGTTTTTTAATTTTTAAAATTTTTTTGCATTTATTTTTGAATTTTCTAACTCGGGTCGGGTTTGAACGGATAGGAAGGAAATTTTTTTTCCTCATTACTTTTTAGCCTGCCTTAACCCGTTTAGTCTTGAAATGAAGCTTGGATGATGTTTTTTAATTTTTAGAATTTTTTTGCACTTATTTTTCAATTTTCTAACCCGGGTCGGGTTTGAACGGAAAGGAAGGAAATTTTTTTTCCTTTTTATTTTTTAGCCTGTCTTGACCCGTTTAGTCTTGAAATGAAGCCTGGATGATGTTTTTTAATTTTTAGAATTTTTTTGCATTTATTTTTCAATTTTCTAACCCGGGTCGGGTTCGAATGGATAGGAAGGAAATTTTTTTTCTTCTCTATTTTTCCGCCTGCCCTGACCCGTTTCTTCGTGAAATGAAGCCTGGATGATGTTTTTTAATTTTTAAAATTTTTTTGCATTTATTTTCGAATTTTCTAACTCGGGTCGGGTTTGAACGGATTGGAAGAAAATTTTTTTTCATCTTTATTTTTCAACCTGTCCAGACCTGTTTAATCCTGAAATGAAGCCTGGATGATGTTTTTTAATTTTTAGAATTTTTTTTGCATTTGTTTTTGAATTTTCTAACTCGGGTCGGGTTCGAACGGATAGGAAGGAAATTTTTTTTGTTCTCTATTTTTCGGCCTGTCCTTCCCGTTTCGTATTGAAATGAAGCCTGGATGATGTTTTTTAATTTTTAGAATTTTTTTGCATTTATTTTTCAATTTTCTAACCCGGGTCGGGTTCGAATGGATAGGAAGGAAATTTTTTTTCTTCTCTATTTTTCCGCCTGCCCTGACCCGTTTCTTCTTGAAATGAAGCCTGGATGATGTTTTTTAATTTTTAGAATTTTTTTGCATTTATTTTCGAATTTTCTAACTCGGGTCGGGTTTGAACGGATAGGAAGAAAATTTTTTTTCTTCTTTATTTTTCAACCTGTCCAGACCTGTTTAATCCTGAAATGAAGCCTGGATGATGTTTTTTAATTTTTAGAATTTTTTTTGCATTTGTTTTTGAATTTTCTAATTCGGGTCGGGTTCGAACGGATAGGAAGGAAATTTTTTTTGTTCTCTATTTTTCGGCCTGTCCTTTCCCGTTTCGTATTGAAATGAAGCTTGGATGATGTTTTTTAATTTTTAGAATTTTTTTGCATTTATTTTTCAATTTTCTAACCTGGGTCGGGTTCGAACGGATAGGAAGGAAATTTTTTTTCTTCTCTATTTTTCAGCATGTCCTAACCCGTTTCTTCTTGAAATGAAGCCTGGATGATGTTTGTTAATTTTTTGAATTTTTTTGCATTTATTTTCGAATTTTCTAACTCGGGTCGGGTCTGAACGGATAGGAAGAAAATTTTTTTCTTCTTTATTTTTCAACCTGTCCGGACCCTTTTAATCCTGAAATGAAGCCTGGATGATGTTTTTTAATTTTTAGAATTTTTTTTGCATTTGTTTTTGAGTTTTCTAACTCGGGTCGGGTTCGAACGGATAGGAAGGAAATTTTTTTTGTTCTCTATTTTTCGGCCTGTCCTTTCCCATTTCGTATTGAAATGAAGCCTGGATGATGTTTTTTAATTTTTAGAATTTTTTTGCATTTATTTTTCAATTTTCTAACCGGGGTCGGGTTCGAACGGATAGGAAGGAAATTTTTTTTCTTCTCTATTTATCAGCCTGTCCTAACCCGTTTCTTCCTGAAATGAAGCCTGGATGATGTTTTTTAATTTTTAGAATTTTTTTGCATTTATTTTCGAATTTTCTAACTCGGGTCGGGTTTGAACGGATAGGAAGAAATTTTTTTTTCTTCTTTATTTTTCAACCTGTCCAGACCTGTTTAATCCTGAAATGAAGCCTGGATGATGTTTTTTAATTTTTAGAATTTTTTTTGCATTTGTTTTTGAATTTTCTAACTCGGGTCGGGTTCGAACGGATAGGAAGGAAATTTTTTTTGTTCTCTATTTTTCGGCCTGTCCTTTCCCGTTTCGTATTGAAATGAAGCCTGGATGATGTTTTTTAATTTTTAGAATTTTTTTGCATTTATTTTTCAATTTTCTAACCTGGGTCGGTTTCGAACGGATAGGAAGGAAATTTTTTTTCTTCTCTATTTTTCAGCCTGTTCTAACCCGTTTCTTCCTGAAATGAAGCCTGGATGATGTTTTTTAATTTTTAGAATTTTTTTGCATTTATTTTCGAATTTTCTAACACGGGTCGGGTTTGAACGGATAGGAAGAAAATTTTTTTTCTACTTTATTTTTCAACCTGTCCAGACCTGTTTAATCCTGAAATGAAGCCTGGATGATGTTTTTTAATTTTTAGAATTTTTTTTGCATTTGTTTTTGAATTTTCTAACTCGGGTCGGGTTCGAACGGATAGGAAGGAAATTTTTTTTGTTTTCTATTTTTCGGCCTGTCCTTTCCCGTTTCGTATTGAAATGAAGCCTGGATGATGTTTTTTAATTTTTAGAATTTTTTTGCATTTATTTTTCAATTTTCTAACCGGGGTCGGGTTCGAACGGATAGGAAGGAAATTTTTTTTCTTCTCTATTTATCAGCCTGTCCTAACCCGTTTCTTCCTGAAATGAAGCCTGGATGATGTTTTTTAATTTTTAGAATTTTTTTGCATTTATTTTCGAATTTTCTAACTCGGGTCGGGTTTGAACGGATAGGAAGAAAATTTTTTTTCTTCTTTATTTTTCAACCTGTCCAGACCTGTTTAATCCTGAAATGAAGCCTGGATGACGTTTTTTAATTTTTAGAATTTTTTTTACATTTGTTTTTGAATTTTCTAACTCGGGTCGGGTTCGAACGGATAGGAAGGAAATTTTTTTTGTTCTCTATTTTTCGGCCTGTCCTTTCCCGTTTCGTATTGAAATGAAGCCTGGATGATGTTTTTTAATTTTTAGAATTTTTTTGCATTTGTTTTTCAATTTTCTAACCTGGGTCGGGTTCGAACGGATAGGAAGGAAATTTTTTTTCTTCTCTATTTTTCAGCCTGTTCTAACCCGTTTCTTCCTGAAATGAAGCCTGGATGATTTTTTTAATTTTTAGAATTTTTTTGCATTTATTTTCGAATTTTCTAACTCTGGTCGGGTTTGAACAGATAGGAAGAAAATTTTTTTTCTTCTTTATTTTTCAACCTGTCCAGACCTGTTTAATCCTGAAATGAAGCCTGGATGATGTTTTTTAATTTTTAGAATTTTTTTTGCATTTGTTTTTCAATTTTCTAACTCGGGTCGGGTTTGAATGGATAGGAAGGAAATTTTTTTTGTTCTCTATTTTTCGGCCTGTCCTTTCCCGTTTCGTATTGAAATGAAGCCTGGATGATGTTTTTTAATTTTTAGAATTTTTTTGCATTTATTTTTGAATTTTCTAACTCGGGTCGGGTTTGAACGGATAGGAAGGAAATTTTTTTTCCTCATTACTTTTTAGCCTGCCTTAACCCGTTTAGTCTTGAAATGAAGCTTGGATGATGTTTTTTAATTTTTAGAATTTTTTTGCATTTATTTTTCAATTTTCTAACCCGGGTCGGGTTTGAACGGAAAGGAAGGAAATTTTTTTTCCTTTTTATTTTTTAGCCTGTCTTGACCCGTTTAGTCTTGAAATGAAGCCTGGATGATGTTTTTTAATTTTTAGAATTTTTTTGCATTTATTTTTCAATTTTCTAACCCGGGTCGGGTTCGAATGGATAGGAAGGAAATTTTTTTTCTTCTCTATTTTTCCGCCTGCCCTAACCCGTTTCTTCTTGAAATGAAGCCTGGATGATGTTTTTTAATTTTTAGAATTTTTTTGCATTTATTTTCGAATTTTCTAACTCGGGTCGGGTTTGAACGGATAGGAAGAAAATTTTTTTTCTTCTTTATTTTTCAACCTGTCCAGACCTGTTTAATCCTGAAATGAAGCCTGGATGATGTTTTTTAATTTTTAGAATTTTTTTTGCATTTGTTTTTGAATTTTCTAATTCGGGTCGGGTTCGAACGGATAGGAAGGAAATTTTTTTTGTTCTCTATTTTTCGGCCTGTCCTTTCCCGTTTCGTATTGAAATGAAGCTTGGATGATGTTTTTTAATTTTTAGAATTTTTTTGCATTTATTTTTCAATTTTCTAACCTGGGTCGGGTTCGAACGGATAGGAAGGAAATTTTTTTTCTTCTCTATTTTTCAGCCTATTCTAACCCGTTTCTTCCTGAAATGAAGCCTGGATGATTTTTTTAATTTTTAGAATTTTTTTGCATTTATTTTCGAATTTTCTAACTCGGGTCGGGTTTGAACAGATAGGAAGAAAATTTGATTTCTTCTATATTTTTCAACCTGTCCAGACCTGTTTAATCCTGAAATGAAGCCTGGATGATGTTTTTTAATTTTTAGAATTTTTTTTGCATTTGTTTTTGAATTTTCTAACTCGGGTCGGGTTCGAATGGATAGGAAGGAAATTTTTTTTGTTCTCTATTTTTTGGCCTGTCCTTTCCCGTTTCGTATTGAAATGAAGCCTGGATGATGTTTTTTAATTTTTAGAATTTTTTTGCATTTATTTTTCAATTTCCTAACCCGGGTCGGGTTCGAACGGATAGGAAGGAAATTTTTTTTCTTCTCTATTTTTCAGCATGTCCTAACCCGTTTCATCTTGAAATGAAGCCTGGATGATGTTTTTTAATTTTTTGAATTTTTTTGCATTTATTTTCGAATTTTCTAACTCGGGTCGGGTTTGAACGGATAGGAAGAAAATTTTTTTCTTCTTTATTTTTCAACCTGTCCGGACCCGTTTAATCCTGAAATGAAGCCTGGATGATTTTTTTTAATTTTTATAATTTTTTTTGCATTTGTTTTTGAGTTTTCTAACACGGGTCGGGTTCGAACGGATAGGAAGGAAAATTTTTTTGTTCTCTATTTTTCGGCCTGTCCTTTCCCGTTTCGTATTGAAATGAAGCCAGGATGTTGTTTTTTAATTTTTAGAGTTTTTTTGCATTTATTTTTGAAGTTTCTAACCCGGGTCGGGTTCGAACGGATAGGAAGGAAGTTTTTTTTCTTCTCTACTTTTCGGCCTGTCCTGACCAGTTTCGTCTTGAAATAAAGCCTGGATGATGTTTTTTAATTTTTAGAATTTTTTTGCATTTATTTTTGAATTTTCTAACTCGGGTCGGGTTTGAACGGATAGTAAGGAAATTTTTTTTCCTCATTACTTTTTAGCCTTCCTTAACCCGTTTAGTCTTGAAATGAAGCTTGGATGATGTTTTTTAATTTTTAGAATTTTTTTGCATTTATTTTTCAATTTTCTAACCCGGGTCGGGTTTGAACGGAAAGGAAGGAAATTTTTTTTCCTTTTTATTTTTTAGCCTGTCTTGACCCGTTTAGTCTTGAAATGAAGCCTGGATGATGTTTTTTAATTTTTAGACTTTTTTTGCATTTATTTTTCAATTTTCTAACCCGGGTCGGGTTCGAATGGATAGGAAGGAAATTTTTTTTCTTCTCTATTTTTCCGCCTGCCCTGACCCGTTTCTTCTTGAAATGAAGCCTGGATGATGTTTTTTAATTTTTAGAATTTTTTTGCATTTATTTTCGAATTTTCTAACTCGGGTCGGGTTTGAACGGATAGGAAGAAAATTTTTTTTCATCTTTATTTTTCAACCTGTCCAGACCTGTTTAATCCTGAAATGAAGCCTGGATGATGTTTTTTAATTTTTAGAATTTTTTTTGCATTTGTTTTTGAATTTTCTAACTCGGGTCGGGTTCGAATGGATAGGAAGGAAATTTTTTTTGTTCTCTATTTTTCGGCCTGTCCTTTCCCGTTTCGTATTGAAATGAAGCCTGGATGATGTTTTTTAATTTTTAGAATTTTTTTGCATTTATTTTTCAATTTCCTAACCCGGGTCGGGTTCGAACGGATAGGAAGGAAATTTTTTTTCTTCTCTATTTTTCAGCATGTCCTAACCCGTTTCTTCTTGAAATGAAGCCTGGATGATGTTTTTTAATTTTTTGAATTTTTTTGCATTTATTTTCGAATTTTCTAACTCGGGTCGGGTTTGAACGGATAGGAAGAAAATTTTTTTCTTCTTTATTTTTCAACCTGTCCGGACCCTTTTAATCCTGAAATGAAGCCTGGATGATGTTTTTTAATTTTTAGAATTTTTTTTGCATTTGTTTTTGAGTTTTCTAACTCGGGTCGGGTTCGAACGGATAGGAAGGAAATTTTTTTTGTTCTCTATTTTTCGGCCTGTCCTTTCCCATTTCGTATTGAAATGAAGCCTGGATGATGTTTTTTAATTTTTAGAATTTTTTTGCATTTATTTTTCAATTTTCTAACCGGGGTCGGGTTCGAACGGATAGGAAGGAAATTTTTTTTCTTCTCTATTTATCAGCCTGTCCTAACCCGTTTCTTCCTGAAATGAAGCCTGGATGATGTTTTTTAATTTTTAGAATTTTTTTGCATTTATTTTCGAATTTTCTAACTCGGGTCGGGTTTGAACGGATAGGAAGAAATTTTTTTTTCTTCTTTATTTTTCAACCTGTCCAGACCTGTTTAATCCTGAAATGAAGCCTGGATGATGTTTTTTAATTTTTAGAATTTTTTTTGCATTTGTTTTTGAATTTTCTAACTCGGGTCGGGTTCGAACGGATAGGAAGGAAATTTTTTTTGTTCTCTATTTTTCGGCCTGTCCTTTCCCGTTTCGTATTGAAATGAAGCCTGGATGATGTTTTTTAATTTTTAGAATTTTTTTGCATTTATTTTTCAATTTTCTAACCTGGGTCGGTTTCGAACGGATAGGAAGGAAATTTTTTTTCTTCTCTATTTTTCAGCCTGTTCTAACCCGTTTCTTCCTGAAATGAAGCCTGGATGATTTTTTTAATTTTTAGAATTTTTTTGCATTTATTTTCGAATTTTCTAACTCGGGTCAGGTTTGAACAGATAGGGAGAAAATTTTTTTTCTTCTTTATTTTTCAACCTGTCCAGACCTGTTTAATCCTGAAATGAAGCCTGGATGATGTTTTTTAATTTTTAGAATTTTTTTTGCATTTGTTTTTGAATTTTCTAACTCGGGTCGGGTTCGAATGGATAGGAATGAAATTTTTTTAGTTCTCTATTTTTCGGCCTGTCCTTTCCCGTTTCGTATTGAAATGAAGCCTGGATGATGTTTTTTAATTTTTAGAATTTTTTTGCATTTATTTTTCAATTTCCTAACCCGGGTCGGGTTCGAACGGATAGGAAGGAAATTTTTTTTCTTCTCTATTTTTCAGCATGTCCTAACCCGTTTCTTCTTGAAATGAAGCCTGGATGATGTTTTTCAATTTTTTGAATTTTTTTGCATTTATTTTCGAATTTTCTAACTCGGGTCGGGTTTAAACGGATAGGAAGAAAATTTTTTTCTTCTTTATTTTTCAACCTGTCCGGACCTGCTTAATCCTGAAATGAAGCCTGGATGATTTTTTTTAATTTTTAGAATTTTTTTTGCATTTGTTTTTGAGTTTTCTAACACGGGTCGGGTTCGAACGGATAGGAAGGAAATTTTTTTTGTTCTCTATTTTTCGGCCTGTCCTTTCCCATTTCGTATTGAAATGAAGCCTGGATGATGTTTTTTAATTTTTAGAATTTTTTTGCATTTATTTTTCAATTTTCTAACCGGGGTCGGGTTCGAACGGATAGGAAGGAAATTTTTTTTCTTCTCTATTTATCAGCCTGTCCTAACCCGTTTCTTCCTGAAATGAAGCCTGGATGATGTTTTTTAATTTTTAGAATTTTTTTGCATTTATTTTCGAATTTTCTAACTCGGGTCGGGTTTGAACGGATAGGAAGAAATTTTTTTTTCTTCTTTATTTTTCAACCTGTCCAGACCTGTTTAATCCTGAAATGAAGCCTGGATGATGTTTTTTAATTTTTAGAATTTTTTTTGCATTTGTTTTTGAATTTTCTAACTCGGGTCGGGTTCGAACGGATAGGAAGGAAATTTTTTTTGTTCTCTATTTTTCGGCCTGTCCTTTCCCGTTTCGTATTGAAATGAAGCCTGGATGATGTTTTTTAATTTTTAGAATTTTTTTGCATTTATTTTTCAATTTTCTAACCTGGGTCGGTTTCGAACGGATAGGAAGGAAATTTTTTTTCTTCTCTATTTTTCAGCCTGTTCTAACCCGTTTCTTCCTGAAATGAAGCCTGGATGATTTTTTTAATTTTTAGAATTTTTTTGCATTTATTTTCGAATTTTCTAACTCGGGTCAGGTTTGAACAGATAGGGAGAAAATTTTTTTTCTTCTTTATTTTTCAACCTGTCCAGACCTGTTTAATCCTGAAATGAAGCCTGGATGATGTTTTTTAATTTTTAGAATTTTTTTTGCATTTGTTTTTGAATTTTCTAACTCGGGTCGGGTTCGAATGGATAGGAATGAAATTTTTTTAGTTCTCTATTTTTCGGCCTGTCCTTTCCCGTTTCGTATTGAAATGAAGCCTGGATGATGTTTTTTAATTTTTAGAATTTTTTTGCATTTATTTTTCAATTTCCTAACCCGGGTCGGGTTCGAACGGATAGGAAGGAAATTTTTTTTCTTCTCTATTTTTCAGCATGTCCTAACCCGTTTCTTCTTGAAATGAAGCCTGGATGATGTTTTTCAATTTTTTGAATTTTTTTGCATTTATTTTCGAATTTTCTAACTCGGGTCGGGTTTAAACGGATAGGAAGAAAATTTTTTTCTTCTTTATTTTTCAACCTGTCCGGACCTGCTTAATCCTGAAATGAAGCCTGGATGATTTTTTTTAATTTTTAGAATTTTTTTTGCATTTGTTTTTGAGTTTTCTAACACGGGTCGGGTTCGAACGGATAGGAAGGAAAATTTTTTTGTTCTCTATTTTTCGGCCTGTCCTTTCCCGTTTCGTATTGAAATGAAGCCTGGATGTTGTTTTTTAATTTTTAGAGTTTTTTTGCATTTATTTTTGAAGTTTCTAACCCGGGTCGGGTTCGAACGGATAGGAAGGAAATTTTTTTTCTTCTCTATTTTTCGGCCTGTCCTGACCCGTTTCGTCTTGAAATAAAGCCTGGATGATGTTTTTTAATTTTTAGAATTTTTTTGCATTTATTTTTCAATTTTCTAACCTGGGTCGGGTTCGAACGGATAGGAAGGAAATTTTTTTTCTTCTCTATTTTTCAGCCTGTTCTAACCCGTTTCTTCCTGAAATGAAGCCTGGATGATTTTTTTAATTTTTAGAATTTTTTTGCATTTATTTTCGAATTTTCTAACTCGGGTCGGGTTTGAACAGATAGGAAGAAAATTTGTTTTCTTCTTTATTTTTCAACCTGTCCAGACCTGTTTAATCCTGAAATGAAGCCTGGATGATGTTTTTTAATTTTTAGAATTTTTTTTGCATTTGTTTTTGAATTTTCTAACTCGGGTCGGGTTCGAACGGATAGGAAGGAAATTTTTTTTGTTCTCTATTTTTCGGCCTGTCCTTTCCCGTTTCGTATTGAAATGAAGCCTGGATGATGTTTTTTAATTTTTAGAATTTTTTTGCATTTATTTTTCAATTTTCTAACCTGGGTCGGTTTCGAACGGATAGGAAGGAAATTTTTTTTCTTCTCTATTTTTCAGCCTGTTCTAACCCGTTTCTTCCTGAAATGAAGCCTGGATGATTTTTTTAATTTTTAGAATTTTTTTGCATTTATTTTCAAATTTTCTAACTCGGGTCAGGTTTGAACAGATAGGGAGAAAATTTTTTTTCTTCTTTATTTTTCAACCTGTCCAGACCTGTTTAATCCTGAAATGAAGCCTGGATGATGTTTTTTAATTTTTAGAATTTTTTTTGCATTTGTTTTTGAATTTTCTAACTCGGGTCGGGTTCGAATGGATAGGAATGAAATTTTTTTAGTTCTCTATTTTTCGGCCTGTCCTTTCCCGTTTCGTATTGAAATGAAGCCTGGATGATGTTTTTTAATTTTTAGAATTTTTTTGCATTTATTTTTCAATTTCCTAACCCGGGTCGGGTTCGAACGGATAGGAAGGAAATTTTTTTTCTTCTCTATTTTTCAGCATGTCCTAACCCGTTTCTTCTTGAAATGAAGCCTGGATGATGTTTTTCAATTTTTTGAATTTTTTTGCATTTATTTTCGAATTTTCTAACTCGGGTCGGGTTTAAACGGATAGGAAGAAAATTTTTTTCTTCTTTATTTTTCAACCTGTCCGGACCTGCTTAATCCTGAAATGAAGCCTGGATGATTTTTTTTAATTTTTAGAATTTTTTTTGCATTTGTTTTTGAGTTTTCTAACACGGGTCGGGTTCGAACGGATAGGAAGGAAAATTTTTTTGTTCTCTATTTTTCGGCCTGTCCTTTCCCGTTTCGTATTGAAATGAAGCCTGGATGTTGTTTTTTAATTTTTAGAGTTTTTTTGCATTTATTTTTGAAGTTTCTAACCCGGGTCGGGTTCGAACGGATAGGAAGGAAATTTTTTTTCTTCTCTATTTTTCGGCCTGTCCTGACCCGTTTCGTCTTGAAATAAAGCCTGGATGATGTTTTTTAATTTTTAGAATTTTTTTGCATTTATTTTTCAATTTTCTAACCTGGGTCGGGTTCGAACGGATAGGAAGGAAATTTTTTTTCTTCTCTATTTTTCAGCCTGTTCTAACCCGTTTCTTCCTGAAATGAAGCCTGGATGATTTTTTTAATTTTTAGAATTTTTTTGCATTTATTTTCGAATTTTCTAACTCGGGTCGGGTTTGAACAGATAGGAAGAAAATTTGTTTACTTCTTTATTTTTCAACCTGTCCAGACCTGTTTAATCCTGAAATGAAGCCTGGATGATGTTTTTTAATTTTTAGAATTTTTTTTGCATTTGTTTTTGAGTTTTCTAACTCGGGTCGGGTTCGAACGGATAGGAAGGAAATTTTTTTTGTTTTCTATTTTTCGGCCTGTCCTTTCCCGTTTCGTATTGAAATGAAGCCTGGATGATGTTTTTTAATTTTTAGAATTTTTTTGCATTTATTTTTCAATTTTCTAACCGGGGTCGGGTTCGAACGGATAGGAAGGAAATTTTTTTTCTTCTCTATTTATCAGCCTGTCCTAACCCGTTTCTTCCTGAAATGAAGCCTGGATGATGTTTTTTAATTTTTAGAATTTTTTTGCATTTATTTTCGAATTTTCTAACTCAGGTCGGGTTTGAACGGATAGGAAGAAAATTTTTTTTCTTCTTTATTTTTCAACCTGTCCAGACCTGTTTAATCCTGAAATGAAGCCTGGATGATGTTTTTTAATTTTTAGAATTTTTTTTGCATTTGTTTTTGAATTTTCTAACTCGGGTCGGGTTCGAACGGATAGGAAGGAAATTTTTTTTGTTCTCTATTTTTCGGCCTGTCCTTTCCCGTTTCGTATTGAAATGAAGCCTGGATGATGTTTTTTAATTTTTAGAATTTTTTTGCGTTTATTTTTCAATTTTCTAACCTGGGTCGGGTTCGAACGGATAGGAAGGAAATTTTTTTTCTTCTCTATTTTTCAGCCTGTTCTAACCCGTTTCTTCCTGAAATGAAGCCTGGATGATTTTTTTAATTTTTAGAATTTTTTTGCATTTATTTTCGAATTTTCTAACTCGGGTCGGGTTTGAACAGATACGAAGAAAATTTGTTTTCTTCTTTATTTTTCAACCTGTCCAGACCTGTTTAATCCTGAAATGAAGCCTGGATGATGTTTTTTAATTTTTAGAATTTTTTTTTGCATTTGTTTTTGAATTTTCTAACTCGGGTCGGGTTCGAATGGATAGGAAGGAAATTTTTTTTGTTCTCTATTTTTCGGCCTGTCCTTTCCCGTTTCGTATTGAAATGAAGCCTGGATGATGTTTTTTAATTTTTAGAATTTTTTTGCATTTATTTTTCAATTTCCTAACCCGGGTCGGGTTCGAACGGATAGGAAGGAAATTTTTTTTCTTCTCTATTTTTCAGCATGTCCTAACCCGTTTCTTCTTGAAATGAAGCTTGAATGATGTTTTTTAATTTTTTGAATTTTTTTGCATTTATTTTCGAATTTTCTAACTCGGGTCGGGTTTGAACGGATAGGAAGAAAATTTTTTTCTTCTTTATTTTTCAACCTGTCCGGACCCGTTTAATCCTGAAATGAAGCCTGGATGATTTTTTTTAATTTTTATAATTTTTTTTGCATTTGTTTTTGAGTTTTCTAACACGGGTCGGGTTCGAACGGATAGGAAGGAAAATTTTTTTGTTCTCTATTTTTCGGCCTGTCCTTTCCCGTTTCGTATTGAAATGAAGCCAGGATGTTGTTTTTTAATTTTTAGAGTTTTTTTGCATTTATTTTTGAAGTTTCTAACCCGGGTCGGGTTCGAACGGATAGGAAGGAAATTTTTTTTCTTCTCTATTTTTCGGCCTGTCCTGACCCGTTTCGCCTTGAAATAAAGCCTGGATGATGTTTTTTAATTTTTAGAATTTTTTTGCATTTATTTTTGAATTTTCTAACTCGGGTCGGGTTTGAACGGATAGGAAGGAAATTTTTTTTCCTCATTACTTTTTAGCCTGCCTTAACCCGTTTAGTCTTGAAATGAAGCTTGGATGATGTTTTTTAATTTTTAGAATTTTTTTGCACTTATTTTTCAGTTTTCTAACCCGGGTCGGGTTTGAACGGAAAGGAAGGAAATTTTTTTTCCTTTTTATTTTTTAGCCTGTCTTGACCCGTTTAGTCTTGAAATGAAGCCTGGATGATGTTTTTTAATTTTTAGAATTTTTTTGCATTTATTTTTCAATTTTCTAACCCGGGTCGGGTTCGAATGGATAGGAAGGAAATTTTTTTTCTTCTCTATTTTTCCGCCTGCCCTAACCCGTTTCTTCTTGAAATGAAGCCTGGATGATGTTTTTTAATTTTTAAAATTTTTTTGCATTTATTTTCGAATTTTCTAACTCGGGTCGGGTTTGAACGGATTGGAAGAAAATTTTTTTTCATCTTTATTTTTCAACCTGTCCAGACCTGTTTAATCCTGAAATGAAGCCTGGATGATGTTTTTTAATTTTTAGAATTTTTTTTGCATTTGTTTTTGAATTTTCTAACTCGGGTCGGGTTCGAACGGATAGGAAGGAAATTTTTTTTGTTCTCTATTTTTCGGCCTGTCCTTCCCGTTTCGTATTGAAATGAAGCCTGGATGATGTTTTTTAATTTTTAGAATTTTTTTGCATTTATTTTTCAATTTTCTAACCTGGGTCGGGTTCGAACGGATAGGAAGGAAATTTTTTTTCTTCTCTATTTTTCAGCCTGTTCTAACCCGTTTCTTCATGAAATGAAGCCTGGATGATGTTTTTTAATTTTTAGAATTTTTTTGCATTTATTTTCGAATTTTCTAACTCGGGTCGGGTTTGAACGGATAGGAAGAAAATTTTTTTTCTACTTTATTTTTCAACCTGTCCAGACCTGTTTAATCCTGAAATGAAGCCTGGATGATGTTTTTTAATTTTTAGAATTTTTTTTGCATTTGTTTTTGAATTTTCTAACTCGGGTCGGGTTCGAATGGATAGGAAGGAAATTTTTTTTGTTCTCTATTTTTCGGCCTGTCCTTTCCCGTTTCGTATTGAAATGAAGCCTGGATGATGTTTTTTAATTTTTAGAATTTTTTTGCATTTATTTTTCAATTTCCTAACCCGGGTCGGGTTCGAACGGATAGGAAGGAAATTTTTTTTCTTCTCTATTTTTCAGCATGTCCTAACCCGTTTCTTCTTGAAATGAAGCCTGGATGATGTTTGTTAATTTTTTGAATTTTTTTGCATTTATTTTCGAATTTTCTAACTCGGGTCGGGTCTGAACGGATAGGAAGAAAATTTTTTTCTTCTTTATTTTTCAACCTGTCCGGACCCTTTTAATCCTGAAATGAAGCCTGGATGATGTTTTTTAATTTTTAGAATTTTTTTTGCATTTGTTTTTGAGTTTTCTAACTCGGGTCGGGTTCGAACGGATAGGAAGGAAATTTTTTTTGTTCTCTATTTTTCGGCCTGTCCTTTCCCATTTCGTATTGAAATGAAGCCCGGATGATGTTTTTTAATTTTTAGAATTTTTTTGCATTTATTTTTCAATTTTCTAACCGGGGTCGGGTTCGAACGGATAGGAAGGAAATTTTTTTTCTTCTCTATTTATCAGCCTGTCCTAACCCGTTTCTTCCTGAAATGAAGCCTGGATGATGTTTTTTAATTTTTAGAATTTTTTTGCATTTATTTTCGAATTTTCTAACTCGGGTCGGGTTTGAACGGATAGGAAGAAATTTTTTTTTCTTCTTTATTTTTCAACCTGTCCAGACCTGTTTAATCCTGAAATGAAGCCTGGATGATGTTTTTTAATTTTTAGAATTTTTTTTGCATTTGTTTTTGAATTTTCTAACTCGGGTCGGGTTCGAACGGATAGGAAGGAAATTTTTTTTGTTCTCTATTTTTCGGCCTGTCCTTTCCCGTTTCGTATTGAAATGAAGCCTGGATGATGTTTTTTAATTTTTAGAATTTTTTTGCATTTATTTTTCAATTTTCTAACCTGGGTCGGTTTCGAACGGATAGGAAGGAAATTTTTTTTCTTCTCTATTTTTCAGCCTGTTCTAACCCGTTTCTTCCTGAAATGAAGCCTGGATGATGTTTTTTAATTTTTAGAATTTTTTTGCATTTATTTTCGAATTTTCTAACACGGGTCGGGTTTGAACGGATAGGAAGAAAATTTTTTTTCTACTTTATTTTTCAACCTGTCCAGACCTGTTTAATCCTGAAATGAAGCCTGGATGATGTTTTTTAATTTTTAGAATTTTTTTTGCATTTGTTTTTGAATTTTCTAACTCGGGTCGGGTTCGAACGGATAGGAAGGAAATTTTTTTTGTTTTCTATTTTTCGGCCTGTCCTTTCCCGTTTCGTATTGAAATGAAGCCTGGATGATGTTTTTTAATTTTTAGAATTTTTTTGCATTTATTTTTCAATTTTCTAACCGGGGTCGGGTTCGAACGGATAGGAAGGAAATTTTTTTTCTTCTCTATTTATCAGCCTGTCCTAACCCGTTTCTTCCTGAAATGAAGCCTGGATGATGTTTTTTAATTTTTAGAATTTTTTTGCATTTATTTTCGAATTTTCTAACTCGGGTCGGGTTTGAACGGATAGGAAGAAAATTTTTTTTCTTCTTTATTTTTCAACCTGTCCAGACCTGTTTAATCCTGAAATGAAGCCTGGATGACGTTTTTTAATTTTTAGAATTTTTTTTACATTTGTTTTTGAATTTTCTAACTCGGGTCGGGTTCGAACGGATAGGAAGGAAATTTTTTTTGTTCTCTATTTTTCGGCCTGTCCTTTCCCGTTTCGTATTGAAATGAAGCCTGGATGATGTTTTTTAATTTTTAGAATTTTTTTGCATTTGTTTTTCAATTTTTTAACCTGGGTCGGGTTCGAACGGATAGGAAGGAAATTTTTTTTCTTCTCTATTTTTCAGCCTGTTCTAACCCGTTTCTTCCTGAAATGAAGCCTGGATGATTTTTTTAATTTTTAGAATTTTTTTGCATTTATTTTCGAATTTTCTAACTCTGGTCGGGTTTGAACAGATAGGAAGAAAATTTTTTTTCTTCTCTATTTTTCAGCGTGTCCTAACCCGTTTCTTCTTGAAATGAAGCCTGGATGATGTTTTTTAATTTTTTGAATTTTTTTGCATTTATTTTCGAATTTTCTAACTCGGGTCGGGTCTGAACGGATAGGAAGAAAATTTTTTTCTTCTTTATTTTTCAACCTGTCCGGACCCTTTTAATCCTAAAATGAAGCCTGGATGATGTTTTTTAATTTTTAGAATTTTTTTTGCATTTGTTTTTGAGTTTTCTAACTCGGGTCGGGTTCGAACGGATAGGAAGGAAATTTTTTTTGTTCTCTATTTTTCGGCCTGTCCTTTCCCATTTCGTATTGAAATGAAGCCTGGATGATGTTTTTTAATTTTTAGAATTTTTTTGCATTTATTTTTCAATTTTCTAACCGGGGTCGGGTTCGAACGGATAGGAAGGAAATTTTTTTTCTTCTCTATTTATCAGCCTGTCCTAACCCGTTTCTTCCTGAAATGAAGCCTGGATGATGTTTTTTAATTTTTAGAATTTTTTTGCATTTATTTTCGAATTTTCTAACTCGGGTCGGGTTTGAACGGATAGGAAGAAATTTTTTTTTCTTCTTTATTTTTCAACCTGTCCAGACCTGTTTAATCCTGAAATGAAGCCTAGATGATGTTTTTTAATTTTTAGAATTTTTTTTGCATTTGTTTTTGAATTTTCTAACTCGGGTCGGGTTCGAACGGATAGGAAGGAAATTTTTTTTGTTCTCTATTTTTCGGCCTGTCCTTTCCCGTTTCGTATTGAAATGAAGCCTGGATGATGTTTTTTAATTTTTAGAATTTTTTTGCATTTATTTTTCAATTTTCTAACCTGGGTCGGTTTCGAACGGATAGGAAGGAAATTTTTTTTCTTCTCTATTTTTCAGCCTGTTCTAACCCGTTTCTTCCTGAAATGAAGCCTGGATGATTTTTTTAATTTTTAGAATTTTTTTGCATTTATTTTCGAATTTTCTAACTCGGGTCGGGTTTGAACAGATAGGAAGAAAATTTTTTTTCTTCTTTATTTTTCAACCTGTCCAGACCTGTTTAATCCTGAAATGAAGCCTGGATGATGTTTTTTAATTTTTAGAATTTTTTTTGCATTTGTTTTTGAATTTTCTAACTCGGGTCGGGTTCGAATGGATAGGAATGAAATTTTTTTAGTTCTCTATTTTTCGGCCTGTCCTTTCCCGTTTCGTATTGAAATGAAGCCTGGATGATGTTTTTTAATTTTTAGAATTTTTTTGCATTTATTTTTCAATTTCCTAACCCGGGTCGGGTTCGAACGGATAGGAAGGAAATTTTTTTTCTTCTCTATTTTTCAGCATGTCCTAACCCGTTTCTTCTTGAAATGAAGCCTGGATGATGTTTTTTAATTTTTTGAATTTTTTTGCATTTATTTTCGACTTTTCTAACTCGGGTCGGGTTTGAACGGATAGGAAGAAAATTTTTTTCTTCTTTATTTTTCAACCTGTCCGGACCCGTTTAATCCTGAAATGAAGCCTGGATTATTTTTTTTTAATTTTTAGAATTTTTTTTGCATTTGTTTTTGAGTTTTCTAACACGGGTCGGGTTCGAACGGATAGGAAGGAAAATTTTTTTGTTCTCTATTTTTCGGCCTGTCCTTTCCCGTTTCGTATTGAAATGAAGCCTGGATGTTGTTTTTTAATTTTTAGAGTTTTTTTGCATTTATTTTTGAAGTTTCTAACCCGGGTCGGGTTCGAACGGATAGGAAGGAAATTTTTTTTCTTCTCTATTTTTCGGCCTGTCCTGACCCGTTTCGTCTTGAAATAAAGCCTGGATGATGTTTTTTAATTTTTAGAATTTGTTTGCATTTATTTTTGAATTTTCTAACTCGGGTCGGGTTTGAACGGATAGGAAGGAAATTTTTTTTCCTCATTACTTTTTAGCCTGCCTTAACCCGTTTAGTCTTGAAATGAAGCTTGGATGATGTTTTTTAATTTTTAGAATTTTTTTGCATTTGTTTTTGAATTTTCTAACTCGGGTCGGGTTCGAACGGATAGGAAGGAAATTTTTTTTGTTCTCTATTTTTCGGCCAGTACTTTCCCGTTTCGTATTGAAATGAAGCCTGGATGATGTTTTTTAATTTTTAGAATTTTTTTGCATTTATTTTTCAATTTTCTAACCCGGGTCGGGTTCGAATGGATAGGAAGGAAATTTTTTTTCTTCTCTATTTTTCCGCCTGCCCTGACCCGTTTCTTCTTGAAATGAAGCCTGGATGATGTTTTTTAATTTTTAGAATTTTTTTGCATTTATTTTCGAATTTTCTAACTCGGGTCGGGTTTGAACGGATAGGAAGGAAATTTTTTTTCCTCATTACTTTTTAGCCTGCCTTAACCCGTTTAGTCTTGTAATGAAGCTTGGATGATGTTTTTTAATTTTTAGAATTTTTTTGCATTTATTTTTCAATTTTCTAACCCGGGTCGGGTTTGAACGGAAAGGAAGGAAATTTTTTTTCCTTTTTATTTTTTAGCCTGTCTTGACCCGTTTATTCTTGAAATGAAGCCTGGATGATGTTTTTTAATTTTTAGAATTTTTTTGCATTTATTTTTCAATTTTCTAACCCGGGTCGGGTTCGAAGGGATAGGAAGGAAATTTTTTTTCTTCTCTATTTTTCCGCCTGCCCTGACCCGTTTCTTCTTGAAATGAAGCCTGGATGATGTTTTTTAATTTTTAGAATTTTTTTGCATTTATTTTCGAATTTTCTAACTCGGGTCGGGTTTGAACGGATAGGAAGAAATTTTTTTTTCTACTTTATTTTTCAACCTGTCCCGACCTGTTTAATCCTGAAATGAAGCCTGGATGATGTTTTTTAATTTTTAGAATTTTTTTTGCATTTGATTTTGAATTTTCTAACTCGGGTCGGGTTCGAACGGATAGGAAGGAAATTTTTTTTGTTCTCTATTTTTCGGCCTGTCCTTTCCCGTTTCGTATTGAAATGAAGCCTGGATGATGTTTTTTAATTTTTAGAATTTTTTTGCATTTATTTTTCAATTTTCTAACCGGGGTCGGGTTCGAACGGATAGGAAGGAAATTTTTTTTCTTCTCTATTTATCAGCCTGTCCTAACCCGTTTCTTCCTGAAATGAAGCCTGGATGATGTTTTTTAATTTTTAGAATTTTTTTAAATTTATTTTCGAATTTTCTAACTCGGGTCGGGTTTGAACGGATAGGAAGAAAATTTTTTTTCTTCTTTATTTTTCAACCTGTCCAGACCTCTTTAATCCTGAAATGAAGCCTGGATGATGTTTTTTAATTTTTAGAATTTTTTTTGCATTTGTTTTTGAATTTTCTAACTCGGGTCGGGTTCGAACGGATAGGAAGGAAATTTTTTTTGTTCTCTATTTTTCGGCCCGTCCTTTCCCGTTTCGTATTGAAATGAAGCCTGGGTGATGTTTTTTAATTTTTAGAATTTTTTTGCATTTATTTTTCAATTTCCTAACCCGGGTCGGGTTCGAACGGATAGGAAGGAAATTTTTTTTCTTCTCTATTTTTCAGCCTGTCCTAACCCATTTCTTCTTGAAATGAAGCCTGGATGATGTTTTCTAATTTTTTGAACGGATAGGAAGAAAATTTTTTTCTTCTTTATTTTTCAACCTGTCCGGACCCGTTTAATCCTGAAATGAAGCCTGGATGATGTTTTTTAATTTTTAGAATTTTTTTTGCATTTGTTTTTGAGTTTTCTAACTCGGGTCGGGTTCGAACGGATAGGAAGAAAATTTTTTTTGTTCTCTATTTTTCGGCCTGTCCTTTCCCGTTTCGTATGGAAATGAAGCCTGGATGTTGTTTTTTAATTTTTAGAGTTTTTTTGCATTTATTTTTGAAGTTTCTAACCCGGGTCGGGTTCGAACGGATAGGAAGGAAATTTTTTTCTTCCCTATTTTTCGGCCTGTCCTGACCCGTTTCGTCTTGAAATAAAGCCTGGATGATGTTTTTTAATTTTTAGAATTTTTTTGCATTTATTTTTGAATTTTCTAACTCGGGTCGGGTTTGAACGGATAGGAAGGAAATTTTTTTTCCTCATTACTTTTTAGCCTGCCTTAACCCGTTTAGTCTTGAAATGAAGCTTGGATGATGTTTTTTAATTTTTAGAATTTTTTTGCATTTATTTTTCAATTTTCTAACCCGGGTCGGGTTTGAACGGAAAGGAAGGAAATTTTTTTTCCTTTTTATTTTTTAGCCTGTCTTGACCCGTTTAGTCTTGAAATGAAGCCTGGATGATGTTTTTTAATTTTTAGAATTTTTTTGCATTTATTTTTCAATTTTCTAACCCGGGTCGAGTTCGAATGGATAGGAAGGTAATTTTTTTTCTTCTCTATTTTTCTGCCTGCCCTGACCCGTTTCTTCTTGAAATGAAGCCTGGATGATGTTTTTTAATTTTTAGAATTTTTTTGCATTTATTTTTCAATTTCCTAACCCGGGTCGGGTTCGAACGGATAGGAAGGAAATTTTTTTTCTTCTCTATTTTTCAGCATGTCCTAACCCGTTTCTTCTTGAAATGAAGCCTGGATGATGTTTTTTAATTTTTTGAATTTTTTTGCATTTATTTTCGAATTTTCTAACTCGGGTCGGGTTTGAACGGATAGGAAGAAAATTTTTTTCTTCTTTATTTTTCAACCTGTCCGGACCCGTTTAATCCTGAAATGAAGTCTGGATGATTTTTTTTAATTTTTAGAATTTTTTTTGCATTTGTTTTTGAGTTTTCTAACAGGGGTCGGGTTCGAACGGATAGGAAGGAAAATTTTTTTGTTCTCTATTTTTCGGCCTGTCCTTTCCCGTTTCGTATTGAAATGAAGCCTGGATGTTGTTTTTTAATTTTTAGAGTTTTTTTGCATTTATTTTTGAAGTTTCTAACCCGGGTCGGGTTCGAACGGATAGGAAGGAAATTTTTTTTCTTCTCTATTTTTCGGCCTGTCCTGACCCGTTTCGTCTTGAAATAAAGCCTGGATGATGTTTTTTAATTTTTAGAATTTTTTTGCATTTATTTTTGAATTTTCTAACTCGGGTCGGGTTTGAACGGATAGGAAGGAAATTTTTTTTCCTCATTACTTTTTAGCCTGCCTTAACCCGTTTAGTCTTGAAATGAAGCTTGGATGATGTTTTTTAATTTTTAGAATATTTTTGCATTTATTTTTCAATTTTCTAACCCGGGTCGGGTTTGAACGGAAAGGAAGGAAATTTTTTTTCCTTTTTATTTTTTAGCCTGTCTTGACCCGTTTAGTCTTGAAATGAAGCCTGGATGATGTTTTTTAATTTTTAGAATTTTTTTGCATTTATTTTTCAATTTTCTAACCCGGGTCGGGTTCGAATGGATAGGAAGGAAATTTTTTTTCTTCTCTATTTTTCCGCCTGCCCTGACCCGTTTCTTCTTGAAATGAAGCCTGGATGATGTCTTTTAATTTTTAGAATTTTTTTGCATTTATTTTCGAATTTTCTAACTCGGGTCGGGTTTGAACGGATAGGAAGGAAATTTTTTTTCCTCATTACTTTTTAGCCTGCCTTAACCCGTTTAGTCTTGTAATGAAGCTTGGATGATGTTTTTTAATTTTTAGAATTTTTTTGCATTTATTTTTCAATTTTCTAACCCGGGTCGGGTTTGAACGGAAAGGAAGGAAATTTTTTTTCCTTTTTATTTTTTAGCCTGTCTTGACCCGTTTAGTCTTGAAATGAAGCCTGGATGATGTTTTTTAATTTTTAGAATTTTTTTGCATTTATTTTTCAATTTTCTAACCCGGGTCGGGTTCGAATGGATAGTAAGGAAATTTTTTTTCTTCTCTATTTTTCCGCCTGCCCTGACCCGTTTCTTCTTGAAATGAAGCCTGGATGATGTTTTTTTAATTTTTAAAATTTTTTTGCATTTATTTTCGAATTTTCTAACTCGGGTCGGGTTTGAACGGATAGGAAGAAAATTTTTTTTCATCTTTATTTTTCAACCTGTCCAGACCTGTTTAATCCTGAAATGAAGCCTGGATGATGTTTTTTAATTTTTAGAATTTTTTTTGCATTTGTTTTTGAATTTTCTAACTCGGGTCGGGTTCGAACGGATAGGAAGGAAATTTTTTTTGTTCTCTATTTTTCGGCCTGTCCTTCCCGTTTCGTATTGAAATGAAGCCTGGATGATGTTTTTTAATTTTTAGAATTTTTTTGCATTTATTTTTCAATTTTCTAACCTGGGTCGGGTTCGAACGGATAGGAAGGAAATTTTTTTTCTTTTCTATTTTTCAGCCTGTCCTAACCCGTTTCTTCATGAAATGAAGCCTGGATGATGTTTTTTAATTTTTAGAATTTTTTTGCATTTATTTTCGAATTTTCTAACTCGGGTCGGGTTTGAACGGATAGGAAGAAAATTTTTTTTCTACTTTATTTTTCAACCTGTCCAGACCTGTTTAATCCTGAAATGAAGCCTGGATGATGTTTTTTAATTTTTAGAATTTTTTTTTGCATTTGTTTTTGAATTTTCTAACTCGGGTCGGGTTCGAACGGATAGGAAGGAAATTTTTTTTGTTCTCTATTTTTTGGCCTGTCCTTTCCCGTTTCGTATTGAAATGAAGCCTGGATGATGTTTTTTTAATTTTTAGAATTTTTTTGCATTTATTTTTCAATTTTCTAACCGGGGTCGGGTTCGAACGGATAGGAAGGAAATTTTTTTTCTTCTCTATTTATCAGCCTGTCCTAACCCGTTTCTTCCTGAAATGAAGCCTGGATGATGTTTTTTAATTTTTAGAATTTTTTTGCATTTATTTTCGAATTTTCTAACTCGGGTCGGGTTTGAACGGATAGGAAGAAAATTTTTTTTCTTCTTTATTTTTCAACCTGTCCAGACCTGTTTAATCCTGAAATGAAGCCTGGATGATGTTTTTTAATTTTTAGAATTTGTTTTGCATTTGTTTTTGAATTTTCTAACTCGGGTCGGGTTCGAACGGATAGGAAGGAAATTTTTTTTGTTCTCTATTTTTCGGCCCGTCCTTTCCCGTTTCGTATTGAAATGAAGCCTGGGTGATGTTTTTTAATTTTTAGAATTTTTTTGCATTTATTTTTCAATTTCCTAACCCGGGTCGGGTTCGAACGGATAGGAAGGAAATTTTTTTTCTTCTCTATTTTTCAGCCTGTCCTAACCCGTTTCTTCTTGAAATGAAGCCTGGATGATGTTTTTTAATTTTTTGAATTTTTTTGCATTTATTTTTGAATTTTCTAACTCAGGTCGGGTTTGAACGGATAGGAAGAAAATTTTTTTCTTCTTTATTTTTCAACCTGTCCGGACCCGTTTAATCCTGAAATGAAGCCTGGATGATGTTTTTTAATTTTTAGAATTTTTTTTGCATTTGTTTTTGAGTTTTCTAACTCGGGTCGGGTTCGAACGGATAGGAAGAAAATTTTTTTTGTTCTCTATTTTTCGGCCTGTCCTTTCCCGTTTCGTATGGAAATGAAGCCTGGATGTTGTTTTTTAATTTTTAGAGTTTTTTTTGCATTTATTTTTGAAGTTTCTAACCCGGGTCGGGTTCGAACGGATAGGAAGGAAATTTTTTTTCTTCTCTATTTTTCGGCCTGTCCTGACCCGTTTCGTCTTGAAATAAAGCCTGGATGATGTTTTTTAATTTTTAGAATTTTTTTTCATTTATTTTTGAATTTTCTAACTCGGGTCGGGTTTGAACGGATAGGAAGGAAATTTTTTTTCCTCATTACTTTTTAGCCTGCCTTAACCCGTTTAGTCTTGTAATGAAGCTTGGATGATGTTTTTTAATTTTTAGAATTTTTTTGCATTTATTTTTCAATTTTCTAACCCAGGTCGGGTTTGAACGGAAAGGAAGGAAATTTTTTTTCCTTTTTATTTTTTAGCCTGTCTTGACCCGTTTAGTCTTGAAATGAAGCCTGGATGATGTTTTTTAATTTTTAGAATTTTTTTGCATTTATTTTTCAATTTTCTAACCCGGGTCGGGTTCGAAGGGATAGTAAGGAAATTTTTTTTCTTCTCTATTTTTCCGCCTGCCCTGACCCGTTTCTTCTTGAAATGAAGCCTGGATGATGTTTTTTAATTTTTAAAATTTTTTTGCATTTATTTTCGAATTTTCTAACTCGGGTCGGGTTTGAACGGATAGGAAGAAAATTTTTTTTCATCTTTATTTTTCAACCTGTCCAGACCTGTTTAATCCTGAAATGAAGCCTGGATGATGTTTTTTAATTTTTAGAATTTTTTTTGCATTTGTTTTTGAATTTTCTAACTCGGGTCGGGTTCGAACGGATAGGAAGGAAATTTTTTTTGTTCTCTATTTTTCGGCCTGTCCATCCCGTTTCGTATTGAAATGAAGCCTGGATGATGTTTTTTAATTTTTAGAATTTTTTTGCATTTATTTTTCAATTTTCTAACCTGGGTCGGGTTCGAACGGATAGAAAGGAAATTTTTTTTCTTCTCTATTTTTCAGCCTGTCCTAACCCGTTTCTTCATGAAATGAAGCCTGGATGATGTTTTTTAATTTTTAGAATTTTTTTGCATTTATTTTCGAATTTTCTAACTCGGGTCGGGTTTGAACGGATAGGAAGAAAATTTTTTTTCTTCTTTATTTTTCAACCTGTCCAGACCTGTTTAATCCTGAAATGAAGCCTGGATGATGTTTTTTAATTTTTAGAATTTGTTTTGCATTTGTTTTTGAATTTTCTAACTCGGGTCGGGTTCGAACGGATAGGAAGGAAATTTTTTTTGTTCTCTATTTTTCGGCCCGTCCTTTCCCGTTTCGTATTGAAATGAAGCCTGGGTGATGTTTTTTAATTTTTAGAATTTTTTTGCATTTATTTTTCAATTTCCTAACCCGGGTCGGGTTCGAACGGATAGGAAGGAAATTTTTTTTCTTCTCTATTTTTCAGCCTGTCCTAACCCGTTTCTTCTTGAAATGAAGCCTGGATGATGTTTTTTAATTTTTTGAATTTTTTTGCATTTATTTTCGAATTTTCTAACTCAGGTCGGGTTTGAACGGATAGGAAGAAAATTTTTTTCTTCTTTATTTTTCAACCTGTCCGGACCCGTTTAATCCTGAAATGAAGCCTGGATGATGTTTTTTAATTTTTAGAATTTTTTTTGCATTTGTTTTTGAGTTTTCTAACTCGGGTCGGGTTCGAACGGATAGGAAGAAAATTTTTTTTGTTCTGTATTTTTCGGCCTGTCCTTTCCCGTTTCGTATTGAAATGAAGCCTGGATGTTGTTTTTTAATTTTTAGAGTTTTTTTGCATTTATTTTTGAAGTTTCTAACCCGGGTCGGGTTCGAACGGATAGGAAGGAAATTTTTTTTCTTCTCTATTTTTCGGCCTGTCCTGACCCGTTTCGTCTTGAAATAAAGCCTGGATGATGTTTTTTAATTTTTAGAATTTGTTTGCATTTATTTTTGAATTTTCTAACTCGGGTCGGGTTTGAACGGATAGGAAGGAAATTTTTTTTCCTCATTACTTTTTAGCCTGCCTTAACCCGTTTAGTCTTGAAATGAAGCTTGGATGATGTTTTTTAATTTTTAGAATTTTTTTGCATTTATTTTTCAATTTTCTAACCCGGGTCGGGTTTGAACGGAAAGGAAGGAAATTTTTTTTCCTTTTTATTTTTTAGCCTGTCTTGACCCGTTTAGTCTTGAAATGAAGCCTGGATGATGTTTTTTAATTTTTAGAATTTTTTTGCATTTATTTTTCAATTTTCTAACCCGGGTCGGGTTCGAATGGATAGGAAGGAAATTTTTTTTCTTCTCTATTTTTCCGCCTGCCCTGACCCGTTTCTTCTTGAAATGAAGCCTGGATGATGTTTTTTAATTTTTAGAATTTTTTTGCATTTATTTTCGAATTTTCTAACTCGGGTCGGGTTTGAACGGATAGGAAGGAAATTTTTTTTCCTCATTACTTTTTAGCCTGCCTTAACCCGTTTAGTCTTGTAATGAAGCTTGGATGATGTTTTTTAATTTTTAGAATTTTTTTGCATTTATTTTTCAATTTTCTAACCCGGGTCGGGTTTGAACGGAAAGGAAGGAAATTTTTTTTCCTTTTTATTTTTTAGCCTGTCTTGACCCGTTTAGTCTTGAAATGAAGCCTGGATGATGTTTTTTAATTTTTAGAATTTTTTTGCATTTATTTTTCAATTTTCTAACCCGGGTCGGGTTCGAATGGATAGGAAGGAAATTTTTTTTCTTCTCTATTTTTCCGCCTGCCCTGACCCGTTTCTTCTTGAAATGAAGCCTGGATGATGTTTTTTAATTTTTAAAATTTTTTTGCATTTATTTTCGAATTTTCTAACTCGGGTCGGGTTTGAACGGATAGGAAGAAAATTTTTTTTCATCTTTATTTTTCAACCTGTCCAGACCTGTTTAATCCTGAAATGAAGCCTGGATGATGTTTTTTAATTTTTAGAATTTTTTTTGCATTTGTTTTTGAATTTTCTAACTCGGGTCGGGTTCGAACGGATAGGAAGGAAATTTTTTTTGTTCTCTATTTTTCGGCCTGTCCTTTCCGTTTCGTATTGAAATGAAGCCTGGATGATGTTTTTTAATTTTTAGAATTTTTTTGCATTTATTTTTCAATTTCCTAACCCGGGTCGGGTTCGAACGGATAGGAAGGAAATTTTTTTTCTTCTCTATTTTTCAGCCTGTCCTAACCCGTTTCTTCATGAAATGAAGCCTGGATGATGTTTTTTAATTTTTAGAATTTTTTTGCATTTATTTTCGAATTTTCTAACTCGGGTCGGGTTTGAACGGATAGGAAGAAATTTTTTTTTTCTACTTTATTTTTCAACCTGTCCAGACCTGTTTAATCCTGAAATAAAGCCTGGATGATGTTTTTTAATTTTTAGAATTTTTTTTGCATTTGATTTTGAATTTTCTAACTCGGGTCGGGTTCGAACGGATAGGAAGGAAATTTTTTTTGTTCTCTATTTTTCGGCCTGTCCTTTCCCGTTTCGTATTGAAATGAAGCTTGGATGATGTTTTTTAATTTTTAGAATTTTTTTGCATTTATTTTTCAATTTTCTAACCGGGGTCGGGTTCGAACGGATAGGAAGGAAATTTTTTTTCTTCTCTATTTATCAGCCTGTCCTAACCCGTTTCTTCCTGAAATGAAGCCTGGATGATGTTTTTTAATTTTTAGAATTTTTTTAAATTTATTTTCGAATTTTCTAACTCGGGTCGGGTTTGAACGGATAGGAAGAAAATTTTTTTTCTTCTTTATTTTTCAACCTGTCCAGACCTCTTTAATCCTGAAATGAAGCCTGGATGATGTTTTTTAATTTTTAGAATTTTTTTTGCATTTGTTTTTGAATTTTCTAACTCGGGTCGGGTTCGAACGGATAGGAAGGAAATTTTTTTTGTTCTCTATTTTTCGGCCCGTCCTTTCCCGTTTCGTATTGAAATGAAGCCTGGGTGATGTTTTTTAATTTTTAGAATTTTTTTGCATTTATTTTTCAATTTTCTAACCCGGGTCGGGTTCGAACGGATAGGAAGGAAATTTTTTTTCTTCTCTATTTTTCAGCCTGTCCTAACCCATTTCTTCTTGAAATGAAGCCTGGATGATGTTTTTTAATTTTTTGAATTTTTTTGCATTTATTTTTGAATTTTCTAACTCAGGTCGGGTTTGAACGGATAGGAAGAAAATTTTTTTCTTCTTTATTTTTCAACCTGTCCGGACCCGTTTAATCCTGAAATGAAGCCTGGATGATGTTTTTTAATTTTTAGAATTTTTTTTGCATTTGTTTTTGAGTTTTCTAACTCGGGTCGGGTTCGAACGGATAGGAAGAAAATTTTTTTTGTTCTCTATTTTTCGGCCTGTCCTTTCCCGTTTCGTATGGAAATGAAGCCTGGATGTTGTTTTTTAATTTTTAGAGTTTTTTTGCATTTATTTTTGAAGTTTCTAACCCGGGTCGGGTTCGAACGGATAGGAAGGAAATTTTTTTTCTTCTCTATTTTTCGGCCTGTCCTGACCCGTTTCGTCTTGAAATAAAGCCTGGATGATGTTTTTTAATTTTTAGAATTTTTTTGCATTTATTTTTGAATTTTCTAACTCGGGTCGGGTTTGAACGGATAGGAAGGAAATTTTTTTTCCTCATTACTTTTTAGCCTGCCTTAACCCGTTTAGTATTGTAATGAAGCTTGGATGATGTTTTTTAATTTTTAGAATTTTTTTGCATTTATTTTTCAATTTTCTAACCCGGGTCGGGTTTGAACGGAAAGGAAGGAAATTTTTTTTCCTTTTTATTTTTTAGCCTGTCTTGACCCGTTTAGTCTTGAAATGAAGCCTGGATGATGTTTTTTAATTTTTAGAATTTTTTTGCATTTATTTTTCAATTTTCTAACCCGGGTCGGGTTCGAATGGATAGTAAGGAAATTTTTTTTCTTCTCTATTTTTCCGCCTGCCCTGACCCGTTTCTTCTTGAAATTAAGCCTGGATGATGTTTTTTAATTTTTAAAATTTTTTTGCATTTATTTTCGAATTTTCTAACTCGGGTCGGGTTTGAACGGATAGGAAGAAAATTTTTTTTCATCTTTATTTTTCAACCTGTCCAGACCTGTTTAATCCTGAAATGAAGCCTGGATGATGTTTTTTAATTTTTAGAATTTTTTTTGCATTTGTTTTTGAATTTTCTAACTCGGGTCGGGTTCGAACGGATAGGAAGGAAATTTTTTTTGTTCTCTATTTTTCGGCCTGTCCTTCCCGTTTCGTATTGAAATGAAGCCTGGATGATGTTTTTTAATTTTTAGAATTTTTTTGCATTTATTTTTCAATTTTCTAACCTGGGTCGGGTTCGAACGGATAGGAAGGAAATTTTTTTTCTTTTCTATTTTTCAGCCTGTCCTAACCCGTTTCTTCATGAAATGAAGCCTGGATGATGTTTTTTAATTTTTAGAATTTTTTTGCATTTATTTTCGAATTTTCTAACTCGGGTCGGGTTTGAACGGATAGGAAGAAAATTTTTTTTCTACTTTATTTTTCAACCTGTCCAGACCTGTTTAATCCTGAAATGAAGCCTGGATGATGTTTTTTAATTTTTAGAATTTTTTTTGCATTTATTTTTGAATTTTCTAACTCGGGTCGGGTTCGAACGGATAGGAAGGAAATTTTTTTTGTTCTCTATTTTTTGGCCTGTCCTTTCCCGTTTCGTATTGAAATGAAGCCTGGATGATGTTTTTTTAATTTTTAGAATTTTTTTGCATTTATTTTTCAATTTTCTAACCGGGGTCGGGTTCGAACGGATAGGAAGGAAATTTTTTTTCTTCTCTATTTATCAGCCTGTCCTAACCCGTTTCTTCCTGAAATGAAGCCTGGATGATGTTTTTTAATTTTTAGAATTTTTTTGCATTTATTTTCGAATTTTCTAACTCGGGTCGGGTTTGAACGGATAGGAAGAAAATTTTTTTTCTTCTTTATTTTTCAACCTGTCCAGACCTGTTTAATCCTGAAATGAAGCCTGGATGATGTTTTTTAATTTTTAGAATTTGTTTTGCATTTGTTTTTGAATTTTCTAACTCGGGTCGGGTTCGAACGGATAGGAAGGAAATTTTTTTTGTTCTCTATTTTTCGGCCCGTCCTTTCCCGTTTCGTATTGAAATGAAGCCTGGGTGATGTTTTTTAATTTTTAGAATTTTTTTGCATTTATTTTTCAATTTCCTAACCCGGGTCGGGTTCGAACGGATAGGAAGGAAATTTTTTTTCTTCTCTATTTTTCAGCCTGTCCTAACCCGTTTCTTCTTGAAATGAAGCCTGGATGATGTTTTTTAATTTTTTGAATTTTTTTGCATTTATTTTCGAATTTTCTAACTCAGGTCGGGTTTGAACGGATAGGAAGAAAATTTTTTTCTTCTTTATTTTTCAACCTGTCCGGACCCGTTTAATCCTGAAATGAAGCCTGGATGATGTTTTTTAATTTTTAGAATTTTTTTTGCATTTGTTTTTGAGTTTTCTAACTCGGATCGGGTTCGAACGGATAGGAAGAAAATTTTTTTTGTTCTGTATTTTTCGGCCTGTCCTTTCCCGTTTCGTATTGAAATGAAGCCTGGATGTTGTTTTTTAATTTTTAGAGTTTTTTTGCATTTATTTTTGAAGTTTCTAACCCGGGTCGGGTTCGAACGGATAGGAAGGAAATTTTTTTTCTTCTCTATTTTTCGGCCTGTCCTGACCCGTTTCGTCTTGAAATAAAGCCTGGATGATGTTTTTTAATTTTTAGAATTTGTTTGCATTTATTTTTGAATTTTCTAACTCGGGTCGGGTTTGAACGGATAGGAAGGAAATTTTTTTTCCTCATTACTTTTTAGCCTGCCTTAACCCGTTTAGTCTTGAAATGAAGCTTGGATGATGTTTTTTAATTTTTAGAATTTTTTTGCATTTATTTTTCAATTTTCTAACCCGGGTCGGGTTTGAACGGAAAGGAAGGAAATTTTTTTTCCTTTTTATTTTTTAGCCTGTCTTGACCCGTTTAGTCTTGAAATGAAGCCTGGATGATGTTTTTTAATTTTTAGAATTTTTTTGCATTTATTTTTCAATTTTCTAACCCGGGTCGGGTTCGAATGGATAGGAAGGAAATTTTTTTTCTTCTCTATTTTTTCGCCTGCCCTGACCCGTTTCTTCTTGAAATGAAGCCTGGATGATGTTTTTTAATTTTTAGAATTTTTTTGCATTTATTTTCGAATTTTCTAACTCGGGTCGGGTTTGAACGGATAGGAAGGAAATTTTTTTTCCTCATTACTTTTTAGCCTGCCTTAACCCGTTTAGTCTTGTAATGAAGCTTGGATGATGTTTTTTAATTTTTAGAATTTTTTTGCATTTATTTTTCAATTTTCTAACCCGGGTCGGGTTTGAACGGAAAGGAAGGAAATTTTTTTTCCTTTTTATTTTTTAGCCTGTCTTGACCCGTTTAGTCTTGAAATGAAGCCTGGATGATGTTTTTTAATTTTTAGAATTTTTTTGCATTTATTTTTCAATTTTCTAACCCGGGTCGGGTTCGAATGGATAGGAAGGAAATTTTTTTTCTTCTCTATTTTTCCGCCTGCCCTGACCCGTTTCTTCTTGAAATGAAGCCTGGATGATGTTTTTTAATTTTTAAAATTTTTTTGCATTTATTTTCGAATTTTCTAACTCGGGTCGGGTTTGAACGGATAGGAAGAAAATTTTTTTTCATCTTTATTTTTCAACCTGTCCAGACCTGTTTAATCCTGAAATGAAGCCTGGATGATGTTTTTTAATTTTTAGAATTTTTTTTGCATTTGTTTTTGAATTTTCTAACTCGGGTCGGGTTCGAACGGATAGGAAGGAAATTTTTTTTGTTCTCTATTTTTCGGCCTGTCCTTCCCGTTTCGTATTGAAATGAAGCCTGGATGATGTTTTTTAATTTTTAGAATTTTTTTGCATTTATTTTTCAATTTTCTAACCTGGGTCGGGTTCGAACGGATAGGAAGGAAATTTTTTTTCTTTTCTATTTTTCAGCCTGTCCTAACCCGTTTCTTCATGAAATGAAGCCTGGATGATGTTTTTTAATTTTTAGAATTTTTTTGCATTTATTTTCGAATTTTCTAACTCGGGTCGGGTTTGAACGGATAGGAAGAAAATTTTTTTTCTACTTTATTTTTCAACCTGTCCAGACCTGTTTAATCCTGAAATGAAGCCTGGATGATGTTTTTTAATTTTTAGAATTTTTTTTGCATTTGTTTTTGAATTTTCTAACTCGGGTCGGGTTCGAACGGATAGGAAGGAAATTTTTTTTGTTCTCTATTTTTTGGCCTGTCCTTTCCCGTTTCGTATTGAAATGAAGCCTGGATGATGTTTTTTTAATTTTTAGAATTTTTTTGCATTTATTTTTCAATTTTCTAACCGGGGTCGGGTTCGAACGGATAGGAAGGAAATTTTTTTTCTTCTCTATTTATCAGCCTGTCCTAACCCGTTTCTTCCTGAAATGAAGCCTGGATGATGTTTTTTAATTTTTAGAATTTTTTTGCATTTATTTTCGAATTTTCTAACTCGGGTCGGGTTTGAACGGATAGGAAGAAAATTTTTTTTCTTCTTTATTTTTCAACCTGTCCAGACCTGTTTAATCCTGAAATGAAGCCTGGATGATGTTTTTTAATTTTTAGAATTTGTTTTGCATTTGTTTTTGAATTTTCTAACTCGGGTCGGGTTCGAACGGATAGGAAGGAAATTTTTTTTGTTCTCTATTTTTCGGCCCGTCCTTTCCCGTTTCGTATTGAAATGAAGCCTGGGTGATGTTTTTTAATTTTTAGAATTTTTTTGCATTTATTTTTCAATTTCCTAACCCGGGTCGGGTTCGAACGGATAGGAAGGAAATTTTTTTTCTTCTCTATTTTTCAGCCTGTCCTAACCCGTTTCTTCTTGAAATGAAGCCTGGATGATGTTTTTTAATTTTTTGAATTTTTTTGCATTTATTTTCGAATTTTCTAACTCAGGTCGGGTTTGAACGGATAGGAAGAAAATTTTTTTCTTCTTTATTTTTCAACCTGTCCGGACCCGTTTAATCCTGAAATGAAGCCTGGATGATGTTTTTTAATTTTTAGAATTTTTTTTGCATTTGTTTTTGAGTTTTCTAACTCGGATCGGGTTCGAACGGATAGGAAGAAAATTTTTTTTGTTCTGTATTTTTCGGCCTGTCCTTTCCCGTTTCGTATTGAAATGAAGCCTGGATGTTGTTTTTTAATTTTTAGAGTTTTTTTGCATTTATTTTTGAAGTTTCTAACCCGGGTCGGGTTCGAACGGATAGGAAGGAAATTTTTTTTCTTCTCTATTTTTCGGCCTGTCCTGACCCGTTTCGTCTTGAAATAAAGCCTGGATGATGTTTTTTAATTTTTAGAATTTGTTTGCATTTATTTTTGAATTTTCTAACTCGGGTCGGGTTTGAACGGATAGGAAGGAAATTTTTTTTCCTCATTACTTTTTAGCCTGCCTTAACCCGTTTAGTCTTGAAATGAAGCTTGGATGATGTTTTTTAATTTTTAGAATTTTTTTGCATTTATTTTTCAATTTTCTAACCCGGGTCGGGTTTGAACGGAAAGGAAGGAAATTTTTTTTCCTTTTTATTTTTTAGCCTGTCTTGACCCGTTTAGTCTTGAAATGAAGCCTGGATGATGTTTTTTAATTTTTAGAATTTTTTTGCATTTATTTTTCAATTTTCTAACCCGGGTCGGGTTCGAATGGATAGGAAGGAAATTTTTTTTCTTCTCTATTTTTTCGCCTGCCCTGACCCGTTTCTTCTTGAAATGAAGCCTGGATGATGTTTTTTAATTTTTAGAATTTTTTTGCATTTATTTTCGAATTTTCTAACTCGGGTCGGGTTTGAACGGATAGGAAGGAAATTTTTTTTCCTCATTACTTTTTAGCCTGCCTTAACCCGTTTAGTCTTGTAATGAAGCTTGGATGATGTTTTTTAATTTTTAGAATTTTTTTGCATTTATTTTTCAATTTTCTAACCCGGGTCGGGTTTGAACGGAAAGGAAGGAAATTTTTTTTCCTTTTTATTTTTTAGCCTGTCTTGACCCGTTTAGTCTTGAAATGAAGCCTGGATGATGTTTTTTAATTTTTAGAATTTTTTTGCATTTATTTTTCAATTTTCTAACCCGGGTCGGGTTCGAATGGATAGGAAGGAAATTTTTTTTCTTCTCTATTTTTCCGCCTGCCCTGACCCGTTTCTTCTTGAAATGAAGCCTGGATGATGTTTTTTAATTTTTAAAATTTTTTTGCATTTATTTTCGAATTTTCTAACTCGGGTCGGGTTTGAACGGATAGGAAGAAAATTTTTTTTCATCTTTATTTTTCAACCTGTCCAGACCTGTTTAATCCTGAAATGAAGCCTGGATGATGTTTTTTAATTTTTAGAATTTTTTTTGCATTTGTTTTTGAATTTTCTAACTCGGGTCGGGTTCGAACGGATAGGAAGGAAATTTTTTTTGTTCTCTATTTTTCGGCCTGTCCATCCCGTTTCGTATTGAAATGAAGCCTGGATGATGTTTTTTAATTTTTAGAATTTTTTTGCATTTATTTTTCAATTTTCTAACCTGGGTCGGGTTCGAACGGATAGGAAGGAAATTTTTTTTCTTCTCTATTTTTCGGCCTGTCCTGACCCGTTTCGTCTTGAAATAAAGCCTGGATGATGTTTTTTAATTTTTAGAATTTTTTTGCATTTATTTTTGAATTTTCTAACTCGGGTCGGGTTTGAACGGATAGGAAGGAAATTTTTTTTCCTCATTACTTTTTAGCCTGCCTTAACCCGTTTAGTCTTGAAATGAAGCTTGGATGATGTTTTTTAATTTTTAGAATTTTTTTGCATTTATTTTTCAATTTTCTAACCCGGGTCGGGTTTGAACGGAAAGGAAGGAAATTTTTTTTCCTTTTTATTTTTTAGCCTGTCTTGACCAGTTTAGTCTTGAAATGAAGCCTGGTTGATGTTTTTTAATTTTTAGAATTTTTTTGCATTTATTTTTCAATTTTCTAACCCGGGTCGGGTTCGAATGGATAGGAAGGAAATTTTTTTTCTTCTCTATTTTTCCACCTGCCCTGACCCGTTTCTTCTTGAAATGAAGCCTGGATGATGTTTTTTAATTTTTAGAATTTTTTTGCATTTATTTTCGAATTTTCTAACTCGGGTCGGGTTTGAACGGATAGGAAGGAAATTTTTTTTCCTCATTACTTTTTAGCCTGCCTTAACCCGTTTAGTCTTGTAATGAAGCTTGGATGATGTTTTTTAATTTTTAGAATTTTTTTGCATTTATTTTTCAATTTTCTAACCCGGGTCGGGTTTGAACGGAAAGGAAGGAAATTTTTTTTCCTTTTTATTTTTTAGCCTGTCTTGACCCGTTTAGTCTTGAAATGAAGCCTGGATGATGTTTTTTAATTTTTAGAATTTTTTTGCATTTATTTTTCAATTTTCTAACCCGGGTCGGGTTCGAATGGATAGGAAGGAAATTTTTTTTCTTCTCTATTTTTCTGCCTGCCCTGACCCGTTTCTTCTTGAAATGAAGCCTGGATGATGTTTTTTAATTTTTAGAATTTTTTTGCATTTATTTTCGAATTTTCTAACTCGGGTCGGGTTTGAACGGATAGGAAGAAATTTTTTTTTCATCTTTATTTTTCAACCTGTCCAGACCTGTTTAATCCTGAAATGAAGCCTGGATGATGTTTTTTAATTTTTAGAATTTTTTTTGCATTTGTTTTTGAATTTTCTAACTCGGGTCGGGTTCGAACGGATAGGAAGGAAATTTTTTTTGTTCTCTATTTTTCGGCCTGTCCTTTCCCGTTTCATATTGAAATGAAGCCTGGATGATGTTTTTTAATTTTTAGAATTTTTTTGCATTTATTTTTCAATTTTCTAACCTGGGTCGGGTTCGAACGGATAGGAAGGAAATTTTTTTTCTTCTCTATTTTTCAGCCTGTTCTAACCCGTTTCTTCCTGAAATGAAGCCTGGATGATTTTTTTAATTTTTAGAATTTTTTTGCATTTATTTTCGAATTTTCTAACTCGGGTCGGGTTTGAACAGATAGGAAGAAAACTTTTTTTCTTCTTTATTTTTCAACCTGTCCAGACCTGTTTAATCCTGAAATGAAGCCTGGATGATGTTTTTTAATTTTTTGAATTTTTTTTGCATTTGTTTTTGAATTTTCTAACTCGGGTCGGGTTCGAATGGATAGGAAGGAAATTTTTTTATTTCTCTATTTTTCGGCCTGTCCTTTCCCGTTTCGTATTCAAATGAAGCCTGGATGATGTTTTTTAATTTTTAGAATTTTTTTGCATTTATTTTTCAATTTCCTAACCCGGGTCGGGTTCGAACGGATAGGAAGGAAATTTTTTTTCTTCTCTATTTTTCAGCATGTCCTAACCCGTTTCTTCTTGAAATGAAGCCTGGATGATGTTTTTTAATTTTTTGAATTTTTTTGCATTTATTTTCGAATTTTCTAACTCGGGTCGGGTTTGAACGGATAGGAAGAAAATTTTTTTCTTCTTTATTTTTCAACCTGTCCGGACCCGTTTAATCCTGAAATGAAGCCTAGATGATTTTTTTTAATTTTTAGAATTTTTTTTGCATTTGTTTTTGAGTTTTCTAACTCGGGTCGGGTTCGAACGGATAGGAATGAAATTTTTTTTGTTCTCTATTTTTCGGCCTGTCCTTTCCCGTTTCGTATTGAAATGAAGCCTGGATGATGTTTTTTAATTTTTAGAATTTTTTTGCATTTATTTTTCAATTTTCTAACCGGGGTCGGGTTCGAACGGATAGGAAGGAAATTTTTTTTCTTCTCTATTTTTCAGCCTGTCCTAACCCGTTTCTTCCTGAAATGAAGCCTGGATGATGTTTTTTAATTTTTAGAATTTTTTTGCATTTATTTTCGAATTTTCTAACTCGGGTCGGGTTTGAACGGATAGGAAGAAAATTTTTTTTCATCTTTATTTTTCAACCTGTCCAGACCTGTTTAATCCTGAAATGAAGCCTGGATGATGTTTTTTAATTTTTAGAATTTTTTTTGCATTTGTTTTTGAATTTTCTAACTCGGGTCGGGTTCGAACGGATAGGAAGGAAATTTTTTTTGTTCTCTATTTTTCGGCCTGTCCTTTCCCGTTTCGTATTGAAATGAAGCCTGGGTGATGTTTTTTAATTTTTAGAATTTTTTTGCATTTATTTTTCAATTTCCTAACCCGGGTCGGGTTCGAACGGATAGGAAGGAAATTTTTTTTCTTCTCTATTTATCAGCCTGTCCTAACCCGTTTCTTCCTGAAATGAAGCCTGGATGATGTTTTTTAATTTTTAGAATTTTTTTGCATTTATTTTCGAATTTTCTAACTCGGGTCGGGTTTGAACGGATAGGAAGAAAATTTTTTTTCTTCTTTATTTTTCAACCTGTCCAGACCTGTTTAATCCTGAAATGAAGCCTGGATGATGTTTTTTAATTTTTAGAATTTGTTTTGCATTTGTTTTTGAATTTTCTAACTCGGGTCGGGTTCGAACGGATAGGAAGGAAATTTTTTTTGTTCTCTACTTTTCGGCCCGTCCTTTCCCGTTTCGTATTGAAATGAAGCCTGGATGATGTTTTTTAATTTTTAGAATTTTTTTGCATTTATTTTTCAATTTTCTAACCTGGGTCGGGTTCGAACGGATAGGAAGGAAATTTTTTTTCTTCTCTATTTTTCAGCCTGTCCTAACCCGTTTCTTCATGAAATGAAGCCTGGATGATGTTTTTTAATTTTTAGAATTTTTTTGCATTTATTTTCGAATTTTCTAACTCGGGTCGGGTTTGAACGGATAGGAAGAAAATTTTTTTTCTACTTTATTTTTCAACCTGTCCAGACCTGTTTAATCCTGAAATGAAGCCTGGATGATGTTTTTTAATTTTTAGAATTTTTTTTGCATTTGTTTTTGAATTTTCTAACTCGGGTCGGGTTCGAACGGATAGGAAGGAAATTTTTTTTGTTCTCTATTTTTTGGCCTGTCCTTTCCCGTTTCGTATTGAAATGAAGCCTGGATGATGTTTTTTTAATTTATAGAATTTTTTTGCATTTATTTTTCAATTTTCTAACCGGGGTCGGGTTCGAACGGATAGGAAGGAAATTTTTTTTCTTCTCTATTTATCAGCCTGTCCTAACCCGTTTCTTCCTGAAATGAAGCCTGGATGATGTTTTTTAATTTTTAGAATTTTTTTGCATTTATTTTCGAATTTTCTAACTCGGGTCGGGTTTGAACGGATAGGAAGAAAATTTTTTTTCTTCTTTATTTTTCAACCTGTCCAGACCTGTTTAATCCTGAAATGAAGCCTGGATGATGTTTTTTAATTTTTAGAATTTGTTTTGCATTTGTTTTTGAATTTTCTAACTCGGGTCGGGTTCGAACGGATAGGAAGGAAATTTTTTTTGTTCTCTATTTTTCGGCCCGTCCTTTCCCGTTTCGTATTGAAATGAAGCCTGGGTGATGTTTTTTAATTTTTAGAATTTTTTTGCATTTATTTTTCAATTTCCTAACCCGGGTCGGGTTCGAACGGATAGGAAGGAAATTTTTTTTCTTCTCTATTTTTCAGCCTGTCCTAACCCGTTTCTTCTTGAAATGAAGCCTGGATGATGTTTTTTAATTTTTTGAATTTTTTTGCATTTATTTTCGAATTTTCTAACTCAGGTCGGGTTTGAACGGATAGGAAGAAAATTTTTTTCTTCTTTATTTTTCAACCTGTCCGGACCCGTTTAATCCTGAAATGAAGCCTGGATGATGTTTTTTAATTTTTAGAATTTTTTTTGCATTTGTTTTTGAGTTTTCTAACTCGGGTCGGGTTCGAACGGATAGGAAGAAAATTTTTTTTGTTCTGTATTTTTCGGCCTGTCCTTTCCCGTTTCGTATTGAAATGAAGCCTGGATGTTGTTTTTTAATTTTTAGAGTTTTTTTGCATTTATTTTTGAAGTTTCTAACCCGGGTCGGGTTCGAACGGATAGGAAGGAAATTTTTTTTGTTCTCTATTTTTCGGCCTGTCCTTTCCCGTTTCGTATTGAAATGAAGCCTGGATGATGTTTTTTAATTTTTAGAATTTTTTTGCATTTATTTTTCAATTTTCTAACCGGGGTCGGGTTCGAACGGATAGGAAGGAAATTTTTTTTCTTCTCTATTTTTCAGCCTGTCCTAACCCGTTTCTTCCTGAAATGAAGCCTGGATGATGTTTTTTAATTTTTAGAATTTTTTTTGCATTTGTTTTTGAATTTTCTAACTCGGGTCGGGTTCGAACGGATAGGAAGGAAATTTTTTTTGTTCTCTATTTTTCGGCCTGTCCTTTCCCGTTTCGTATTGAAATGAAGCCTGGGTGATGTTTTTTAATTTTTAGAATTTTTTTGCATTTATTTTTCAATTTCCTAACCCGGGTCGGGTTCGAACGGATAGGAAGGAAATTTTTTTTCTTCTCTATTTATCAGCCTGTCCTAACCCGTTTCTTCCTGAAATGAAGCCTGGATGATGTTTTTTAATTTTTAGAATTTTTTTGCATTTATTTTCGAATTTTCTAACTCGGGTCGGGTTTGAACGGATAGGAAGAAAATTTTTTTTCTTCTTTATTTTTCAACCTGTCCAGACCTGTTTAATCCTGAAATGAAGCCTGGATGATGTTTTTTAATTTTTAGAATTTGTTTTGCATTTGTTTTTGAATTTTCTAACTCGGGTCGGGTTCGAACGGATAGGAAGGAAATTTTTTTTGTTCTCTACTTTTCGGCCCGTCCTTTCCCGTTTCGTATTGAAATGAAGCCTGGATGATGTTTTTTAATTTTTAGAATTTTTTTGCATTTATTTTTCAATTTTCTAACCTGGGTCGGGTTCGAACGGATAGGAAGGAAATTTTTTTTCTTCTCTATTTTTCAGCCTGTCCTAACCCGTTTCTTCATGAAATGAAGCCTGGATGATGTTTTTTAATTTTTAGAATTTTTTTGCATTTATTTTCGAATTTTCTAACTCGGGTCGGGTTTGAACGGATAGGAAGAAAATTTTTTTTCTACTTTATTTTTCAACCTGTCCAGACCTGTTTAATCCTGAAATGAAGCCTGGATGATGTGTTTTAATTTTTAGAATTTTTTTTGCATTTGTTTTTGAATTTTCTAACTCGGGTCGGGTTCGAACGGATAGGAAGGAAATTTTTTTTGTTCTCTATTTTTTGGCCTGTCCTTTCCCGTTTCGTATTGAAATGAAGCCTGGATGATGTTTTTTTAATTTTTAGAATTTTTTTGCATTTATTTTTCAATTTTCTAACCGGGGTCGGGTTCGAACGGATAGGAAGGAAATTTTTTTTCTTCTCTATTTATCAGCCTGTCCTAACCCGTTTCTTCCTGAAATGAAGCCTGGATGATGTTTTTTAATTTTTAGAATTTTTTTGCATTTATTTTCGAATTTTCTAACTCGGGTCGGGTTTGAACGGATAGGAAGAAAATTTTTTTTCTTCTTTATTTTTCAACCTGTCCAGACCTGTTTAATCCTGAAATGAAGCCTGGATGATGTTTTTTAATTTTTAGAATTTGTTTTGCATTTGTTTTTGAATTTTCTAACTCGGGTCGGGTTCGAACGGATAGGAAGGAAATTTTTTTTGTTCTCTATTTTTCGGCCCGTCCTTTCCCGTTTCGTATTGAAATGAAGCCTGGGTGATGTTTTTTAATTTTTAGAATTTTTTTGCATTTATTTTTCAATTTCCTAACCCGGGTCGGGTTCGAACGGATAGGAAGGAAATTTTTTTTCTTCTCTATTTTTCAGCCTGTCCTAACCCGTTTCTTCTTGAAATGAAGCCTGGATGATGTTTTTTAATTTTTTGAATTTTTTTGCATTTATTTTCGAATTTTCTAACTCGGGTCGGGTTTGAACGGATAGGAAGAAAATTTTTTTCTTCTTTATTTTTCAACCTGTCCAGACCCGTTTAATCCTGAAATGAAGCCTAGATGATTTTTTTTTAATTTTTAGAATTTTTTTTGCATTTGTTTTTGAGTTTTCTAACTCGGGTCGGGTTCGAACGGATAGGAATGAAATTTTTTTTGTTCTCTATTTTTCGGCCTGTCCTTTCCCGTTTCGTATTGAAATGAAGCCTGGATGATGTTTTTTAATTTTTAGAATTTTTTTGCATTTATTTTTCAATTTTCTAACCGGGGTCGGGTTCGAACGGATAGGAAGGAAATTTTTTTTCTTCTCTATTTTTCAGCCTGTCCTAACCCGTTTCTTCCTGAAATGAAGCCTGGATGATGTTTTTTAATTTTTAGAATTTTTTTGCATTTATTTTCGAATTTTCTAACTCTGGTCGGGTTTGAACGGATAGGAAGAAAATTTTTTTTCATCTTTATTTTTCAACCTGTCCAGACCTGTTTAATCCTGAAATGAAGCCTGGATGATGTTTTTTAATTTTTAGAATTTTTTTTGCATTTGTTTTTGAATTTTCTAACTCGGGTCGGGTTCGAACGGATAGGAAGGAAATTTTTTTTGTTCTCTATTTTTCGGCCTGTCCTTTCCCGTTTCGTATTGAAATGAAGCCTGGGTGATGTTTTTTAATTTTTAGAATTTTTTTGCATTTATTTTTCAATTTCCTAACCCGGGTCGGGTTCGAACGGATAGGAAGGAAATTTTTTTTCTTCTCTATTTTTCAGCCTGTCCTAACCCGTTTCTTCTTGAAATGAAGCCTGGATGATGTTTTTTAATTTTTTGAATTTTTTTGCATTTATTTTCGAATTTTCTAACTCGGGTCGGGTTTGAACTGATAGGAAGAAAATTTTTTTCTTCTTTATTTTTCAACCTGTCCGGACCCGATTAATCCTGAAATGAAGCGTGGATGATGTTTTTTAATTTTTAGACTTTTTTTTGCATTTGTTTTTGAGTTTTCTAACACGGGTCGGGTTCGAACGGATAGGAAGGAAATTTTTTTTGTTCTCTATTTTTCGGCCTGTCCTTTCCCGTTTCGTATTGAAATGAAGCCTGGATGTTGTTTTTTAATTTTTAGAGTTTTTTTGCATTTATTTTTGAAGTTTCTAACCCGGGTCGGGTTCGAACGGATAGGAAGGAAATTTTTTTTCTTCTCTATTTTTCGGCCTGTCCTGACTCGTTTCGTCTTGAAATAAAGCCTGGATGATATTTTTTAATTTTTAGAATTTTTTTGCATTTATTTTTGAATTTTCTAACTCGGGTCGGGTTCAAACGGATAGGAAGGAAATTTTTTTTCCTCATTACTTTTTAGCCTGTCTTGACCCGTTTAGTCTTGAAATGAAGCCTGGATGATGTTTTTTAATTTTTAGAATTTTTTTGAATTTATTTTTCAATTTTCTAACCCGGGTCGGGTTCGAATGGATAGGAAGGAAATTTTTTTTCTTCTCTATTTTCCCGCCTGCCCTGACCCGTTTCTTCTTGAAATGAAGCCTGGATGATGTTTTTTAATTTTTAGAATTTTTTTGCATTTATTTTCGAATTTTCTAACTCGGGTCGGGTTTGAACGGATAGGAAGAAAATTTTTTTTCATCTTTATTTTTCAACCTGTCCAGACCTGTTTAATCCTGAAATGAAGCTTGGATGATGTTTTTTAATTTTTAGAATTTTTTTTGCATTTGTTTTTGAATTTTCTAACTCGGGTCGGGTTCGAACGGATAGGAAGGAAATTTTTTTTGTTCTCTATTTTTCGGCCTGTCCTTTCCCGTTTCGTATTGAAATGAAGCCTAGGTGATGTTTTTTAATTTTTAGAATTTTTTTGCATTTATTTTTCAATTTCCTAACCCGGGTCGGGTTCGAACGGATAGGAAGGAAATTTTTTTTCTTCTCTATTTTTCAGCCTGTCCTAACCCGTTTCTTCTTGAAATGAAGCCTGGATGATGTTTTTTAATTTTTTGAGTTTTTTTGCATTTATTTTCGAATTTTCTAACTCGGGTCTGGTTTGAACGGATAGGAAGAAAATTTTTTTCTTCTTTATTTTTCAACCTGTCCGGACCCGTTTAATCCTGAAATGAAGCCTGGATGATGTTTTTTAATTTTTAGAATTTTTTTTGCATTTGTTTTTGAGTTTTCTAACTCGGGTCGGGTTCGAACGGATAGGAAGGAAATTTTTTTTGTTCTCTATTTTTCGGCCTGTCCTTTCCCGTTTCGTATTGAAATGAAGCCTGGATGTTGTTTTTTAATTTTTAGAGTTTTTTTGCATTTATTTTTGAAGTTTCTAACCCGGGTCGGGTTCGAACGGATAGGAAGGAAATTTTTTTTCTTCTCTATTTTTCGGCCTGTCCTGACTAGTTTCGTCTTGAAATAAAGCCTGGATGATGTTTTTTAATTTTTAGAATTTTTTTGCATTTATTTTTGAATTTTCTAACTCGGGTCGGGTTTGAACGGATAGGAAGGAAATTTTTTTTCCTCATTACTTTTTAGCCTGCCTTAACCCGTTTAGTCTTGAAATGAAGCTTGGATGATGTTTTTTAATTTTTAGAATTTTTTTGCATTTATTTTTCAATTTTCTAACCCGGGTCGGGTTTGAACGGAAAGGAAGGAAATTTTTTTTCCTTTTTATTTTTTAGCCTGTTTTGACCCGTTTAGTCTTGAAATGAAGCCTGGATGATGTTTTTTAATTTTTAGAATTTTTTTGCATTTATTTTTCAATTTTCTAACTCGGGTTGGGTTCGAACGGATAGGAAGGAAATTTTTTTTCTTCTCTATTTTTCCACCTGCCCTGACCCGTTTCTTCTTGAAATGAAGCCTGGATGATGTTTTTTAATTTTTAGAATTTTTTTGCATTTATTTTTGAATTTTCTAACTCGGGTCGGGTTTGAACGGATAGGAAGAAAATTTTTTTTCTTCTTTATTTTTCAACCTGTCCTGTCCCGTTTAATCCTGAAATAAAGCCTGGATGATGTTTTTTAATTTTTAGAATTTTTTTTGCATTTGTTTTTGAATTTTCTAACTCGGGTCGGGTTTGAACGGATAGGAAGGAAATTTTTTTTCCTCTTTATTTTTTAGCCTGCCTTGACCCGTTTAGTCTTGAAATGAAGCCTGGATGATGTTTTTTAATTTTTAGAATTTTTTTGCATTTATTTTTCAATTTTCTAACCCGGGTCGGGTTCGAACGGATAGGAAGGAAATTTTTTTTCTTCCTTATTTTTCAGCCTGCCCTGACCCGTTTCATCTTGAAATGAAGCCTGGATGATGTTTATTAATTTTTAGATTTTTTTTGCATTTATTTTCGAATTTTCTAACTCGGGTCGGGTTTGAACGGATAGGAAGAAATTTTTTTTTCTTCTTTATTTTTCAACCTGTCCAGACCTGTTTAATCCTGAAATGAAGCCTGGATGATGTTTTTTAATTTTTAGAATTTTTTTTGCATTTGTTTTTGAATTTTCTAACTCGGGTCGGGTTTGAACGGATAGGAAGGAAATTTTTTTTGTTCTCTATTTTTCGGCCTGTCCTTTCCCGTTTCGTATTGAAATGAAGCCTGGATGTTGTTTTTTAATTTTTAGAGTTTTTTTGCATTTATTTTTGAAGTTTCTAACCTGGGTCGGGTTCGAACGGATGGGAAGTAAATTTTTTTTCTTCTCTATTTTTTGGCCTGTGCTGACCCGTTTCGTCTTGAAATAAAGCCTGGATGATGTTTTTTAATTTTTAGAATTTTTTTGCATTTATATTTGAATTTTCTAACTCGGGTCGAGTTTGAACGGATAGTAAGGAAATTTTTTTTCGTCCTTATTTTTTAGCCTGCCTTGACCCGTTTAGTCTTGAAATGAAGCCGGGATGATGTTTTTTAATTTTTAGAATTTTTTTGCATTTATTTTTCAATTTTCTAACCCGGGTCGGGTTCGAACGGATAGGAAGGAAATTTTTTTTCTTCTCTATTTTTCGGCCTGTGCTGACCCGTTTCGTCTTGAAATGAAGCCTGGATGATGTTTATTAATTTTTAGAATTTTTTTGCATTTATTTTCGAATTTTCTAACTCGGGTCGGGTTTGAACGGATAGGAAGAAATTTTTTTTTCTTCTTTATTTTTCAACCTTTCCAGACCTGTTTAATCCTGAAATGAAGCCTGGATGATGTTTTTTAATTTTTAGAATTTTTTTTCATTTATTTTTCAATTTTCTAACCCGGGTCGGGTTCGAACGGATAGGAAGGAAATTTTTTTTCTTCTCTATTTTAGAGCCTGTTCTAACCCGTTTCTTCTTGAAAATGAAGCCTGGATGATGTTTTTTAATTTTTAGAATTATTTTTGCATTTGTTTTTGAATTTTCTAACTCGGGTCGGGTTCGAACGGATAGGAAGGAAATTTTTTTTGTTCTCTATTTTTTGGCCAGTACTTTCCCGTTTCGTATTGAAATGAAGCCTGGATGATGTTTTTTAATTTTTAGAATTTTTTTGCATTTATTTTTCAATTTTCTAACCCGGGTCGGGTTCGAACGGATAGGAAGGAAATTTTTTTTCTTCTCTATTTTACAGCCTGTCCTAACCCGTTTCTTCTTGAAATGAAGCCTGGATGATGTTTTTTAATTTTTTGAATTATTTTGCATTTATTTTTGAATTTTCTAACTCGGGTCGAGTTTGAACGGATAGGAAGAAATTTTTTTTTCTTCTTTATTTTTCAACCTGTCCAGACCCGTTTCATCTTGAAATGAAGCCTGGATGATGTTTTTTAATTTTTAGAATTTTTTTTTGCATTTGTTTTTGAGTTTTCTAACACGGGTCGGGTTCGAACGGATAGGAAGGAAATTTTTTTTGTTCTCCATTTTTCGGCCTGTCCTTTCCCGTTTCGTATTAAAATGAAGCCTGGATGTTGTTTTTTAATTTTTAGAGTTTTTTTGCATTTATTTTTGAAGTTTCTAACCCGGGTCGGGTTCGAACGGATAGGAAGGAAATTTTTTTTCTTCTCTATTTTTCGGCCTGTCCTGACTCGTTTCGTCTTGAAATAAAGCCTGGATGATATTTTTTAATTTTTAGAATTTTTTTGCATTTATTTTTGAATTTTCTAACTCGGGTCGGGTTCGAACGGATAGGAAGGAAATTTTTTTTCCTCATTACTTTTTAGCCTGCCTTAACCCGTTTAGTCTTGAAATGAAGCTTGGATGATGTTTTTTAATTTTTAGAATTTTTTTGCATTTATTTTTCAATTTTCTAACCCGGGTCGGGTTTGAACGGAAAGGAAGGAAATTTTTTTTCCTTTTTATTTTTTAGCCTGTCTTGACCCGTTTAGTCTTGAAATGAAGCTTGGATGATGTTTTTTAATTTTTAGAATTTTTTGAATTTATTTTTCAATTCTCTAACCCGGGTCGGGTTCGAATGGATAGGAAGGAAATTTTTTTTCTTCTCTATTTTTCCGCCTGCCCTGACCCGTTTCTTCTTGAAATGAAGCCTGGATGATGTTTTTTAATTTTTAGAATTTTTTTGCATTTATTTTCGAATTTTCTAACTCGTGTCGGGTTTGAACGGATAGGAAGAAAATTTTTTTTCATCTTTATTTTTCAACCTGTCCAGACCTGTTTAATCCTGAAATGAAGCTTGGATGATGTTTTTTAATTTTTAGAATTTTTTTTGCATTTGTTTTTGAATTTTCTAACTCGGGTCGGGTTCGAACGGATAGGAAGGAAATTTTTTTTGTTCTCTATTTTTCGGCCTGTCCTTTCCCGTTTCGTATTGAAATGAAGCCTAGGTGATGTTTTTTAATTTTTAGAATTTTTTTGCATTTATTTTCCAATTTCCTAACCCGGGTCGGGTTCGAACGGATAGGAAGGAAATTTTTTTTCTTCTCTATTTTTCAGCCTGTCCTAACCCGTTTCTTCTTGAAATGAAGCTTGGATGATGTTTTTTAATTTTTTGAATTTTTTTGCATTTATTTTCGAATTTTCTAACTCGGGTCTGGTTTGAACGGAAAGGAAGAAAATTTTTTTCTTCTTTATTTTTCAACCTGTCCGGACCCGTTTAATCCTGAAATGAAGCCTGGATGATGTTTTTTAATTTTTAGAATTTTTTTTGCATTTGTTTTTGAGTTTTCTAACTCGGGTCGGGTTCGAACGGATAGGAAGGAAATTTTTTTTGTTCTCTATTTTTCGGCCTGTCCTTTCCCGTTTCGTATTGAAATGAAGCCTGGATGTTGTTTTTTAATTTTTAGAGTTTTTTTGCATTTATTTTTGAAGTTTCTAACCCGGGTCGGGTTCGAACGGATAGGAAGGAAATTTTTTTTCTTCTCTATTTTTCGGCCTGTCCTGACTCGTTTCGTCTTGAAATAAAGCCTGGATGATGTTTTTTAATTTTTAGAATTTTTTTGCATTTATTTTTGAATTTTCTAACTCGGGTCGGGTTTGAACGGATAGGAAGGAAATTTTTTTTCCTCATTACTTTTTAGCCTGCCTTAACCCGTTTAGTCTTGAAATGAAGCTTGGATGATGTTTTTTAATTTTTAGAATTTTTTTGCATTTATTTTTCAATTTTCTAACCCGGGTCGGGTTTGAACGGAAAGGAAGGAAATTTTTTTTCCTTTTTATTTTTTAGCCTGTCTTGACCCGTTTAGTCTTGAAATGAAGCCTGGATGATGTTTTTTAATTTTTAGAAATTTTTTGCATTTATTTTTCAATTTTCTAACTCGGGTTGGGTTCGAACGGATAGGAAGGAAATTTTTTTTCTTCTCTATTTTTCCGCCTGCCCTGACCCGTTTCTTCTTGAAATGAAGCCTGGATGATGTTTTTTAATTTTTAGAATTTTTTTGCATTTATTTTTGAATTTTCTAACTCGGGTCGGGTTTGAACGGATGGGAAGAAAATTTTTTTTCTTCTTTATTTTTCAACCTGTCCTGTCCCGTTTAATCCTGAAATAAAGCCTGGATGATGTTTTTTAATTTTTAGAATTTTTTTTGCATTTGTTTTTGAATTTTCTAACTCGGGTCGGGTTTGAACGGATAGGAAGGAAATTTTTTTTCCTCTTTATTTTTTAGCCTGCCTTGACCCGTTTAGTCTTGAAATGAAGCCTGGATGATGTTTTTTAATTTTTAGAATTTTTTGCATTTATTTTTCAATTTTCTAACCCGGGTCGGGTTCGAACGGATAGGAAGGAAATTTTTTTTCTTCTTTATTTTTCAGCCTGCCCTGACCCGTTTCATCTTGAAATGAAGCCTGGATGATGTTTATTAATTTTTAGAATTTTTTTGCATTTATTTTCGAATTTTCTAACTCGGGTCGGGTTTGAACGGATAGGAAGAAATTTTTTTTTCTTCTTTATTTTTCAACCTGTCCAGACCTGTTTAATCCTGAAATGAAGCCTGGATGATGTTTTTTAATTTTTAGAATTTTTTTTGCATTTGTTTTTGAATTTTCTAACTCGGGTCGGGTTTGAACGGATAGGAAGGAAATTTTTTTTGTTATCTATTTTTCGGCCTGTCCTTTCCCGTTTCGTATTGAAATGAAGCCTGGATGTTGTTTTTTAATTTTTAGAGTTTTTTTGCATTTATTTTTGAAGTTTCTAACCTGGGTCGGGTTCGAACGCATGGGAAGTAAATTTTTTTTCTTCTCTATTTTTTGGCCTGTGCTGACCCGTTTCGTCTTGAAATAAAGCCTGGATGATGTTTTTTAATTTTTAGAATTTTTTTGCATTTATATTTGAATTTTCTAACTCGGGTCGGGTTTGAACGGATAGTAAGGAAATTTTTTTTCGTCTTTATTTTTTAGCCTGCCTTGACCCGTTTAGTCTTGAAATGAAGCCGGGATGATGTTTTTTAATTTTTAGAATTTTTTTGCATTTATTTTTCAATTTTCTAACCCGGGTCGGGTTCGAACGGATGGGAAGGAAATTTTTTTTCTTCTCTATTTTTCGGCCTGTGCAGACCCGTTTCGTCTTGAAATGAAGCCTGGATGATGTTTATTAATTTTTAGAATTTTTTTGCATTTATTTTCGAATTTTCTAACTCGGGTCGGGTTTGAACGGATAGGAAGAAATTTTTTTTTCTTCTTTATTTTTCAACCTGTCCAGACCTGTTTAATCCTGAAATGAAGCCTGGATGATGTTTTTTAATTTTTAGAATTTTTTTTGCATTTGTTTTTGAATTTTCTAACTCGGGTCGGGTTCGAACGGATAGGAAGGAAATTTTTTTTGTTCTCTATTTTTCGGCCAGTACTTTCCCGTTTCGTATTGAAATGAAGCCTGGATGATGTTTTTTAATTTTTAGAATTTTTTTGCATTTATTTTTCAATTTTCTAACCCGGGTCGGGTTCGAACGGATAGGAAGGAAATTTTTTTTCTTCTCTATTTTACAGCCTATCCTAACCCGTTTCTTCTTGAAATGAAGCCTGGATGATGTTTTTTAATTTTTTGAATTATTTTGCATTTATTTTTGAATTTTCTAACTCGGGTCGAGTTTGAACGGATAGGAAGAAATTTTTTTTTCTTCTTTATTTTTCAACCTGTCCAGACCCGTTTCATCTTGAAATGAAGCCTGGATGATGTTTTTTAATTTTTAGAATTTTTTTTTGCATTTGTTTTTGAGTTTTCTAACTCGGGTCGGGTTCGAACGGATAGGAAGAAAATTTTTTTTGTTCTCTATTTTTCGGCCTGTCCTTTCCCGTTTCGTATTGAAATGAGGCCTGGATGTTGTTTTTTAATTTTTAGAGTTTTTTTGCATTTATTTTTGAAGTTTCTAACCCGGGTCGGGTTCGAACGGATAGGAAGGAAATTTTTTTTCTTCTCTATTTTTCGGCCTGTCCTGACCCGTTTCATCTTGAAATAAAGCCTGGGTGATGTTTTTTAATTTTAAGAATTTTTTTGCCTTTACTTTTGAATTTTCTAACTCGGGTCGGGTTTGAACGGATAGGAAGATAATTTTTTTTCCTCTTTATTTTTTAGCCTGTCTTGACCCGTTTAGTCTTGAAATGAAGCCTGGATGATGTTTTTTAATTTTTAGAATTTTTTTGCATTTATTTTTCAATTTTCTAAATCGGGTCGGGTTTGAACGGATAGGAAGGAAATTTTTTTTTCTCTTTATTTTTTAGCCTCTCTTGACCCGTTTAGTCTTGAAATGAAGCCTGGATGATGTTTTTTAATTTTTAGAATTTTTTTGCATTTATTTTTCAATTTTCTAACTCGGGTCGGGTTCGAACGGATAGGAAGGAAATTTTTTTTCTTCTCTATTTTTCCTACTGCCCTGGCCCGTTTCTTCTTGAAATGAAGCCTGAATGATGTTTTTTAATTTTTAGAATTTTTTTGCATTTATTTTCGAATTTTCTAACTCGGGTCGGGTTTGAACGGATAGGAAGAAAATTTTTTTCTTCTTTATTTTTCAACCTGTCCGGACCCGTTTAATCCTGAAATGAAGCCTGGATGATGTTTTTTAATTTTTAGAATTTTTTTTGCATTTGTTTTTGAATTTTCTAACTCGGTTCGGGTTCGAACGGATAGGAAGGAAATTTTTTTTGTTCTCTATTTTTCGGCCCGTCCTTTCCCGTTTCGTATTGAAATGAAGCCTGGGTGATGTTTTTTAATTTTTAGAATTTTTTTGCATTTATTTTTCAATTTCCTAACCCGGGTCGGGTTCGAACGGATAGGAAGGAAATTTTTTTTCTTCTCTATTTTTCAGCCTGTCCTAAACCGTTTCTTCTTGAAATGAAACCTGGATGATGTTTTTTAATTTTTTGAATTTTTTTGCATTTATTTTCGAATTTTCTAACTCGGGTCGGGTTTGAACGGATAGGAAGAAAATTTTTTTCTTCTTTATTTTTCAACCTGTCCGGACCCGTTTAATCCTGAAATGAAGCCTGGATGATGTTTTTTAATTTTTAGAATTTTTTTTGCATTTGTTTTTGAGTTTTCTAACTCGGGTCGGGTTCGAACGGATAGGAAGGAAATTTTTTTTGTTCTCTATTTTTCGGCCTGTCCTCTCCCGTTTCGTATTGAAATGAAGCCTGGATGTTGTTTTTTAATTTTTACAATTTTTTTGCATTTATTTTTGAATTTTCTAACTCGGGTCGGGTTTGAACGGATAGGAAGGAAATTTTTTTTCCTGATTACTTTTTAGCCTGCCTTAACCCGTTTAGTCTTGAAATGAAGCTTGGATGATGTTTTTTAATTTTTAGAATTTTTTTGCATTTATTTTTCAATTTTCTAACCCGGGTCGGGTACGAACGGAATGGAAGGAAATTTTTTTTCCTTTTTATTTTTTAGCCTGTCTTGACCCGTTTAGTCTTGAAATGAAGCCTGGATGATGTTTTTTAATTTTTAGAATTTTTTTGCGTTTATTTTTCAATTTTCTAACTCGGGTCGGGTTTGAACGGATAGGAAGAAAATTTTTTTTCTTCTTTATTTTTCAACCTGTCCTGTCCCGTTTAATCCTGAAATAAAGCCTGGATGATGTTTTTTAATTTTTAGAATTTTTTTTGCATTTGTTTTTGAATTTTCTAACTCGGGTCGGGTTTGAACGGATAGGAAGGAAATTTTTTTTCCTCTTTATTTTTTAGCCTGCCTTGACCCGTTTAGTCTTGAAATGAAGCCTGGATGATGTTTTTTAATTTTTAGAATTTTTTTGCATTTATTTTTCAATTTTCTAACCCGGGTTGGGTTCGAACGGATAGGAAGGAAATTTTTTTTCTTCTCTATTTTTCAGCCTTCCCTGACCCGTTTCTTCTTGAAATGAAGCCTGGATGATGTTTATTAATTTTTAGAATTTTTTTGCATTTATTTTCGAATTTTCTAACTCGGGTCGGGTTTGAACGGATATGAAGAAATTTTTTTTTCTTCTTTATTTTTCAACCTGTCCAGACCTGTTTAATCCTGAAATGAAGCCTGGATGATGTTTTTTAATTTTTAGAATTTTTTTTGCATTTGTTTTTGAATGTTCTAACTCGGGTCGGGTTCGAACGGATAGGAAGGAAATTTTTTTTGTTCTCTATTTTTCGGCCTGTCCTTTCCCGTTACGTATTGAAATGAAGCCTGGATGTTGTTTTTTAATTTTTAGAGTTTTTTTGCATTTATTTTTGAAGTTTCTAACCCGGGTCGGGTTCGAACGGATAGGAAGGAAATTTTTTTTCTTCTCTATTTTTCGGCCTGTCCTGACTCGTTTCGTCTTGAAATAAAGCCTGGATGATATTTTTTAATTTTTAGAATTTTTTTGCATTTATTTTTGAATTTTCTAACTCGGGTCGGGTTCGAACGGATAGGAAGGAAATTTTTTTTCCTCATTACTTTTTAGCCTGCCTTAACCCGTTTAGTCTTGAAATGAAGCTTGGATGATGTTTTTTAATTTTTAGAATTTTTTTGCATTTATTTTTCAATTTTCTAACCCGGGTCGGGTTTGAACGGAAAGGAAGGAAATTTTTTTTCCTTTTTATTTTTTAGCCTGTCTTGACCCGTTTAGTCTTGAAATGAAGCCTCGATGATGTTTTTAAATTTTTAGAATTTTTTAGAATTTATTTTTCAATTTTCTAACCCGGGTCGGGTTCGAATGGATAGGAAGGAAATTTTTTTTCTTCTCTATTTTTCCGCCTACCCTGACCCGTTTCTTCTTGAAATGAAGCTTGGATGATGTTTTTTAATTTTTAGAATTTTTTTGCATTTATTTTCGAATTTTCTAACTCGGGTCGGGTTTGAACGGATAGGAAGAAAATTTTTTTTCATCTTTATTTTTCAACCTGTTTAGACCTGTTTAATCCTGAAATGAAGCTTGGATGATGTTTTTTAATTTTTAGAATTTTTTTTGCATTTGTTTTTGAATTTTCTAACTCGGGTCGGGTTCGAACGGATAGGAAGGAAATTTTTTTTGTTCTCTATTTTTCGGCCTGTCCTTTCCCGTTTCGTATTGAAATGAAGCCTAGGTGATGTTTTTTAATTTTTAGAATTTTTTTGCATTTATTTTTCAATTTCCTAACCCGGGTCGGGTTCGAACGGATAGGAAGGAAATTTTTTTTCTTCTCTATTTTACAGCCTGTCCTAACCCGTTTCTTCTTGAAATGAAGCCTGGATGATGTTTTTTAATTTTTTGAATTATTTTGCATTTATTTTTGAATTTTCTAACTCGGGTCGAGTTTGAACGGATAGGAAGAAATTTTTTTTTCTTCTTTATTTTTCAACCTGTCCAGACCCGTTTCATCTTGAAATGAAGCCTGGATGATGTTTTTTAATTTTTAGAATTTTTTTTTGCATTTGTTTTTGAGTTTTCTAACACGGGTCGGGTTCGAACGGATAGGAAGGAAATTTTTTTTGTTCTCCATTTTTCGGCCTGTCCTTTCCCGTTTCGTATTAAAATGAAGCCTGGATGTTGTTTTTTAATTTTTAGAGTTTTTTTGCATTTATTTTTGAAGTTTCTAACCCGGGTCGGGTTCGAACGGATAGGAAGGAAATTTTTTTTCTTCTCTATTTTTCGGCCTGTCCTGACTCGTTTCGTCTTGAAATAAAGCCTGGATGATATTTTTTAATTTTTAGAATTTTTTTGCATTTATTTTTGAATTTTCTAACTCGGGTCGGGTTCGAACGGATAGGAAGGAAATTTTTTTTCCTCATTACTTTTTAGCCTGCCTTAACCCGTTTAGTCTTGAAATGAAGCTTGGATGATGTTTTTTAATTTTTAGAATTTTTTTGCATTTATTTTTCAATTTTCTAACCCGGGTCGGGTTTGAACGGAAAGGAAGGAAATTTTTTTTCCTTTTTATTTTTTAGCCTGTCTTGACCCGTTTAGTCTTGAAATGAAGCCTGGATGATGTTTTTTAATTTTTAGAATTTTTTTGAATTTATTTTTCAATTCTCTAACCCGGGTCGGGTTCGAATGGATAGGAAGGAAATTTTTTTTCTTCTCTATTTTTCCGCCTGCCCTGACCCGTTTCTTCTTGAAATGAAGCCTGGATGATGTTTTTTAATTTTTAGAATTTTTTTGCATTTATTTTCGAATTTTCTAACTCGTGTCGGGTTTGAACGGATAGGAAGAAAATTTTTTTTCATCTTTATTTTTCAACCTGTCCAGACCTGTTTAATCCTGAAATGAAGCTTGGATGATGTTTTTTAATTTTTAGAATTTTTTTTGCATTTGTTTTTGAATTTTCTAACTCGGGTCGGGTTCGAACGGATAGGAAGGAAATTTTTTTTGTTCTCTATTTTTCGGCCTGTCCTTTCCCGTTTCGTATTGAAATGAAGCCTAGGTGATGTTTTTTAATTTTTAGAATTTTTTTGCATTTATTTTCCAATTTCCTAACCCGGGTCGGGTTCGAACGGATAGGAAGGAAATTTTTTTTCTTCTCTATTTTTCAGCCTGTCCTAACCCGTTTCTTCTTGAAATGAAGCCTGGATGATGTTTTTTAATTTTTTGAATTTTTTTGCATTTATTTTCGAATTTTCTAACTCGGGTCTGGTTTGAACGGATAGGAAGAAAATTTTTTTCTTCTTTATTTTTCAACCTGTCCGGACCCGTTTAATCCTGAAATGAAGCCTGGATGATGTTTTTTAATTTTTAGAATTTTTTTTGCATTTGTTTTTGAGTTTTCTAACTCGGGTCGGGTTCGAACGGATAGGAAGGAAATTTTTTTTCCTCATTACTTTTTAGCCTGCCTTAACCCGTTTAGTCTTGAAATGAAGCTTGGATGATGTTTTTTAATTTTTAGAATTTTTTTGCATTTATTTTTCAATTTTCTAACCCGGGTCGGGTTTGAACGGAAAGGAAGGAAATTTTTTTTCCTTTTTATTTTTTAGCCTGTCTTGACCCGTTTAGTCTTGAAATGAAGCCTGGATGATGTTTTTTAATTTTTAGAATTTTTTTGCATTTATTTTTCAATTTTCTAACTCGGGTTGGGTTCGAACGGATAGGAAGGAAATTTTTTTTCTTCTCTATTTTTCCGCCTGCCCTGACCCGTTTCTTCTTGAAATGAAGCCTGGATGATGTTTTTTAATTTTTAGAATTTTTTTGCATTTATTTTTGAATTTTCTAACTCGGGTCGGGTTTGAACGGATAGGAAGAAAATTTTTTTTCTTCTTTATTTTTCAACCTGTCCTGTCCCGTTTAATCCTGAAATAAAGCCTGGATGATGTTTTTTAATTTTTAGAATTTTTTTTGCATTTGTTTTTGAATTTTCTAACTCGGGTCGGGTTTGAACGGATAGGAAGGAAATTTTTTTTCCTCTTTATTTTTTAGCCTGTCTTGACCCGTTTAGTCTTGAAATGAAGCCTGGATGATGTTTTTTAATTTTTAGAATTTTTTTGCATTTATTTTTCAATTTTCTAACCCGGGTCGGGTTCGAACGGATAGAAAGGAAATTTTTTTTCTTCTTTATTTTTCAGCCTGCCCTGACCCGTTTCATCTTGAAATGAAGCCTGGATGATGTTTATTAATTTTTAGAATTTTTTTGCATTTATTTTCGAATTTTCTAAGTCGGGTCGGGTTTGAACGGATAGGAAGAAATTTTTTTTTCTTCTTTATTTTTCAACCTGTCCAGACCTGTTTAATCCTGAAATGAAGCCTGGATGATGTTTTTTAATTTTTAGAATTTTTTTTGCATTTGTTTTTGAATTTTCTAACTCGGGTCGGGTTTGAACGTATAGGAAGGAAATATTTTTTGTTCTCTATTTTTCGGCCTGTCCTTTCCCGTTTCGTATTGAAATGAAGCCTGGATGTTGTTTTTTAATTTTTAGAGTTGTTTTGCATTTATTTTTGAAGTTTCTAACCTGGGTCGGGTTCGAACGGATGGGAAGTAATTTTTTTTTCTTCTCTATTTTTTGGCCTGTGCTGACCCGTTTCGTCTTGAAATAAAGCCTGGATGATGTTTTTTAATTTTTAGAATTTTTTTGCATTTATATTTGAATTTTCTAACTCGGGTCGGGTTTGAACGGATAGTAAGGAAATTTTTTTTCGTCTTTATTTTTTAGCCTGCCTTGACCCGTTTAGTCTTGAAATGAAGCCGGGATGATGTTTTTTAATTTTTAGAATTTTTTTGCATTTATTTTTCAATTTTCTAACCCGGGTCGGGTTCGAACGGATAGGAAGGAAATTTTTTTTCTTCTCTATTTTTCGGCCTGTGCAGACCCGTTTCGTCTTGAAATGAAGCCTGGATGATGTTTATTAATTTTTAGAATTTTTTTTGCATTTATTTTCGAATTTTCTAACTCGGGTCGGGTTTGAACGGATAGGAAGAAATTCTTTTTTCTTCTTTATTTTTCAACCTGTCCAGACCTGTTTAATCCTGAAATGAAGCCTGGATGATGTTTTTTAATTTTTAGAATTTTTTTTGCATTTGTTTTTGAATTTTCTAACTCGGGTCGGGTTCGAACGGATAGGAAGGAAATTTTTTTTGTTCTCTATTTTTCGGCCTGTCCTTTCCCGTTTCGTATTGAAATGAAGCCTGGATGATGTTTTTTAATTTTTAGAATTTTTTTTCATTTATTTTTCAATTTTCTAACCCGGGTCGGGTTCGAACGGATAGGAAGGAAATTTTTTTTCTTCTCTATTTTACAGCCTGTCCTAACCCGTTTCTTCTTGAAATGAAGCCTGGATGATGTTTTTTAATTTTTAGAATTATTTTTGCATTTATTTTTGAATTTTCTAACTCGGGTCGGGTTCGAACGGATAGGAAGGAAATTTTTTTTGTTCTCTATTTTTCGGCCAGTACTTTCCCGTTTCGTATTGAAATGAAGCCTGGACGATGTTTTTTAATTTTTAGAATTTTTTTGCATTTATTTTTCAATTTTCTAACCCGGGTCGGGGTCGAACGGATAGGAAGGAAATTTTTTTTCTTCTCTATTTTACAGCCTGTCCTAACCCGTTTCTTCTTGAAATGAAGCCTGGATGATGCTTTTTTAATTTTTTGAATTATTTTGCATTTATTTTTGAATTTTCTAACTCGGGTCGAGTTTGAACGGATAGGAAGAAATTTTTTTTTCTTCTTTATTTTTCAACCTGTCCAGACCCGTTTCATCTTGAAATGAAGCCTGGATGATGTTTTTTAATTTTTAGAATTTTTTTTTGCATTTGTTTTTAAGTTTTCTAACTCGGGTCGGGTTCGAACGGATAGGAAGGAAATTTTTTTTGTTCTCTATTTTTCGGCCTGTCCTTTCCCGGTTCGTATTGAAATGAAGCCTGGATGTTGTTTTTTAATTTTTAGAGTTTTTTTGCATTTATTTTTGAAGTTTCTAACCCGGGTCGGGTTCGAACGGATAGGAAGGATATTTTTTTTCTTCTCTATTTTTCGGCCTGTCCTGACCCGTTTCGTCTTGAAATAAAGCCTGGGTGATGTTTTTTAATTTTAAGAATTTTTTTGCCTTTACTTTTGAATTTTCTAACTCGGGTCGGGTTTGAACGGATAGGAAGATAATTTTTTTTCCTCTTTATTTTTTAGCCTGTCTTGACCCGTTTAGTCTTGAAATGAAGCCTGGATGATGTTTTTTAATTTTTAGAATTTTTTTGCATTTATTTTTCAATTTTCTAAATCGGGTCGGGTTTGAACGGATAGGAAGGAAATTTTTTTTTCTCTTTATTTTTTAGCATCTCTTGACCCGTTTAGTCTTGAAATGAAGCCTGGATGATGTTTTTTAATTTTTAGAATTTTTTTGCATTTATTTTTCAATTTTCTAACTCGGGTCGGGTTCGAACGGATAGGAAGGAAATTTTTTTTCTTCTCTATTTTTCCGGCAGCCCTGGCCCGTTTCTTCTTGAAATGAAGCCTGAATGATGTTTTTTAATTTTTAGAATTTTTTTGCATTTATTTTCGAATTTTCTAACTCGGGTCGGGTTTGAACGGATAGGAAGAAAATTTTTTTCTTCTTTATTTTTCAACCTGTCCGGACCCGTTTAATCCTGAAATGAAGCCTGGATGATGTTTTTTAATTTTTAGAATTTTTTTTGCATTTGTTTTTGAATTTTCTAACTCGGGTCGGGTTCGAACGGATAGGAAGGAAATTTTTTTTGTTCTCTATTTTTCGGCCTGTCCTTTCCCGTTTCGTATTGAAATGAAGCCTGGGTGATGTTTTTTAATTTTTAGAATTTTTTCGCATTTATTTTTCAATTTCCTAACCCGGGTCGGGTTCGAACGGATAGGAAGGAAATTTTTTTTCTTCTCTATTTTTCAGCCTGTCCTAACCCGTTTCTTCTTGAAATGAAACCTGGATGATGTTTTTTAATTTTTTGAATTTTTTTGCATTTATTTTCGAATTTTCTAACTCGGGTTGGGTTTGAACGGATAGGAAGAAAATTTTTTTCTTCTTTATTTTTCAACCTGTCCGGACCCGTTTAATCCTGAAATGAAGCCTGGATGATGTTTTTTAATTTTTAGAATTTTTTTTGCATTTGTTTTTGAGTTTTCTAACTCGGGTCGGGTTCGAACGGATAGGAAGGAAATTTTTTTTGTTCTCCATTTTTCGGCCTGTCCTTTCCCGTTTCGTATTGAAAAGAAGCCTGGATGTTGTTTTTTAATTTTTAGAATTTTTTTGCATTTATTTTTGAATTTTCTAACTCGGGTCGGGTTTGAACGGATAGGAAGGAAATTTTTTTTCCTCATTACTTTTTAGCCTGCCTTAACCCGTTTAGTCTTGAAATGAAGCTTGGATGATGTTTTTTAATTTTTAGAATTTTTTTGCATTTATTTTTCAATTTTCTAACCCGGGTCGGGTATGAACGGAATGGAAGGAAATTTTTTTTCCTTTTTATTTTTTAGCCTGTCTTGACCCGTTTAGTCTTGAAATGAAGCCTGGATGATGTTTTTTAATTTTTAGAATTTTTTTGCGTTTATTTTTCAATTTTCTAACTCGGGTCGGGTTTGAACGGATAGGAAGAAAATTTTTTTTTCTTCTTTATTTTTCAACCTGTCCTGTCCCGTTTAATCCTGAAATAAAGCCTGGATGATGTTTTTTAATTTTTAGAATTTTTTTTGCATTTGTTTTTGAATTTTCTAACTCGGGTCGGGTTTGAACGGATAGGAAGGAAATTTTTTTTCCTCTTTATTTTTTAGCCTGCCTTGACCCGTTTAGTCTTGAAATGAAGCCTGGATGATGTTTTTTAATTTTTAGAATTTTTTTGCATTTATTTTTCAATTTTCTAACCCGGGTTGGGTTCGAACGGATAGGAAGGAAATTTTTTTTCTTCTCTATTTTTCAGCCTGCCCTGACCCGTTTCTTCTTGAAATGAAGCCTGGATGATGTTTATTAATTTTTAGAATTTTTTTACATTTATTTTCGAATTTTCTAACTCGGGTCGGGTTTGAACGGATATGAAGAAATTTTTTTTTCTTCTTTATTTTTCAACCTGTCCAGACCTGTTTAATCCTGAAATGAAGCCTGGATGATGTTTTTTAATTTTTAGAATTTTTTTTGCATTTGTTTTTGAATGTTCTAACTCGGGTCGGGTTCGAACGGATAGGAAGGAAATTTTTTTTGTTCTCTATTTTTCGGCCTGTCCTTTCCCGTTACGTATTGAAATGAAGCCTGGATGTTGTTTTTTAATTTTTAGAGTTTTTTTGCATTTATTTTTGAAGTTTCTAACCCGGGTCGGGTTCGAACGGATGGGAAGTAAATTTTTTTTCTTCTCTATTTTTTGGCCTGTGCTGACCCGTTTCGTCTTGAAATAAAGCCTGGATGATGTTTTTTAATTTTTAGAATTTTTTTGCATTTATATTTGAATTTTCTAACTCGGGTCGGGTTTGAACGGATAGTAAGGAAATTTTGTTTCGTCTTTATTTTTTAGCCTGCCTTGACCCGTTTAGTCTTGAAATGAAGCCTGGATGATGTTTTTTAATTTTTAGAATTTTTTTGCATTTATTTTTCAATTTTCTAACCCGGGTCGGGTTCGAACGGATAGGAAGGAAATTTTTTTTCTTCTCTATTTTTCGGCCTGTGCTGACCCGTTTCGTCTTGAAATAAAGCCTGGATGATTATTTTTAATTTTTAGAATTTTTTTGCATTTATTTTTGAATTTTCTAACTCGGGTCGGGTTTGAACGGATAGTAAGGAAATTTTTTTTCCTCTTTATTTTTTAGCCTGCCTTGACCCGTTTAGTCTTGAAATGAAGCCTGGATGATGTTTTTTAATTTTTAGAATTTTTTTGCATTTATTTTTCAATTTTCTAACCCGGGTCGGGTTCGAACGGATAGGAAGGAAATTTTTTTTGTTCTCTATTTTTCGGCCTGTCCTTTCCCGTTTCGTATTGAAATGAAGCCTGGATGATGTTTTTTAATTTTTAGAATTTTTTTTCATTTATTTTCGAATTTTCTAACTCGGGTCGGGTTTGAACGGATTGGAAGAAAATTTTTTTCTTCTTTATTTTTCAACCTGTCCAGACCCGTTTAATCTTGAAATGAAGCCTGGATGATGTTTTTTAATTTTTAGAATTTTTTTTTGCATTTGTTTTTGAATTTTCTAACTCGGGTCGGGTTCGAACGGATAGGAAGGAAATTTTTTTTGTTCTCTATTTTTCGGCCTGTCCTTTCCCGTTTCGTATTGAAATGAAGCCTGGATGATGTTTTTTAATTTTTAGAATTTTTTTGCATTTATTTTTCAATTTTCTAACCCGGGTCGGGTTCGAACGGATAGGAAGGAAATTTTTTTTGTTCTCTATTTTTCAGCCTGTGCTGACCCGTTTCGTCTTGAAATAAAGCCTGGATGATGTTTTTTAATTTTTAGAATTTTTTTGCATTTATTTTTGAATTTTCTAACTCGGGTCGGGTTTGAACGGATAGTAAGGAAATTTTTTTTCCTCTTTATTTTTTAGCCTGCCTTGACCCGTTTACTCTTGAAATGAAGCCTGGATGATGTTTTTTAATTTTTAGAATTTTTTTGCATTTATTTTTCAATTTTCTAACCCGGGTCGGGTTCGAACGGATAGGAAGGAAATTTTTTTTCTTCTCTATTTTTCAGCCTGTCCAAACCCGTTTCTTCTTGAAATGAAGCCTGGATGATGTTTTTTAATTTTTAGAATTTTTTTTTGCATTTGTTTTTGAATTTTCTAACTCGGGTCGGGTTCGAACGGATAGGAAGGAAATTTTTTTTGTTCTCTATTTTTCGGCCTGTCCTTTCCCGTTTCGTATTGAAATGAAGCCTGGATGATGTTTTTTAATTTTTAGAATTTTTTTGCATTTATTTTTGAATTTTCTAACTCGGGCCGGGTTTGAACGGATAGTAAGGAAATTTTTTTTCCTCTTTATTTTTTAGCCTGCCTTGACCCGTTTAGTCTTGAAATGAAGCCTAGATGATGTTTTTTAATTTTTAGAATTTTTTTGCATTTATTTTTCAATTTTCTAACCCGGGTCGGGTTCGAACGTATAGGAAGGAAATTTTTTTTCGTCTCTATTTTTCAGCCTGCCCTGACCCGTTTCATCTTGAAATGAAGCCTGGATGATGTTTATTAATTTTTAGAATTTTTTTGCATTTATTTTCGAATTTTCTAACTCGGGTCGGGTTTGAACGGATAGGAAGAAAATTTTTTTTGTTCTCTATTTTTCAGCCTGTCCTTTCCCGTTTCGTATTGAAATGAAGCCTGGATGTTGTTTTTTAATTTTTAGAGTTTTTTTTCATTTATTTTTGAAGTTTCTAACCCGGGTTGGGTTTGAACGGATAGGAAGAAAATTTTTTTTCTTCTTTATTTTTCAACCTGTCCAGACCTGTTTAATCCTGAAATGAAGCCTGGATGAAGTTTTTTAATTTTTAGAATTTTTTTGCATTTATTTTTCAATTTTCTAACCAGGGTCGGGTTCGAACGGATAGGAAGGAAATTTTTTTTCTTCTCTATTTTTCAGCCTGTCCAAACCCGTTTCTTCTTGAAATGAAGCCTGGATGATGTTTTTTAATTTTTAGAATTTTTTTGCATTTATTTTCGAATTTTCTAACTCGGGTCGGGTTTGAACGGATAGGAAGAAAATTTTTTTTCTTCTTTATTTTTCAACCTGTCCAGACCCGTTTAATCTTGAAATGAAGCCTGGATGATGTTTTTAAATTTTTAGAATTTTTTTTCATTTATTTTCGAATTTTCTAACTCGGGTCGGGTTTGAACGGATTGGAAGAAAATTTTTTTTCTTCTTTATTTTTCAACCTGTCCAGACCCGTTTAATCTTGAAATGAAGCCTGGATGATGTTTTTAAATTTTTAGAATTTTTTTTCATTTATTTTCGAATTTTCTAACTCGGGTCGGGTTTGAACGGATAGGAAAAAAATTTTTTTCTTCTTTATTTTTCAACCTGTCCAGACCCGTTTAATCCTGAAATGAAGCCTGGCTGATATTTTTTAATTTTTAGAATTTTTTTTGCATTTGTTTTTCAGTTTTCTAACTCGGGTCGGGTTCGAACGGATAGGAAGGAAATTTTTTTTGTTCTCTATTTTTCGGCCTGTGCTGACCCGTTTCGTCTTGCAATGAAGCCTGGATGATGTTTTTTAATTTTTAGAATTTTTTTGCATTTATTTTTGAATTTTCTAACTCGGGTCGGGTTTGAACGGATAGTAAGGAAATTTTTTTTGTTCTCTATTTTTCGGCCTGTGCTGACCCGTTTCGTCTTGAAATAAAGCCTGGATGATGTTTTTTAATTTTTAGAATTTTTTTGCATTTATTATTGAATTTTCTAACTCGGGTCGGGTTTGAACGGATAGTAAGGAAATTTTTTTTCCTCTTTATTTTTTAGCCTGCCTTGACCCGTTTACTCTTGAAATGAAGCCTGGATGATGTTTTTTAATTTTTAGAATTTTTTTGCATTTATTTTTCAATTTTCTAACTCGGGTCGGGTTCGTACGGATAGGAAGGAAATTTTTTTTCTTCTCTATTTTTCCGCCTGCCCTGACCCGTTTCTTCTTGAAATGAAGCCGGGATGATGTTTTTTAATTTTTAGAATTTTTTTGCATTTATTTTTGAATTTTCTAACTCGGGTCGGGTTTGAACGGATAGGAAGAAAATTTTTTTTCTTCTTTATTTTTCAACCTGTCCTGACCCGTTTAATCCTGAAATGAAGCCTGGATGATGTTTTTTAAATTTTAGAATGTTTTTTGCATTTGTATTTGAATTTTCTAACTTGGGTCGGGTTCGAACGGATAGGAAGGAAATTTTTTTTGTTCTCTATTTTTCGGCCTGTCCTTTCCCGTTTCGTATTGAAATGAAGCCTGGATGTTGTTTTTTAATTTTTAGAGTTTTTTTGCATCTATTTTTGAAGTTTCTAACCCGGGTCGGGTTCGAACGGATAGGCAGGAAATTTTTTTTCTTCTCTATTTTTCGGCCTGTCCTTACCCGTTTCGTCTTGAAATAATGCCTGGATGATGTTTTTTAATTTTTAGAATTTTTTTGCATTTATTTTTGAATTTTCTAACTCGGGTCGGGTTTCAACGGATAGGAAGGAAATTTTTTTTCCTCTATATTTTTTAGCCTGCCTTGACCCGTTTAGTCTTGAAATGAAGCCTGGATGATGTTTTTTAATTTTTAGAATTTTTTTGCATTTATTTTTCAATTTCCTAACCCGGGTCGGGTTCGAACGTATAGGAAGGAAATTTTTTTTCGTCTCTATTTTTCAGCCTGCCCTGACCCGTTTCATCTTGAAATGAAGCCTGGATGATGTTTATTAATTTTTAGAATTTTTTTGCATTTATTTTCGAATTTTCTAACTCGGGTCGGGTTTAAGCGGATAGGAAGAAAATTTTTTTTGTTCTCTATTTTTCGGCCTGTCCTTTCCCGTTTCGTATTTAAATGAAGCCTGGATGTTGTTTTTTAGTTTTTAGAGTTTTTTTGCATTTATTTTTGAAGTTTCTAACTCGGGTCGGGTTTGAACGGATAGGAGGAAAATTTTTTTTCTTCTTTATTTTTAAACCTGTCCAGACCTGTTTAATCCTGAAATGAAGCCTGGATGATGTTTTTTAATTTTTAGAATTTTTTTTGCATTTGTTTTTGAATTTTCTAACTCGGGTCGGGTTCGAACGGATAGGAAGGAAATTTTTTTTGTTCTCTATTTTTCGGCCTGTCCTTTCCCATTTCGTATTGAAATGAAGCCTGGATGATGTTTTTTAATTTTTAGAATTTTTTTGCATTTATTTTTCAATTTTCTAACCCGGGTCGGGTTCGAACGGATAGGAAGGAAATTTTTTTTCTTCTCTATTTTTCAGCCTGTCCTAACTCGTTTCTTCTTAAAAATAAGCCTGGATGATGTTTTTTAATGTTTTGAATTTTTTTGCATTTATTTTCGAATTTTCTAACTCGGGTCGGGTTTGAACGGATAGGAAGAAAATTTTTTTCTTCTTTATTTTTCAACCTGTCCGGACTCGTTTAATCCTGAAATGAAGCCTGGATGATGTTTTTTAATTTTTAGAATTTTTTTTGCATTTGTTTTTGAGTTTTCTAACTCGGGTCGGGTTCGAACGGAAAGGTAGGAAATTTTTTTTGTTCTCTATTTTTCGGCCTGTCCTTTCCCGTTTCGTATTGACATGAAGCCTGGATGATGTTTTTTAATTTTTAGAATTTTTTTGCATTTATTTTTCAATTTTCTAACCCAGGTCGGGTTCGAACGGATAGGAAGGAAATTTTTTTTCTTCTCTATTTTTCTGCCTGTCCTAACCCGTTTCTTCTTGAAATGAAGCCTGGATGATGTTTTTTAATTTTTAGAATTTTTTTGCATTTATTTTCGAATTTTCTAACTCGGGTCGGGTTTGAACGGATAGGAAGAAAATTTTTTTTCTTCTTTATTTTTCAACCTGTCCAGACCCGTTTAATCTTGAAATGAAGCCCGGATGATGTTTTTTAATTTTTAGAATTTTTTTGCATTTATTTTTCAATTTTCTAACCCGGGTCGGGTTCGAACGGATAGGAAGGAAATTTTTTTTCTTCCCTATTTTTCAGCCTGTCCTAACCCGTTTCTTCTTGAAATGAAGCCTGGATGATGGTTTTTAATTTTTAGAATTTTTTTGCATTTATTTTAGAATTTTCTAACTCGGGTCGGGTTTGAACGGATAGGAAGAAAATTTTTTTTCTTCTTTATTTTTCAACCTTTCCAGACCCGTTTAATCTTGAAATGAAGCCTGGATGATGTTTTTTAATTTTTAGAATTTTTTTTCATTTATTTTCGAATTTTCTAACTCGGGTCGGGTTTGAACGGATAGGAAGAAAATTTTTTTCTTCTTTATTTTTCAACCTGTCCAGACCCGTTTAATCTTGAAATGAAGCCTGGATGATGTTTTTTAATTTTTAGAATTTTTTTTGCATTTGTTTTTGAATTTTCTAACTCGGGTCAGGTTCGAACGGATAGGAAGGAAATTTTTTTTGTTCTCTATTTTTCGGCCTGTCCTATCCCGTTTCGTATTGAAATGAAGCCTGGATGATGTTTTTTAATTTTTAGAATTTTTTTGCATTTATTTTTCAATTTTCTAACCCGGGTCGGGTTCGAACGGATAGGAACGAAATTTTTTTTCTTCTCTATTTTTCAGCGTGTCCAAACCCGTTTCTTATTGAAATGAAGCCTGGATGATGTTTTTTAATTTTTAGAATTTTTTTTCATTTATTTTCGAATTTTCTAACTCGGGTCGGGTTGGAACGGATAGGAAGAAAATTTTTTTCTTCTTTATTTTTCAACCTGTCTAGACCCGTTTAATCTTGAAATGAAGCCTGGATGATGTTTTTTAATTTTTAGAATTTTTTTGCATTTATTTTTGAATTTTCTAACTCGGGTCGGGTTCGTACGGATAGGAAGGAAATTTTTTTTCTTCTCTATTTTTCCGCCTGCCCTGACCCGTTTCTTCTTGAAATGAAGCCTGGATGATGTTTTTTAATTTTTTGAATTTTTTTGCATTTATTTTTGAATTTTCTAACTCGGGTTGGGTTTGAACGGATAGGAAGAAAATTTTTTTTCTTCTTTATTTTTCAACCTGTCCTGACCCGTTTAATCCTGAAATGAAGCCTGGATGATGTTTTTTAAATTTTAGAATGTTTTTTGCATTTGTATTTGAATTTTCTAACTTGGGTCGGGTTCGAACGGATAGGAAGCAAATTTTTTTTGTTCTCTATTTTTCGGCCTGTCCTTTCCCGTTTCGTATTGAAATGAAGCCTGGATGTTGTTTTTTAATTTTTAGAGTTTTTTTGCATCTATTTTTGAAGTTTCTAACCCGGGTCGGGTTCGAACGGATAGGCAGGAAATTTTTTTTCTTCTCTATTTTTCAGCCTGTCCTAACTCGTTTCTTCTTAAAATGAAGCCTGGATGATGTTTTTTAATGTTTTGAATTTTTTTGCATTTATTTTCGAATTTTCTAACTCGGGTCGGGTTTGAACGGATAGGAAGAAAATTTTTTTCTTCTTTATTTTTCAACCTGTCCGGACTCGTTTAATCCTGAAATGAAGCCTGGATGATGTTTTTTAATTTTTAGAATTTTTTTTGCATTTGTTTTTGAGTTTTCTAACTCGGGTCGGGTTCGAACGGAAAGGTAGGAAATTTTTTTTGTTCTCTATTTTTCGGCCTGTCCTTTCCCGTTTCGTATTGACATGAAGCCTGGATGATGTTTTTTAATTTTTAGAATTTTTTTGCATTTATTTTTCAATTTTCTAACCCAGGTCGGGTTCGAACGGATAGGAAGGAAATTTTTTTTCTTCTCTATTTTTCTGCCTGTCCTAACCCGTTTCTTCTTGAAATGAAGCCTGGATGATGTTTTTTAAATTTTAGAATTTTTTTGCATTTATTTTCGAATTTTCTAACTCGGGTCGGGTTTGAACGGATAGGAAGAAAATTTTTTTTCTTCTTTATTTTTCAACCTGTCCAGACCCGTTTAATCTTGAAATGAAGCCCGGATGATGTTTTTTAATTTTTAGAATTTTTTTGCATTTATTTTTCAATTTTCTAACCCGGGTCGGGTTCGAACGGATAGGAAGGAAATTTTTTTTCTTCCCTATTTTTCAGCCTGTCCTAACCCGTTTCTTCTTGAAATGAAGCCTGGATGATGGTTTTTAATTTTTAGAATTTTTTTGCATTTATTTTAGAATTTTCTAACTCGGGTCGGGTTTGAACGGATAAGAAGAAAATTTTTTTTCTTCTTTATTTTTCAACCTTTCCAGACCCGTTTAATCTTGAAATGAAGCCTGGATGATGTTTTTTAATTTTTAGAATTTTTTTTCATTTATTTTCGAATTTTCTAACTCGGGTCGGGTTTGAACGGATAGGAAGAAAATTTTTTTCTTCTTTATTTTTCAACCTGTCCAGACCCGTTTAATCTTGAAATGAAGCCTGGATGATGTTTTTTAATTTTTAGAATTTTTTTTGCATTTGTTTTTGAATTTTCTAACTCGGGTCAGGTTCGAACGGATAGGAAGGAAATTTTTTTTGTTCTCTATTTTTCGGCCTGTCCTATCCCGTTTCGTATTGAAATGAAGCCTGGATGATGTTTTTTAATTTTTAGAATTTTTTTGCATTTATTTTTCAATTTTCTAACCCGGGTCGGGTTCGAACGGATAGGAACGAAATTTTTTTTCTTCTCTATTTTTCAGCGTGTCCAAACCCGTTTCTTATTGAAATGAAGCCTGGATGATATTTTTTAATTTTTAGAATTTTTTTTCATTTATTTTCGAATTTTCTAACTCGGGTCGGGTTTGAACGGATAGGAAGAAAATTTTTTTTCTTCTTTATTTTTCAACCTGTCCAGACCCGTTTAATCTTGAAATGAAGCCTGGATGATGTTTTTTAATTTTTAGAATTTTTTTGCATTTATTTTTGAATTTTCTAACTCGGGTCGGGTTCGTACGGATAGGAAGGAAATTTTTTTTCTTCTCTATTTTTCCGCCTGCCCTGACCCGTTTCTTCTTGAAATGAAGCCTGGATGATGTTTTTTAATTTTTTGAATTTTTTTGCATTTATTTTTGAATTTTCTAACTCGGGTTGGGTTTGAACGGATAGGAAGAAAATTTTTTTTCTTCTTTATTTTTCAACCTGTCCTGACCCGTTTAATCCTGAAATGAAGCCTGGATGATGTTTTTTAAATTTTAGAATGTTTTTTGCATTTGTATTTGAATTTTCTAACTTGGGTCGGGTTCGAACGGATAGGAAGCAAATTTTTTTTGTTCTCTATTTTTCGGCCTGTCCTTTCCCGTTTCGTATTGAAATGAAGCCTGGATGTTGTTTTTTAATTTTTAGAGTTTTTTTGCATCTATTTTTGAAGTTTCTAACCCGGGTCGGGTTCGAACGGATAGGCAGGAAATTTTTTTTCTTCTCTATTTTTCAGCCTGTCCTAACTCGTTTCTTCTTAAAATGAAGCCTGGATGATGTTTTTTAATGTTTTGAATTTTTTTGCATTTATTTTCGAATTTTCTAACTCGGGTCGGGTTTGAACGGATAGGAAGAAAATTTTTTTCTTCTTTATTTTTCAACCTGTCCGGACTCGTTTAATCCTGAAATGAAGCCTGGATGATGTTTTTTAATTTTTAGAATTTTTTTTGCATTTGTTTTTGAGTTTTCTAACTCGGGTCGGGTTCGAACGGAAAGGTAGGAAATTTTTTTTGTTCTCTATTTTTCGGCCTGTCCTTTCCCGTTTCGTATTGACATGAAGCCTGGATGATGTTTTTTAATTTTTAGAATTTTTTTGCATTTATTTTTCAATTTTCTAACCCAGGTCGGGTTCGAACGGATAGGAAGGAAATTTTTTTTCTTCTCTATTTTTCTGCCTGTCCTAACCCGTTTCTTCTTGAAATGAAGCCTGGATGATGTTTTTTAAATTTTAGAATTTTTTTGCATTTATTTTCGAATTTTCTAACTCGGGTCGGGTTTGAACGGATAGGAAGAAAATTTTTTTTCTTCTTTATTTTTCAACCTGTCCAGACCCGTTTAATCTTGAAATGAAGCCCGGATGATGTTTTTTAATTTTTAGAATTTTTTTGCATTTATTTTTCAATTTTCTAACCCGGGTCGGGTTCGAACGGATAGGAAGGAAATTTTTTTTCTTCCCTATTTTTCAGCCTGTCCTAACCCGTTTCTTCTTGAAATGAAGCCTGGATGATGGTTTTTAATTTTTAGAATTTTTTTGCATTTATTTTAGAATTTTCTAACTCGGGTCGGGTTTGAACGGATAGGAAGAAAATTTTTTTTCTTCTTTATTTTTCAACCTTTCCAGACCCGTTTAATCTTGAAATGAAGCCTGGATGATGTTTTTTAATTTTTAGAATTTTTTTTCATTTATTTTCGAATTTTCTAACTCGGGTCGGGTTTGAACGGATAGGAAGAAAATTTTTTTCTTCTTTATTTTTCAACCTGTCCAGACCCGTTTAATCTTGAAATGAAGCCTGGATGATGTTTTTTAATTTTTAGAATTTTTTTTGCATTTGTTTTTGAATTTTCTAACTCGGGTCAGGTTCGAACGGATAGGAAGGAAATTTTTTTTGTTCTCTATTTTTCGGCCTGTCCTATCCCGTTTCGTATTGAAATGAAGCCTGGATGATGTTTTTTAATTTTTAGAATTTTTTTGCATTTATTTTTCAATTTTCTAACCCGGGTCGGGTTCGAACGGATAGGAACGAAATTTTTTTTCTTCTCTATTTTTCAGCGTGTCCAAACCCGTTTCTTATTGAAATGAAGCCTGGATGATATTTTTTAATTTTTAGAATTTTTTTTCATTTATTTTCGAATTTTCTAACTCGGGTCGGGTTTGAACGGATAGGAAGAAAATTTTTTTTCTTCTTTATTTTTCAACCTGTCTAGACCCGTTTAATCTTGAAATGAAGCCTGGATGATGTTTTTTAATTTTTAGAATTTTTTTGCATTTATTTTTGAATTTTCTAACTCGGGTCGGGTTCGTACGGATAGGAAGGAAATTTTTTTTCTTCTCTATTTTTCCGCCTGCCCTGACCCGTTTCTTCTTGAAATGAAGCCTGGATGATGTTTTTTAATTTTTTGAATTTTTTTGCATTTATTTTTGAATTTTCTAACTCGGGTTGGGTTTGAACGGATAGGAAGAAAATTTTTTTTCTTCTTTATTTTTCAACCTGTCCTGACCCGTTTAATCCTGAAATGAAGCCTGGATGATGTTTTTTAAATTTTAGAATGTTTTTTGCATTTGTATTTGAATTTTCTAACTTGGGTCGGGTTCGAACGGATAGGAAGCAAATTTTTTTTGTTCTCTATTTTTCGGCCTGTCCTTTCCCGTTTCGTATTGAAATGAAGCCTGGATGTTGTTTTTTAATTTTTAGAGTTTTTTTGCATCTATTTTTGAAGTTTCTAACCCGGGTCGGGTTCGAACGGATAGGCAGGAAATTTTTTTTCTTCTCTATTTTTCGGCCTGTCCTTACCCGTTTCGTCTTGAAATAATGCCTGGATGATGTTTTTTAATTTTTAGAATTTTTTTGCATTTATTTTTGAATTTTCTAACTCGGGTCGGGTTTCAACGGATAGGAAGGAAATTTTTTTTCCTCTTTATTTTTTAGCCTGCCTTGACCCGTTTAGTCTTGAAATGATGCCTGGATGATGTTTTTTAATTTTTAGAATTTTTTTGCATTTATTTTTCAATTTCCTAAATCGGGTCGGGTTCGAACGTATAGGAAGGAAATTTTTTTTCGTCTCTTATTTTCAGCCTGCCCTGACCCGTTTCATCTTGAAATGAAGCCTGGATGATGTTTATTAATTTTTAGAATTTTTTTGCATTTATTTTCGAATTTTCAAACTCGGGTCGGGTTTGAGCGGATAAGAAGAAAATTTTTTTTGTTCTCTATTTTTCGGCCTGTACTTTCCCGTTTCGTATTGAAATGAAGCCTGGATGTTGTTTTTTAATTTTTAGAGTTTTTTTGCATTTATTTTTGAAGTTTCTAACCCGGGTCGGGTTTGAACGGATAGGAAGAATATTTTTTTTCTTCTTTATTTTTCAACCTGTCCAGACCTGTTTAATCCTGAAATGAAGCCTGGATGATGTTTTTTAATTTTTAGCATTTTTTTCGCGTTTGTTTTTGAATTTTCTAACTCGGGTCGGGTTCGAACGGATAGGAAGGAAATTTTTTTTGTTCTCTATTTTTCGGCCTGTCCTTTCCCATTTCGTATTGAAATGAAGCCTGGATGATGTTTTTTAATTTTTAAAATTTTTTTGCATTTATTTTCGAATTTTCTAACTCGGGTCGGGTTTGAACGGATAGGAAGAAAATTTTTTTTCTTCTTTATTTTTCAACCAGTCCAGACCCGTTTAATCTTGAAATGAAGCCTGGATGATGTTTTTTAATTTTTAGAATTTTTTTGCATTTATTTTTCAATTTTCTAACCCGGGTCGGGTTCGAACGGATAGGAAGGAAATTTTTTTTCTTCTCTATTTTTCAGCCTGTCCTAACCCGTTTCTTCTTGAAATGAAGCCTGGATGATGTTTTTTAATTTTTAGAATTTTTTTGCATTTATTTTAGAATTTTCTAACTCGGGTCGGGTTTGAACGGATAGGAAGAAAATTTTTTTCCTTCTTTATTTTTCAACCTGTCCACCCGTTTAATCTTGAAATGAAGCCTGGATGATGTTTTTTAATTTTTAGAATTTTTTTTCATTTATTTTTGAATTTTCTAACTCGGGTCTGGTTTGAACGGATAGGAAGAAAATTTTTTTCTTCTTTATTTTTCAACCTGTCCAGACCCGTTTAATCTTGAAATGAAGCCTGGATGATGTTTTTTAATTTTTAGAATGTTTTTTGCATTTGTTTTTGAATTTTCTAACTCGGGTCGGGTTCAAACGGATAGGAAGGAAATTTTTTTTGTTCTCTATTTTTCGGCCTTTCCTTGCCCGTTTCGTATTGAAATGAAGCCTGGATGATGTTTTTTAATTTTTAGAATTTTTTTGCATTTATTTTTCAATTTTCTTACTCGGGTTGGGTTCGAACGGATAGGAAGGAAATTTTTTTTGTTCTCTATTTTTCGGCCTGTGCTGACTCGTTTCGTCTTGAAATAAAGCCTGGATGATGTTTTCTAATTTTTAGAATTTTGTTGCATTTATTTTTGAATTTTCTAACTCGGGTCGGGTTTGAACGGATAGTAAGGAAATTTTTTTTCCTCTTTATTTTTTAGCCTGCCTTGACCCGTTTACTCTTGAAATGAAGCCTGGGTGATGTTTTTTTATTTTTAGAATTTTTTTGCATTTATTTTTCAATTTTCTAACTCGGGTCGGGTTCGTACGGATAGGAAGGAAATTTTTTTTCTTCTCTATTTTTCCGCCTGCCCTGACCCGTTTCTTCTTGAAATGAAGCCTGGATGATGTTTTTTAATTTTTAGAATTTTTTTGCATTTATTTTTGAATTTTCTAACTCGGGTCGGGTTCGTACGGATAGGAAGGAAATTTTTTTTCTTCTCTATTTTTCCGCCTGCCCTGACCCGTTTCTTCTTGAAATGAAGCCTGGATGATGTTTTTTAATTTTTTGAATTTTTTTGCATTTATTTTTGAATTTTCTAACTCGGGTCGGGTTTGAACGGATAGGAAGAAAATTTTTTTTCTTCTTTATTTTTCAACCTGTCCTGACCCGTTTAATCCTGAAATGAAGCCTGGATGATGTTTTTTAAATTTTAGAATGTTTTTTGCATTTGTATTTGAATTTTCTAACTTGGGTCGGGTTCGAACGGATAGGAAGGAAATTTTTTTTGTTCTCTATTTTTCGGCCTGTCCTTTCCCGTTTCGTATTGAAATGAAGCCTGGATGTTGTTTTTTAATTTTTAGAGTTTTTTTGCATCTATTTTTGAAGTTTCCAACCCGGGTCGGGTTCGAACGGATAGGCAGGAAATTTTTTTTCTTCTCTATTTTTCGGCCTGTCCTTACCCGTTTCGTCTTGAAATAATGCCTGGATGATGTTTTTTAATTTTTAGAATTTTTTTGGATTTATTTTTGAATTTTCTAACTCGGGTCGGGTTTCAACGGATAGGAAGGAAATTTTTTTTCCTCTTTATTTTTTAGCCTGCCTTGACCCGTTTAGTCTTGAAATGAAGCCTGGATGATGTTTTTTAATTTTTAGAATTTTTTTGCATTTATTTTTCAATTTCCTAAATCGGGTCGGGTTCGAACGTATTGGAAGGAAATTTTTTTTCGTCTCTTATTTTCAGCCTGCCCTGACCCGTTTCATCTTGAAATGAAGCCTGGATGATGTTTATTAATTTTTAGAATTTTTTTGCATTTATTTTCGAATTTTCAAACTCGGGTCGGGTTTGAGCGGATAAGAAGAAAATTTTTTTTGTTCTCTATTTTTCGGCCTGTACTTTCCCGTTTCGTATTGAAATGAAGCCTGGATGTTGTTTTTTAATTTTTAGAGTTTTTTTGCATTTATTTTTGAAGTTTCTAACCCGGGTCGGGTTTGAACGGATAGGAAGAATATTTTTTTTCTTCTTTATTTTTCAACCTGTCCAGACCTGTTTAATCCTGAAATGAAGCCTGGATGATGTTTTTTAATTTTTAGAATTTTTTTTGCATTTGTTTTTGAATTTTCTAACTCGGGTCGGGTTCGAACGGATAGGAAGGAAATTTTTTTTGTTCTCTATTTTTCGGCCTGTCCTTTCCCATTTCGTATTGAAATGAAGCCTGGATGATGTTTTTTAATTTTTAGAATTTTTTTGCATTTATTTTCGAATTTTGTAACTCGGGTCGGGTTTGAACGGATAGGAAGAAAATTTTTTTTCTTCCTTATTTTTCAACCAGTCCAGACCCGTTTAATCTTGAAATGAAGCCTGGATGATGTTTTTTAATTTTTAGAATTTTTTTGCATTTATTTTTCAATTTTCTAACCCGGGTCGGGTTCGAACGGATAGGAAGGAAATTTTTTTTCTTCTCTATTTTTCAGCCTGTCCTAACCCGTTTCTTCTTGAAATGAAGCCTGGATGATGTTTTTTAATTTTTAGAATTTTTTTGCATTTATTTTCGAATTTTCTAACTCGGGTCGGGTTTGAACGGATAGGAAGAAAATTTTTTTCCTTCTTTATTTTTCAACCTGTCCAGACCCGTTTAATCTTGAAATGAAGCCTGGATGATGTTTTTTAATTTATAGAATTTTTTTTCATTTATTTTCGAATTTTCTAACTCGGGTCTGGTTTGAACGGATAGGAAGAAAATTTTTTTCTTCTTTATTTTTCAACCTGTCCAGACCCATTTAATCTTGAAATGAAGCCTGGGTGATGTTTTTTAATTTTTAGAATTTTTTTTGCATTTGTTTTTGAATTTTCTAACTCGGGTCAGGTTCGAACGGATTGGAAGGAAATTTTTTTTGTTCTCTATTTTTCGGCCTGTCCTTTCCCGTTTCGTATTGAAATGAAGCCCTGATGATGTTTTTTAATTTTTAGAATTTTTTTGCATTTATTTTTCAATTTTCTAACCCGGGTCGGGTTCGAACGGATAGGAAGGAAATTTTTTTTCTTCTCTATTTTTCCGCCTGTCCAAACCCGTTTCTTCTTGAAATGAAGCCTGGATGATGTTTTTTAATTTTTAGAATTTTTTTGCATTTATTTTCGAATTTTCTAACTCGGGTCGGGTTTGAACGGATAGGAAGAAAAATTTTTTTCTTCTTTATTTTTCAACCTGTCCAGACCCGTGTAATCTTGAAATGAAGCCTGGATGATGTTTTTTAATTTTTAGAATTTTTTTTCATTTATTTTCGAATTTTCTAACTCGGGTCGGGTTTGAACGGATAGTAAGAAAATTTTTTTCTTCTTTATTTTTCAACCTGTCCAGACCCGTTTAATCCTGAAATGAAGCCTGGCTGATGTTTTTTAATTTTTAGAATTTTTTTTGCATTTGTTTTTCAGTTTTCTAACTCGGGTCGAGTTCGAACGGATAGTAAGGAAATTTTTTTTGTTCTCTATTTTTCGGCCTGTGCTGACCCGTTTCGTCTTGAAATAAAGCCTGGATGATGATTTTTAATTTTTAGAATTTTTTTGCATTTATTTTTGAATTTTCTAACTCGGGTCGAGTTTGAACGGATAGTAAGGAAATTTTTTTTCCTCTTTATTTTTTAGCCTGCCTTGACCCGTTTACTCTTGAAATGAAGCCTGGATGATGTTTTTTAATTTTTAGAATTTTTTTGCATTTATTTTTCAATTTTCTAACTCGGGTCGGGTTCGTACGGATAGGAAGGAAATTTTTTTTCTTCTCTAGTTTTCCGCCTGCCCTGACCCGTTTCTTCTTGAAATGAAGCCAGGATGATGTTTTTTAATTTTTACAATTTTTTTGCATTTATTTTTGAATTTTCTAACTCGGGTCGGGTTTGCACGGATAGGAAGAAAATTTTTTTTCTTCTTTATTTTTCAACCTGTCCGGACCCGTTTAATCCTGAAATGAAGCCTGGACGATGTTTTTTAAATTTTAGAATGTTTTTTGCATTTGTATTTGAATTTTCTAACTTGGGTCGGGTTCGAACGGATAGGAAGGAAATTTTTTTTGTTCTCTATTTTTCGGCCTGTCCTTTCCCGTTTCGTATTGAAATGAAGCCTGGATGTTGTTTTTTAATTTTTAGAGTTTTTTTGCATTTATTTTTGAAGTTTCTAACCCGGGTCGGGTTCGAACGGATAGGCAGGAAATTTTTTTTCTTCTCTATTTTTCGGCCTGTCCTTACCCGTTTCGTCTTGAAATCAAGCCTGGATGATGTTTTTTAAATTTTAGAATTTTTTTGCATTTATTTTTGAATTTTCTAAGTCGGGTCGGGTTTCAACGGATAGGAAGGAAATTTTTTTTCCTCTTTATTTTTTAGCCTGCCTTGACCCGTTTAGTCTTGAAATGAAGCCTGGATGATGTTTATTAATTTTTATAATTTTTTTGCAATTATTTTCGAATTTTCTAACTCGGGTCGGGTTTGAACGGATAGGAAGAAAATTTTTTTTGTTCTCTATTTTTCGGCCTGTCCTTTCCCGCTTCGTATTGAAATGAAGCCTGGATGTTGTTTTTTAATTTTTAGAGTTTTTTGCATTTATTTTTGAAGTTTCTAACCCGAGTCGGGTTCGAACGGATAGGAAGAATTTTTTTTTCTTCGTTATTTTTCAACCTATCCAGACCTGTTTAATCCTGAAATGAAGCCTGGATGATGTTTTTTAATTTTTAGAATTTTTTTTGCATTTGTTTTTGAATTTTCTAACTCGGGTCGGTTTCGAACTGATAGGAAGGAAATTTTTTTTGTTCTCTATTTTTCGGCCTGTCCTTTCCCGTTTCGTATTGAAATGATGCCTGGATGATGTTTTTTAATTTTTAGATTTTTTTTACATTTATTTTTCAATTTTCTAACCCAGGTCGGGTTTGAACGGATAGGAAGAAAATTTTTATTATTCTCTATTTTTCGGCCTGTCCTTTCCCGTTTCGTATTGAAATGAAGCCTGGATGACGTTTTTTCATTTTTAGAATTTTTTTGCATTTATTTTTCAATTTTCTAACCCGGGTCGGGTTCGAACGGATAGGAAGGAAATTTTTTTTCTTCTCTATTTTTCAGCCTGTCCTAACCCGTTTCTTCTTGAAATGAAGCGTGGATGATGTTTTTAAATTTTTAGAATTTTTATGCATTTATTTTCGAATTTTCTAACTCGGGTCGGGTTTGAACGGATAGGAAGAAAATTTTTTTTCTTCTTTATTTTTCAACCTGTCCAGACCCGTTTAATCTTGAAATGAAGCCTGGATGATGTTTTTTAATTTTTAAAATTTTTTTTGCATTTGTTTTTGAGTTTTCTAACTCGGGTCGGGTTCGAACGGATAGGGAGGAAATTTTTTTTGTTCTCTATTTTTCGGCCTGTCCTTTCCCGTTTCGTATTGAAATGAAGCCTGGATGTTGTTTTTTAATTTTTAGAGTTTTTTTGCATTTATTTTTGAAGTTTCTAACCCGGGTCGGGTTCGAACGAATAGGAAGGGAATTTTTTTCCTTCTCTATTTTTCAGCCTGTCCTTTCCCGTTTCGTCTTGAAATAAAGCCTGGATGATGTTTTTTAATTTTTTGAATTTTTTTGTATTTATTTTTGAATTTTCTAACTCGGGTCAGGTTTGAACGGATAGGAAGGAAATTTTTTTTCCTCTTTGTTTTTTAGCCTGCCTTGACCCGTTTAGTCTTGAAATGTAGCCTGGATGATGTTTTTTAATTTTTAGAATTTTTTTACATTTATTTTTCAATTTTCTAACCCGGGTCAGGTTCGAACGGATAGGAAGGAAATTTTTTTTCTTCTCTATTTTTCAGCCTGTCCTGACCCGTTTCTTCTTGAAATGAAGCCTGGATGATGTTTTTTAATTTTTAGAATTTTTTTTCATTTATTTTCGAATTTTCGAACTCGGGTCGGGTTTGAACGGATAGGAAGAAAATTTTTTTTCTTCTTTATTTTTCAACCTGTCCAGACCTGTTTAATCCTGAAATGAAGCCTGGACGATGTTTTTTAATTTTTAGAATTTTTTTTGCTTTTGTTTTTGAATTTTCTAACTCGGGTCGGGTTCGAACGGATAGGAAGGAAATTTTTTTTGTTCTCTATTTTTCGGCCTGTCCTTTCCCGTTTCATATTGAAATGAAGCCTGGATGATGTTTTTTAATTTTTAGAATTTTTTTGCATTTATTTTTCAATTTTCTAACTCGGGTCGGGTTCGAACGGATAGGATGAAAATTTTTTTTCTTCTCTATTTTTCAGCCTGTCCTAACCCGTTTCTTCTTAAAATGAAGCCTGGATGATGTTTTTAAATTTTTAGAATTTTTTTGCATTTATTTTCGAATTTTCTAACTCGGGTCGGGTTTGAACGGATAGGAAGAAAATTTTTTTTCTTCTTTATTTTTCAACCTGTCCAGACCCGTTTAATCTTGAAATGAAGCCTGGATGATGTTTTTTAATTTTTAAAATTTTTTTTGCATTTGTTTTTGAGTTTTCTAACTCGGGTCGGGTTCGAACGGATAGGGAGGAAATTTTTTTTGTTCTCTATTTTTCGGCCTGTCCTTTCCCGTTTCGTATTGAAATGAAGCCTGGATGTTGTTTTTTAATTTTTAGAGTTTTTTTGCATTTATTTTTGAAGTTTCTAACCCGGGTCGGGTTCGAACGAATAGGAAGGGAATTTTTTTCCTTCTCTATTTTTCAGCCTGTCCTTTCCCGTTTCGTCTTGAAATAAAGCCTGGATGATGTTTTTTAATTTTTTGAATTTTTTTGTATTTATTTTTGAATTTTCTAACTCGGGTCAGGTTTGAACGGATAGGAAGGAAATTTTTTTTCCTCTTTGTTTTTTAGCCTGCCTTGACCCGTTTAGTCTTGAAATGAAGCCTGGATGATGTTTTTTAATTTTTAGAATTTTTTTACATTTATTTTTCAATTTTCTAACCCGGGTCAGGTTCGAACGGATAGGAAGGAAATTTTTTTTCTTCTCTATTTTTCAGCCTGTCCTGACCCGTTTCTTCTTGAAATGAAGCCTGGATGATGTTTTTTAATTTTTAGAATTTTTTTTCATTTATTTTCGAATTTTCGAACTCGGGTCGGGTTTGAACGGATAGGAAGAAAATTTTTTTTCTTCTTTATTTTTCAACCTGTCCAGACCTGTTTAATCCTGAAATGAAGCCTGGACGATGTTTTTTAATTTTTAGAATTTTTTTTGCTTTTGTTTTTGAATTTTCTAACTCGGGTCGGGTTCGAACGGATAGGAAGGAAATTTTTTTTGTTCTCTATTTTTCGGCCTGTCCTTTTGCGTTTCGTATTGAAATGAAGCCTGGATGTTGTTTTTTAATTTTTAGAGTTTTTTTGCATTTATTTTTGAAGTTTCTAACCCGGGTCGGGTTCGAACGAATAGGAAGGAAATTTTTTTTCTTCTCTATTTTTCAGCCTGTCCTGACCCGTTTCGTCTTGAAATAAAGCCTGGATGATGTTTTTTAATTTTTTGAATTTTTTTGCATTTATTTTTGAATTTTCTAACTCGGGTCGGGTTTGAACGGATAGGAAGGAAATTTTTTTTCCTCTTTATTTTTTAGCCTGCCTTGACCCGTTTAGTCTTGAAATGAAGCCTGGATGATGTTTTTAAATTTTTAGAATTTTTTTACATTTATTTTTCAATTTTCTAACCCGGGTCGGGTTCGAACGGATAGGAAGGAAATTTTTTTTCTTCTCTATTTTTCGGCCTGTCCTGACCCGTTTCTTCTTGAAATGAAGCCTGGATGATGTTTATTAATTTTAAGAATTTTTTTGCATTTATTTTCGAATTTTCTAACACGGGTCGGGTTTGAACGGATAGGAAGAAAATTTTTTTTCTTCTTTATTTTTCGACCTGTCCAGACCTGTTTAATCCTGAAATGAAGCCTGGACGATGTTTTTTAATTTTTAGAATTTTTTTGCATTTGTTTTTGAATTTTCTAACTCGGGTCGGGTTCGAACGGATAGGAAGGAAATTTTTTTTGTTCACTATTTTTCGGCCTGTCCTTTCCCGTTTCGTATTGAAATGAAGCCTGGATGTTGTTTTTTAATTTTTATAGTTTTTTTGCATTTATTTTTGAAGTTTCTAACCCGGGTCGAGTTCGAACGAATAGGAAGGAAATTTTTTTTCTTCTCTATTTTTCAGCCTGTCCTGACCCGTTTCGTCTTGAAATAAAGCCAGGATGATGTTTTTTAATTTTTTGAATTTTTTTGTATTTATTTTCGAAGTTTCTAACCCGGGTCGAGTTCGAACGAATAGGAAGGAAATTTTTTTTCTTCTCTATTTTTCAGCCTGTCCTGACCCGTTTCGTCTTGAAATAAAGCCTGGATGATGTTTTTTAATTTTTAGAATTTTTTTACATTTTTTTTTCAATTTTCTAACCCGGGTCGGGTTCGAACGGTTAGGAAGGAAATTTTTTTTCTTCTCTATTTTTCAGCCTGTCCTGACCCGTTTCTTCTTGAAATGAAGCCTGGATGATGTTTTTTAATTCTTAGAATGTTTTTTCGTTTATTTTCGAATTTTCTAACTCGGGTCTGGTTTGAACGGATAGGAAGAAATTTTTTTTCTTCTTTATTTTTCAACCTGTCCAGACCCGTTTAATCCTGAAATGAAGCCTGGATGATGTTTTTTAATTTTTAGAATTTTTTTTGCATTTGTTTTTGAGTTTTCTAACTCGGGTCGGGTTCGAACGGATAGGAAGGAAATTTTGTTTGTTCTCTATTTTTCGGCCTGTCCTTTCCCGTTTCGTATTGAAATGAAGCATGGATGTTGTTTTTTAATTTTTAGAGTTTTTTTGCATTTATTTTTGAAGTTTCTAACCTGGGTCGGGTTCAAACGGATAGGAAGGAAATTTTTTTTCTTCTCTATTTTTCGGCCTATGCTGACCCGTTTCGTCTTGAAATAAAGCCTGGATGATGTTTTTGAATTTTTAGAATTTTTTTGCATTTATTTTTGAATTTTCTAACTCAGGTCGGGTTTGAACGGATAGTAAGGAAATTTTTTTTCCTCTTTATTTTTTAGCCTGCCTTGACCCGTTTAGTCTTGAAATGAAGCTTGGATGATGTTTTTTAATTTTTAGAATTTTTTTGCATTTATTTTTCAATTTTCTAACCCGGGTCGGGTTCGAACGGATAGGATGGAAATTTTTTTTCTTCTCTATTTTTCAGCCTGTCCTAACCCGTTTCTTCTTGAAATGAAGCCTGGATGATGTTTTTTAATTTTTTGAATTTTTTTGCATTTATTTTCGAATTTTCTAACTCGGGTCGAGTTTGAACGGATAGGAAGAAATTTTTTTTCTTCTTTATTTTTCAACCTGTCCGGACTCGTTTAATCCTGAAATGAAGCCTGGACGATGTTTTTTAATTTTTAGAATTTTTTTGCATTTGTTTTTGAATTTTCTAACTCGGGTCGGGTTCGAACGGATAGGAAGGAAATTTTTTTTGTTCTCTATTTTTCGGCCTGTCATTTCCCGTTTCGAATTGAAATGAAGCCTGGATGTTGTTTTTTAATTTTTAGAGTTTTTTTGCATTTATTTTTGAAGTTTCTAACCCGGGTCGGGTTCGAACGAATAGGAAGGAAATTTTTTTTCTTCTCTATTTTTCAGCCTGTCCTGACCCGTTTCGTCTTGAAATAAAGCCTGGATGATGTTTTTTAATTTTTTGATTTTTTTTGTATTTATTTTTGAATTTTCTAACTCGGGTCGGGTTTGAACGGATAGGAAGGAAATTTTTTTTCCTCTTTATTTTTTAGCCTGGCTTGACCCGTTTAGTCTTGAAATGAAGCCTGGATGATGTTTTTTAATTTTTAGAATTTTTTTACATTTATTTTTCAATTTTCTAACCCGGGTCGGGTTCGAACGGTTAGGAAGGAAATTTTTTTTCTGCTCTATTTTTCAGCCTGTCCTGACCCGTTTCTTCTTGAAATGAAGCCTGGATGATGTTTTTTAATTTTTAGAATGTTTTTTCGTTTATTTTCGAATTTTCTAACTCGGGTCGGGTTTGAACGGATAGGAAGAAATTTTTTTTCTTCTTTATTTTTCAACCTGTCCAGACCCGTTTAATCCTGAAATGAAGCCTGGCTGATGTTTTTTAATTTTTAGAATTTTTTTTGCATTTGTTTTTGAGTTTTCTAACTCGGGTCGGGTTCGAACGGATAGGAAGGAAATTTTTTTTGTTCTCTATTTTTCGGCCTGTCCTTTCCCGTTTCGTATTGAAATGAAGCATGGATGTTGTTTTTTAATTTTTAGAGTTTTTTTGCATTTATTTTTGAAGTTTCTAACCCGGGTCGGGTTCGAACGGATAGGAAGGAAATTTTTTTTCTTCTCTATTTTTCGGCCTATGCTGACCCGTTTCGTCTTGAAATAAAGCCTGGATGATGTTTTTTAATTTTTAGAATTTTTTTGCATTTATTTTTAAATTTTCTAACTCAGGTCGGGTTTGAACGGATAGTAAGGAAATTTTTTTTCCTCTTTATTTTTTAGCCTGCCTTGACCCGTTTAGTCTTGAAATGAAGCCTGGATGATGTTTTTTAATTTTTAGAATTTTTTTGCATTTATTTTTCAATTTTCTAACCCGGGTCGGGTACGAACGGATAGGAAGGAAATTTTTTTTCTTCTCTATTTTTCAGCCTGCCCTGACCCGTTTCTTCTTGAAATGAAGCCTGGATGATGTTTATTAATTTTTAGAATTTTTTTGCATTTATTTTCGAATTTTCTAACTCGGGTCGGGTTTGAACGGATAGGAAGAAATTTTTTTTCTTCTTTATTTTTCAACCTGTCCGGACCTGTATAATCCTGAAATGAAGCCTGAACGATGTTTTTTAATTTTTAGAATTTTTTTTGTATTAGTTTTTGAATTTTCTAACTCGGGTCGGGTTCGAACGGATAGGAAGGAAATTTTTTTTGTTCTCTATTTTTCGGCCTGCCCTTTCCCGTTTCGTATTGAAATGAAGCCTGGATGATGTTTTTTAATTTTTAGAATTTTTTTGCATTTATTTTTCAATTTTCTAACCCGGGTCGGGTTCGAACGGATAGGATGGAAATTTTTTTTCTTCTCTATTTTTCAGCCTGTCCTAACCCGTTTCTTCTTGAAATGTAGCCTGGATGATGTTTTTTAATTTTTTGAATTTTTTTGCATTTATTTTCGAATTTTCTAACTCGGGTCGGGTTTGAACGGATAGGAAGAAAATTTTTTTCTTCTTTATTTTTCAACCTGTCCAGACCCGTTTAATCCTGAAATGAAGCCTGGATGATGTTTTTTAATTTTTAGAATTTTTTTTGCATTTGTTTTTGAGTTTTCTAACTCGGGTCGGGTTCGAACGGATAGGAAGGAAATTTTTTTTGTTCTCTATTTTTCGGCCTGTCCTTTCCCGTTTTGTATTGAAATGAAGCCTGGATGTTGTTTTTTAATTTTTAGAGTTTTTTTGCATTTATTTTTGAAGTTTCTAACCCGGGTCGGGTTCGAACGGATAGGATGGAAATTTTTTTTCTTCTCTATTTTTCAGCCAGTCCTAACCCGTTTCTTCTTGAAATGAAGCCTGGATGATGTTTTTTTATTTTTTGAATTTTTTTGCATTTATTTTCGAATTTTCTAACTCGGGTCGGGTTTGAACGGATAGGAAGAAAATTTTTTTCTTCTTTATTTTTCAACCTGTCCGGACTCGTTTAATCCTGAAATGAAGCCTGGATGATGTTTTTTAATTTTTAGAATTTTTTTTGCATTTGTTTTTGAGTTTTCTAACTCGGGTCGGGTTCGAACGGATAGGAAGGAAATTTTTTTTGTTCTCTATTTTTCGGCCTGTCCTTTCCCGTTTCGTATTGAAATGAAGCCTGGATGTTGTTTTTTAATTTTTAGAGTTTTTTTGCATTTATTTTTGAAGTTTCTAACTCGGGTCGGGTTGGAACGGATAGGAAGGAAATTATTTTTCTTCTCTATTTTTCGGCCTGTCCTGACACGTTTCATCTTGAAATAAAGCCTGGATGATGTTTTTTAATTTTTAGAATTTTTTTGCATTTATTTTTGAATTTTCTAACTCGGGTCGGGTTTGAACGGATAGGAAGGAAAATTTTTTTCCTCATTACTTTTTAGCCTGCCTTGACCCGTTTAGTCTTGAAATGAAGCTTGGATGATGTTTTTTAATTTTTAGAATTTTTTTGTATTTATTTTTCAATTTTCTAACCCGGGTCGGGTTTGAACGGATAGGAAGGAAATTTTTTTCCTCTTTATTTTATAGCCTGTCTTGACCCGTTTAGTCTTGAAATGAAGCCTGGCTGATGTTTTTTAATTTTTAGAATTTTTTTTCATTTATTTTTGAATTTTCTAACTCGGGTCGGGTTTGAACGGATAGGAAGGAAAATTTTTTTCCTCATTACTTTTTAGCCTGCCTTGACCCGTTTAGTCTTGAAATGAAGCTTGGATGATGTTTTTTAATTTTTAGAATTTTTTTGTATTTATTTTTCAATTTTCTAACCCGGGTCGGGTTTGAACGGATAGGAAGGAAATTTTTTTCCTCTTTATTTTATAGCCTGTCTTGACCCGTTTAGTCTTGAAATGAAGCCTGGCTGATGTTTTTTAATTTTTAGAATTTTTTTGCATTTATTTTTCAATTTTCTAACTCGGGTCGGGTTTGAACGGATAGGAAGAAAATTTTTTTTCTTCTTTATTTTTCAACCTGTCCTGACCCGTTTAATCCTGAAAAGAAGCCTGGATGATGTTTTTTAATTTTTAGAATTTTTTTTGCATTTGTTTTTGAATTTTCTAACTCGGGTCGGGTTCGAACGGATAGGAAGGAAATTTTTTTTGTTCTCTATTTTTCGGCCCGTCCTTTCCCGTTTCGTATTGAAATGAAGCCTGAATGTAGTTTTTTAATTTTTAGAGTTTTTTTGCATTTATTTTTGAAGTTTCTAACCCGTGTCGGGCTCGAACGGATAGGAAGGAAATTTTTTTTCTTCTCTATTTTTCGGCCTGTCCTTACCCGTTTCGTCTTGAAATAAAGCTTGGATGATGTGATTTAATTTTTAGATTTTTTTTGCATTTATTTTTGAATTTTCTAACTCGGGTCGGGTTTGAACGGATAGGAAGGAAATTTTTTTTCCTCTTTATTTTTTAGCCTGCCTTGACCCGTTTAGTCTTGAAATGAAGCCTGGATGATGTTTTTTAATTTTTAGAATTTTTTTGCATTTATTTTTCAATTTTCTAACCCGGGTCGGGTTTGAACGGATAGGAAGGAAATTTTTTTTCCTCTTTCTTTTTTAGCCTGTCTTCACCCGTTTAGTCTTGAAATGAAGCCTGGATGATGTTTTTTAATTTTTTTGAATTTTTTTGCATTTATTTTTCAATTTTCTAACTCGGGTCGGGTTTGAACGGATAGGAAGAAATTTTTTTTTTCTTCTCTATTTTTCAGCCTGCTCTGACCCGTTTCTTCTTGAAATGAAGCCTGGATGATGTTTATTAATTTTTAGAATTTTTTTGCATTTGTTTTCGAATTTTCTAACTCGGGTCGGGTTTGAACGGATAGGAAGAAAATTTTTTTTCTTCTTTATTTTTCAACCTGTCCGGACCTGTATAATCCTGAAATGAAGCCTGGACAATGTTTTTTAATTTTTAGAATTTTTTTTGTATTATTTTTGACTTTTCTAACTCGGGTCGGGTTCGAACGGATAGGAAGGAAATTTTTTTTGTTCTCTATTTTTCGGCCTGCCCTTTCCCGTTTCGTATTGAAATGAAGCCTGGATGATGTTTTTTAATTTTTAGAATTTTTTTGCATTTATTTTTCAATTTTCTAACCCAGGTCGGGTTCGAACGGATAGGATGGAAATTTTTTTTCTTCTCTATTTTTCAGCCTGTCCTAACCCGTTTCTTCTTGAAATGAAGCCAGGATGATGTTTTTTAATTTTTTGAATTTTTTTGCATTTATTTTCGAATTTTCTAACTCGGGTCGGGTTTGAACGGATAGGAAGAAAATTTTTTTCTTCTTTTTTTTTCAACCTGTTCGGACTCGTTTAATCCTGAAATGAAGCCTGGATGATGTTTTTTAATTTTTAGAATTTTTTTTACATTTGTTTTTGAGTTTTCTAACTCGGGTCGGGTTCGAACGGATAGGAAGGAAATTTTTTTTGTTCTCTATTTTTCAGCCTGTCCTTTCCTGTTTCGTATTGAAATGAAGCCTGGATGTTGTTTTTTAATTTTTAGTGTTTTTTTGCATTTATTTTTGAAGTTTCTAACCCGGGTCGGGTTCGAACGGATAGGAAGTAAATTTTTTTTCTTCTCTATTTTTCGGCCTGTGCTGACCCGTTTCGTCTTGAAATAAAGCCTGGATGATGTTTTTTAATTTTTAGAATTTTTTTGCATTTATTTTTGAATTTTCTAACTCGGGTCGGGTTTGAACGGATAGGAAGGAAATTTTTTTCCTCTTTATTTTATAGCCTGTCTTGACCCGTTTAGTCTTGAAATGAAGCCTGGCTGATGTTTTTTAATTTTTAGAATTTTTTTGCATTTATTTTTCAATTTTCTAACTCGGGTCGGGTTTGAACGGATAGGAAGAAAATTTTTTTTCTTCTTTATTTTTCAACCTGTCCTGACCCGTTTAATCCTGAAAAGAAGCCTGGATGATGTTTTTTAATTTTTAGAATTTTTTTTGCATTTGTTTTTGAATTTTCTAACTCGGGTCGGGTTCAAACGGATTGGAAAGAAATTTTTTTTGTTCTCTATTTTTCGGCCCGTCCTTTCCCGTTTCGTATTGAAATGAAGCCTGGATGTAGTTTTTTAATTTTTAGAGTTTTTTTGCATTTATTTTTGAAGTTTCTAACCCGTGTCGGGCTCGAACGGATAGGAAGGAAATTTTTTTTCTTCTCTATTTTTCGGCCTGTCCTTACCCGTTTCGTCTTGAAATAAAGCTTGGATGATGTGATTTAATTTTTAGATTTTTTTTGCATTTATTTTTGAATTTTCTAACTCGGGTCGGGTTTGAACGGATAGGAAGGAAATTTTTTTTCCTCTTTATTTTTTAGCCTGCCTTGACCCGTTTAGTCTTGAAATGAAGCCTGGATGATGTTTTTTAATTTTTAGAATTTTTTTGCATTTATTTTTCAATTTTCTAACCCGGGTCGGGTTTGAACGGATAGGAAGGAAATTTTTTTTCCTCTTTCTTTTTTAGCCTGTCTTGACCCGTTTAGTCTTGAAATGAAGCCTGGATGATGTTTTTTAATTTTTAGTATTTTTTTGCATTTATTTTTCAATTTTCTAACTCGGGTCGGGTTTGAACGGATAGGAAGAAAATTTTTTTTTCTTCTCTATTTTTCAGCCTGCTCTGACCCGTTTCTTCTTGAAATGAAGCCTGGATGATGTTTATTAATTTTTAGAATTTTTTTGCATTTATTTTCGAATTTTCTAACTCGGATCGGGTTTGAACGGATAGGAAGAAAATTTTTTTTCTTCTTTATTTTTCAACCTGTCCGGACCTGTATAATCCTGAAATGAAGCCTGGAGAATGTTTTTTAATTTTTAGAATTTTTTTTGTATTATTTTTGAATTTTCTAACTCGGGTCGGGTTCGAACGGATAGGAAGGAAATTTTTTTTGTTCTCAATTTTTCGGTCTGCCCTTTCCCGTTTCGTATTGAAATGAAGCCTGGATGATGTTTTTTAATTTTTAGAATTTTTTTGCATTTATTTTTCAATTTTGTAACCCAGGTCGGGTTCGAACGGATAGGATGGAAATTTTTTTTTCTTCTCTATTTTTCAGCCTGTCCTAACCCGTTTCTTCTTGAAATGAAGCCAGGATGATGTTTTTTAATTTTTTGAATTTTTTTGCATTTATTTTCGAATTTTCTAACTCGGGTCGGGTTTGAACGGATAGGAAGAAAAATTTTTTCTTCTTTATTTTTCAACCTGTCCGGACTCGTTTAATCCTGAAATGAAGCCTGGATGATGTTTTTTAATTTTTAGAATTTTTTTTGCATTTGTTTTTGAGTTTTCTAACTCGGGTCGGGTTCGAACGGATAGGAAGGAAATTTTTTTTGTTCTCTATTTTTCAGCCTGTCCTTTCCTGTTTCGTATTGAAATGAAGCCTGGATGTTGTTCTTTAATTTTTAGTGTTTTTTTGCATTTATTTTTGAAGTTTCTAACCCGGGTCGGGTTCGAACGGATAGGATGTAAATTTTTTTTCTTCTCTATTTTTCGGCCTGTGCTGACCCGTTTCGTCTTGAAATTAAGCCTGGATGATGTTTTTTAATTTTTAGAATTTTTTTGCATTTATTTTTGAATTTTCTAACTCGGGTCGGGTTTGAACGGATAGTAAGGAAATTTTTTTTCCTCTTTATTTTTTAGCCTCCCTTGACCCGTTTAGTCTTGAAATGAAGCCTGGATGATGTTTTTTAATTTTTAGAATTTTTTTGCAATTATTTTTCAATTTTCTAACCCGGGTCGGGTTCGAACGGATAGGAAGGAAATTTTTTTTGTTCTCTATTTTTCGGCCTGCCCTTTCCCGTTTCGTATTGAAATGAAGCCTGGATGATGTTTTTTCATTTTTAGAATTTTTTTGCATTTATTTTTCAATTTTCTAACCCGAGTCGGGTTCGAACGGATAGGATGGAAATTTTTTTTCTTCTCTATTTTTCAGCCTGTCCTCACCCGTTTCTTCTTGAAATGAAGCCTGGATGATGTTTTTTAATTTTTTGAATTTTTTTCCATTTATTTTCGAATTTTCTAACTCGGGTCGGGTTTGAACGGATAGGAAGGAAATTTTTTTTGTTCTCTATTTTTCGGCCCGTCCTTTCCCGTTTCGTATTGAAATGAAGCCTGGATGTAGTTTTTTAATTTTTAGAGTTTTTTTGCATTTATTTTTGAAGTTTCTAACCCGTGTCGGGCTCGAACGGATAGGAAGGAAATTTTTTTTCTTCTCTATTTTTCGGCCTGTCCTTACCCGTTTCGTCTTGAAATAAAGCTTGGATGATGTGATTTAATTTTTAGATTTTTTTTGCATTTATTTTTGAATTTTCTAACTCGGGTCGGGTTTGAACGGATAGGAAGGAAATTTTTTTTCCTCTTTATTTTTTAGCCTGCCTTGACCCGTTTAGTCTTGAAATGAAGCCTGGATGATGTTTTTTAATTTTTAGAATTTTTTTGCATTTATTTTTCAATTTTCTAACCCGGGTCGGGTTTGAACGGATAGGAAGGAAATTTTTTTTCCTCTTTCTTTTTTAGCCTGTCTTGACCCGTTTAGTCTTGAAATGAAGCCTGGATGATGTTTTTAAATTTTTAGAATTTTTTTGCATTTATTTTTCAATTTTCTAACTCGGGTCGGGTTTGAACGGATAGGAAGAAAATTTTTTTTTCTTCTCTATTTTTCAGCCTGCTCTTACCCGTTTCTTCTTGAAATGAAGCCTGGATGATGTTTATTAATTTTTAGAATTTATTTGCATTTATTTTCGAATTTTCTAACTCGGGTCGGGTTTGAACGGATAGGAAGAAAATTTTTTTTCTTCTTTATTTTTCAACCTGTCCGGACCTGTATAATCCTGAAATGAAGCCTGGACAATGTTTTTTAATTTTTAGAATTTTTTTTGTATTATTTTTGAATTTTCTAACTCGGGTCGGGTTCGAACGGATAGGAAGGAAATTTTTTTTGTTCTCTATTTTTCGGCCTGCCCTTTCCCGTTTCGTATTGAAATGAAGCCTGGATGATGTTTTTTAATTTTTAGAATTTTTTTGCATTTATTTTTCAATTCTCTAACCCGGGTCGGGTACGAACGGATAGGAAGGAATTTTTTTTTCCTCTTTATTTTTTAGCCTGCCTCGACCCGTTTAGTCTTGAAATGAAGCCTGGATGATGTTTTTTAATTTTTATAATTTTTTTGCATTTATTTTTCAATTTTCTAACCCGGGTCGGGTTCGAACGAATAGGAAGGAATTTTTTTTTCTTCTCTATTTTTCAGCCTGTCCTGACCCGTTTCTTCTTGAAATGAAGCCTGGATAATGTTTTTAAATTTTTAGAATTTTTTTTCATTTATTTTCGAATTTTCTAACTCGGGTCGGGTTTGAACGGATAGGAAGAAAAGTTTTTTCTTCTTTATTTTTCAACCTGTCCAGACCCGTTTAATCCTGAAATGAAGCCTGGATGATGTTTTTTAATTTTTAGAATTTTTTTTGCATTTGTTTTTGAATTTTCTAACTCGGGTCGGGTTCGAACGGATAGGAAGGAAATTTTTTTTGTTCTCTATTTTTCGGCCTGTCCTTTCCCGTTTCGTATTAAAATGAAGCCTGGATGTTGTTTTTTAATTTTTAGAGTTTTTTTGCATTTATTTTTGAAGTTTCTAACCCGGGTCGGGTTCGAACGGATAGGATGGAAATTTTTTTTCTTCTCTATTTTTCAGCCTGTCCTAACCCGTTTCTTCTTGAAATGAAGCCTGGTTGATGTTTTTTAATTTTTTGATTTTTTTTGCATTTATTTTTCAATTTTCTAACTCGGGTCGGGTTTGAACGGATAGGAAGAAAATTTTTTTTCCTCTTTATTTTTTAGCCTGCCTTGACCCGTTTAGTCTTGAAATGAAGCCTGGATGATGTTTTTTAATTTTTAGAATTTTTTTGCATTTATTTTTCAATTTTCTAACCCGGGTCGGGTTTGAACGGATAGGAAGGAAATTTTTTTTCCTCTTTCTTTTTTAGCCTGTCTTGACCCGTTTAGTCCTGAAATGAAGCCTGGATGATGTTTTTAAATTTTTAGAATTTTTTTGCATTTATTTTTCAATTTTCTAACTCGGGTCGGGTTTGAACGGATAGGAAGAAAATTTTTTTTTCTTCTCTATTTTTCAGCCTGCTCTGACCCGTTTCTTCTTGAAATGAAGCCTGGATGATGTTTATTAATTTTTAGAATTTATTTGCATTTATTTTCGAATTTTCTAACTCGGGTCGGGTTTGAACGGATAGGAAGAAAATTTTTTTTCTTCTTTATTTTTCAACCTGTCCGGACTTGTATAATCCTGAAATGAAGCCTGGACAATGTTTTTTAATTTTTAGAATTTTTTTTGTATTATTTTTGAATTTTCTAACTCGGGTCGGGTTCGAACGGATAGGAAGGAAATTTTTTTTGTTCTCTATTTTTCGGCCTGTCCTTTCCCGTTTCGTATTGAAATGAAGCCTGGATGTTGTTTTTTAATTTTTAGAGTTTTTTTGCATTTATTTTTGAAGTTTCTAACCCGGGTCGGGTTCGAACGGATAGGATGGAAATTTTTTTTCTTCTCTATTTTTCAGCCAGTCCTAACCCGTTTCTTCTTGAAATGAAGCCTGGATGATGTTTTTTTATTTTTTGAATTTTTTTGCATTTATTTTCGAATTTTCTAACTCGGGTCGGGTTTGAACGGATAGGAAGAAAATTTTTTTCTTCTTTATTTTTCAACCTGTCCGGACTCGTTTAATCCTGAAATGAAGCCTGGATGATGTTTTTTAATTTTTAGAATTTTTTTTGCATTTGTTTTTCAGTTTTCTAACTCGGGTCGGGTTCGAACGGATAGGAAGGAAATTTTTTTTGTTCTCTATTTTTCGGCCTGTCCTTTCCCGTTTCGTATTGAAATGAAGCCTGGATGTTGTTTTTTAATTTTTAGAGTTTTTTTGCATTTATTTTTGAAGTTTCTAACTCGGGTCGGGTTGGAACGGATAGGAAGGAAATTATTTTTCTTCTCTATTTTTCGGCCTGTCCTGACACGTTTCATCTTGAAATAAAGCCTGGATGATGTTTTTTAATTTTTAGAATTTCTTTGCATTTATTTTTGAATTTTCTAACTCGGGTCGGGTTTGAACGGATAGGAAGGAAAATTTTTTTCCTCATTACTTTTTAGCCTGCCTTGACCCGTTTAGTCTTGAAATGAAGCTTGGATGATGTTTTTTAATTTTTAGAATTTTTTTGTATTTATTTTTCAATTTTCTAACCCGGGTCGGGTTTGAACGGATAGGAAGGAAATTTTTTTCCTCTTTATTTTATAGCCTGTCTTGACCCGTTTAGTCTTGAAATGAAGCCTGGCTGATGTTTTTTAATTTTTAGAATTTTTTTTCATTTATTTTTGAATTTTCTAACTCGGGTCGGGTTTGAACGGATAGGAAGGAAAATTTTTTTCCTCATTACTTTTTAGCCTGCCTTGACCCGTTTAGTCTTGAAATGAAGCTTGGATGATGTTTTTTAATTTTTAGAATTTTTTTGTATTTATTTTTCAATTTTCTAACCCGGGTCGGGTTTGAACGGATAGGAAGGAAATTTTTTTCCTCTTTATTTTATAGCCTGTCTTGACCCGTTTAGTCTTGAAATGAAGCCTGGCTGATGTTTTTTAATTTTTAGAATTTTTTTGCATTTATTTTTCAATTTTCTAACTCGGGTCGGGTTTGAACGGATAGGAAGAAAATTTTTTTTCTTCTTTATTTTTCAACCTGTCCTGACCCGTTTAATCCTGAAAAGAAGCCTGGATGATGTTTTTTAATTTTTAGAATTTTTTTTGCATTTGTTTTTGAATTTTCTAACTCGGGTCGGGTTCGAACGGATAGGAAGGAAATTTTTTTTGTTCTCTATTTTTCGGCCCGTCCTTTCCCGTTTCGTATTGAAATGAAGCCTGAATGTAGTTTTTTAATTTTTAGAGTTTTTTTGCATTTATTTTTGAAGTTTCTAACCCGTGTCGGGCTCGAACGGATAGGAAGGAAATTTTTTTTCTTCTCTATTTTTCGGCCTGTCCTTACCCGTTTCGTCTTGAAATAAAGCTTGGATGATGTGATTTAATTTTTAGATTTTTTTTTGCATTTATTTTTGAATTTTCTAACTCGGGTCGGGTTTGAACGGATAGGAAGGAAATTTTTTTTCCTCTTTATTTTTTAGCCTGCCTTGACCCGTTTAGTCTTGAAATGAAGCCTGGATGATGTTTTTTAATTTTTAGAATTTTTTTGCATTTATTTTTCAATTTTCTAACCCGGGTCGGGTTTGAACGGATAGGAAGGAAATTTTTTTTCCTCTTTCTTTTTTAGCCTGTCTTCACCCGTTTAGTCTTGAAATGAAGCCTGGATGATGTTTTTTAATTTTTTTGAATTTTTTTGCATTTATTTTTCAATTTTCTAACTCGGGTCGGGTTTGAACGGATAGGAAGAAATTTTTTTTTTCTTCTCTATTTTTCAGCCTGCTCTGACCCGTTTCTTCTTGAAATGAAGCCTGGATGATGTTTATTAATTTTTAGAATTTTTTTGCATTTGTTTTCGAATTTTCTAACTCGGGTCGGGTTTGAACGGATAGGAAGAAAATTTTTTTTCTTCTTTATTTTTCAACCTGTCCGGACCTGTATAATCCTGAAATGAAGCCTGGACAATGTTTTTTAATTTTTAGAATTTTTTTTGTATTATTTTTGACTTTTCTAACTCGGGTCGGGTTCGAACGGATAGGAAGGAAATTTTTTTTGTTCTCTATTTTTCGGCCTGCCCTTTCCCGTTTCGTATTGAAATGAAGCCTGGATGATGTTTTTTAATTTTTAGAATTTTTTTGCATTTATTTTTCAATTTTCTAACCCAGGTCGGGTTCGAACGGATAGGATGGAAATTTTTTTTCTTCTCTATTTTTCAGCCTGTCCTAACCCGTTTCTTCTTGAAATGAAGCCAGGATGATGTTTTTTAATTTTTTGAATTTTTTTGCATTTATTTTCGAATTTTCTAACTCGGGTCGGGTTTGAACGGATAGGAAGAAAATTTTTTTCTTCTTTTTTTTTCAACCTGTTCGGACTCGTTTAATCCTGAAATGAAGCCTGGATGATGTTTTTTAATTTTTAGAATTTTTTTTACATTTGTTTTTGAGTTTTCTAACTCGGGTCGGGTTCGAACGGATAGGAAGGAAATTTTTTTTGTTCTCTATTTTTCAGCCTGTCCTTTCCTGTTTCGTATTGAAATGAAGCCTGGATGTTGTTTTTTAATTTTTAGTGTTTTTTTGCATTTATTTTTGAAGTTTCTAACCCGGGTCGGGTTCGAACGGATAGGAAGTAAATTTTTTTTCTTCTCTATTTTTCGGCCTGTGCTGACCCGTTTCGTCTTGAAATAAAGCCTGGATGATGTTTTTTAATTTTTAGAATTTTTTTGCATTTATTTTTGAATTTTCTAACTCGGGTCGGGTTTGAACGGATAGGAAGGAAATTTTTTTCCTCTTTATTTTATAGCCTGTCTTGACCCGTTTAGTCTTGAAATGAAGCCTGGCTGATGTTTTTTAATTTTTAGAATTTTTTTGCATTTATTTTTCAATTTTCTAACTCGGGTCGGGTTTGAACGGATAGGAAGAAAATTTTTTTTCTTCTTTATTTTTCAACCTGTCCTGACCCGTTAATCCTGAAAAGAAGCCTGGATGATGTTTTTTAATTTTTAGAATTTTTTTTGCATTTGTTTTTGAATTTTCTAACTCGGGTCGGGTTCAAACGGATTGGAAAGAAATTTTTTTTGTTCTCTATTTTTCGGCCCGTCCTTTCCCGTTTCGTATTGAAATGAAGCCTGGATGTAGTTTTTTAATTTTTAGAGTTTTTTTGCATTTATTTTTGAAGTATCTAACCCGTGTCGGGCTCGAACGGATAGGAAGGAAATTTTTTTTCTTCTCTATTTTTCGGCCTGTCCTTACCCGTTTCGTCTTGAAATAAAGCTTGGATGATGTGATTTAATTTTTAGATTTTTTTTACATTTATTTTTGAATTTTCTAACTCGGGTCGGGTTTGAACGGATAGGAAGGAAATTTTTTTTCCTCTTTATTTTTTAGCCTGCCTTGACCCGTTTAGTCTTGAAATGAAGCCTGGATGATGTTTTTTAATTTTTAGAATTTTTTTGCATTTATTTTTCAATTTTCTAACCCGGGTCGGGTTTGAACGGATAGGAAGGAAATTTTTTTTCCTCCTTCTTTTTTAGCCTGTCTTGACCCGTTTAGTCTTGAAATGAAGCCTGGATGATGTTTTTTAATTTTTAGAATTTTTTTGCATTTATTTTTCAATTTTCTAACTCGGGTCGGGTTTGAACGGATAGGAAGAAAATTTTTTTTTCTTCTCTATTTTTCAGCCTGTCCTAACCCGTTTCTTCTTGAAATGAAGCCAGGATGATGTTTTTTAATTTTTTGAATTTTTTTGCATTTATTTTCGAATTTTCTAACTCGGGTCGGGTTTGAACGGATAGGAAGAAAAATTTTTTCTTCTTTATTTTTCAACCTGTCCGGACTCGTTTAATCCTGAAATGAAGCCTGGATGATGTTTTTTAATTTTTAGAATTTTTTTTGCATTTGTTTTTGAGTTTTCTAACTCGGGTCGGGTTCGAACGGATAGGAAGGAAATTTTTTTTGTTCTCTATTTTTCAGCCTGTCCTTTCCTGTTTCGTATTGAAATGAAGCCTGGATGTTGTTCTTTAATTTTTAGTGTTTTTTTGCATTTATTTTTGAAGTTTCTAACCCGGGTCGGGTTCGAACGGATAGGATGTAAATTTTTTTTCTTCTCTATTTTTCGGCCTGTGCTGACCCGTTTCGTCTTGAAATTAAGCCTGGATGATGTTTTTTAATTTTTAGAATTTTTTTGCATTTATTTTTGAATTTTCTAACTCGGGTCGGGTTTGAACGGATAGTAAGGAAATTTTTTTTCCTCTTTATTTTTTAGCCTGCCTTGACCCGTTTAGTCTTGAAATGAAGCCTGGATGATGTTTTTTAAATTTTAGAATTTTTTTGCAATTATTTTTCAATTTTCTAACCCGGGTCGGGTTCGAACGGATAGGAAGGAAATTTTTTTTGTTCTCTATTTTTCGGCCTGCCCTTTCCCGTTTCGTATTGAAATGAAGCCTGGATGATGTTTTTTCATTTTTAGAATTTTTTTGCATTTATTTTTCAATTTTCTAACCCGAGTCGGGTTCGAACGGATAGGATGGAAATTTTTTTTCTTCTCTATTTTTCAGCCTGTCCTCACCCGTTTCTTCTTGAAATGAAGCCTGGATGATGTTTTTTAATTTTTTGAATTTTTTTCCATTTATTTTCGAATTTTCTAACTCGGGTCGGGTTTGAACGGATAGGAAGGAAATTTTTTTTGTTCTCTATTTTTCGGCCCGTCCTTTCCCGTTTCGTATTGAAATGAAGCCTGGATGTAGTTTTTTAATTTTTAGAGTTTTTTTGCATTTATTTTTGAAGTTTCTAACCCGTGTCGGGCTCGAACGGATAGGAAGGAAATTTTTTTTCTTCTCTATTTTTCGGCCTGTCCTTACCCGTTTCGTCTTGAAATAAAGCTTGGATGATGTGATTTAATTTTTAGATTTTTTTTGCATTTATTTTTGAATTTTCTAACTCGGGTCGGGTTTGAACGGATAGGAAGGAAATTTTTTTTCCTCTTTATTTTTTAGCCTGCCTTGACCCGTTTAGTCTTGAAATGAAGCCTGGATGATGTTTATTAATTTTTAGAATTTTTTTGCATTTATTTTTCAATTTTCTAACCCGGGTCGGGTTTGAACGGATAGGAAGGAAATTTTTTTTCCTCTTTCTTTTTTAGCCTGTCTTGACCCGTTTAGTCTTGAAATGAAGCCTGGATGATGTTTTTAAATTTTTAGAATTTTTTTGTATTTATTTTTCAATTTTCTAACTCGGGTCGGGTTTGAACGGATAGGAAGAAAATTTTTTTTTCTTCTCTATTTTTCAGCCTGCTCTGACCCGTTTCTTCTTGAAATGAAGCCTGGATGATGTTTATTAATTTTTAGAATTTATTTGCATTTATTTTCGAATTTTCTAACTCGGGTCGGGTTTGAACGGATAGGAAGAAAATTTTTTTTCTTCTTTATTTTTCAACCTGTCCGGACCTGTATAATCCTGAAATGAAGCCTGGACAATGTTTTTTAATTTTTAGAATTTTTTTTGTATTATTTTTGAATTTTCTAACTCGGGTCGGGTTCGAACGGATAGGAAGGAAATTTTTTTTGTTCTCTATTTTTCGGCCTGCCCTTTCCCGTTTCGTATTGAAATGAAGCCTGGATGGTGTTTTTTAATTTTTAGAATTTTTTTGCATTTATTTTTCAATTCTCTAACCCGGGTCGGGTACGAACGGATAGGAAGGAATTTTTTTTTCCTCTTTATTTTTTAGCCTGCCTCGACCCGTTTAGTCTTGAAATGAAGCCTGGATGATGTTTTTTAATTTTTATAATTTTTTTGCATTTATTTTTCAATTTTCTAACCCGGGTCGGGTTCGAACGAATAGGAAGGAAATTTTTTTTCTTCTCTATTTTTCAGCCTGTCCTGACCCGTTTCTTCTTGAAATGAAGCCTGGATAATGTTTTTAAATTTTTAGAATTTTTTTTCATTTATTTTCGAATTTTCTAACTCGGGTCGGGTTTGAACGGATAGGAAGAAAAGTTTTTTCTTCTTTATTTTTCAACCTGTCCAGACCCGTTTAATCCTGAAATGAAGCCTGGATGATGTTTTTTAATTTTTAGAATTTTTTTTGCATTTGTTTTTGAGTTTTCTAACTCGGGTCGGGTTCGAACGGATAGGAAGGAAATTTTTTTTGTTCTCTATTTTTCGGCCTGTCCTTTCCCGTTTCGTATTGAAATGAAGCCTGGATGTTGTTTTTTAATTTTTAGAGTTTTTTTGCATTTATTTTTGAAGTTTCTAACCCGGGTCGGGTTCGAACGGATAGGATGGAAATTTTTTTTCTTCTCTATTTTTCAGCCTGTCCTAACCCGTTTCTTCTTGAAATGAAGCCTGGTTGATGTTTTTTAATTTTTTGATTTTTTTTGCATTTATTTTCGAATTTTCTAACTCGGGTCGGGTTTGAACGGATAGGAAGAAAATTTTTTTCTTCTTTATTTTTCAACCTATCCGGACTCGTTTAATCCTGAAATGAAGCATGGATGATGTTTTTTAATTTTTAGAATTTTTTTTGCATTTGTTTTTGAGTTTTCTAACTCGGGACGGGTTCGAACGGATAGGAAGGAAATTTTTTTTGTTCTCTATTTTTCGGCCTGTCCTTTCCCGTTTCGTATTGAAATGAAGCCTGGATGTTGTTTTTTAATTTTTAGAGATTTTTTGCATTTATTTTTGAAGTTTCTAACTCGGGTAAGGTTCGAACGGATAGGAAGGAAATTTTTTTTCTTCTCTATTTTTCGGCCTGTCCTGACCCGTTTCAGCTTGAAATAAAGCCTGGATGATGTTTTTTAATTTTTAGAATTTTTTTGCATTTATTTTTGAATTTTCTAACTCGGGTCGGGTTTGAACGGATAGGAAGGAAAATTTTTTTCCTCATTACTTTTTAGCCTGCCTTGACCCGTTTAGTCTTGAAATGAAGCTTGGATGATGTTTTTTAATTTTTAGAATTTTTTTGCATTTATTTTTCAATTTTCTAACTCGGGTCGGGTTTGAACGGATAGGAAGAAAATTTTTTTTCTTCTTTATTTTTCAACCTGTCCTGACCCGTTTAACCCTGAAAAGTAGCCTGGATGATGTTTTTTAATTTTTAGAATTTTTTTTGCATTTGTTTTTTAATTTTCTAACTCGGGTCGGGTTCGAACGGATAAGAAGGAAATTTTTTTTCTTCTCTATTTTTCAGCCTGTCCTGACCCGTTTCTTCTTGAAATGAAGCCTGGATAATCTTTTTTAATTTTTAGAATTTTTTTTCATTTATTTTCGAATTTTCTAACTCGGGTCGTGTTTGAACGGATAGGAAGAAAAATTTTTTCTTCTTTATTTTTCATCCTGTCCAGACCCGTTTAATCTTGAAATGAAGCCTGGATGATGTTTTTTAATTTTTATAATTTTTTTACATTTATTTTTCAATTTTCTAACCCGGGTCGGGTTCGAACGGATAGGAAGGAAATTTTTTTTCTTCTCTATTTTTCAGCCTGTCCTGACCCGTTTCTTCTTGAAATGAAGCCTGGATAATCTTTTTTAATTTTTAGAATTTTTTTTCATTTATTTTCGAATTTTCTAACTCGGGTCGGGTTTGAACGGATAAGAAGAAAAATTTTTTCTTCTTTATTTTTCAACCTGTCCAGACCCGTTTAGTCCTGAAATGAAGCCTGGATGATGTTTTTTAATTTTTAGAATTTTTTTTGCATTTGTTTTTGAGTTTTCTAACTCGGGTCGGGTTCGAACGGATAGGAAGGAAATTTTTTTTGTTCTCTATTTTTCGGCCTGTCCTTTCCCGTTTCGTATTGAAATGAAGCCTGGATGTTGTTTTTTAATTTTTAGAGTTTTTTTGCATTTATTTTTGAAGTTTCTAACCCGGGTCGGGTTCGAACGGATAGGATGGAAATTTTTTTTCTTCTCTATTTTTCAGCCTGTCCTAACCCGTTTCTTCTTGAAATGAAGCCTGGTTGATGTTTTTTAATTTTTTGATTTTTTTGCATTTATTTTCGAATTTTCTAACTCGGGTCGGGTTTGAACGGATAGGAAGAAAATTTTTTTCTTCTTTATTTTTCAACCTGTCCGGACTCGTTTAATCCTGAAATGAAGCATGGATGATGTTTTTTAATTTTTAGAATTTTTTTTGCATTTGTTTTTGAGTTTTCTAACTTGGGTCGGGTTCGAACGGATAGGAAGGAAATTTTTTTTGTTCTCTATTTTTCGGCCTGTCCTTTCCCGTTTCGTATTGAAATGAAGCCTGGATGTTGTTTTTTAATTTTTAGAGTTTTTTTGCATTTATTTTTGAAGTTTCTAACTCGGGTAAGGTTCGAACGGATAGGAAGGAAATTTTTTTTCTTCTCTATTTTTCGGCCTGTCCTGACCCGTTTCATCTTGAAATAAAGCCTGGATGATGTTTTTTAATTTTTAGAATTTTTTTGCATTTATTTTTTAATTTTCTAACTCGGGTCGGGTTTGAACGGATAGGAAGGAAAATTTTTTTCCTCATTACTTTTTAGCCTGCCTTGACCCGTTTAGTCTTGAAATGAAGCTTGGATGATGTTTTTTAATTTTTAGAATTTTTTTGCATTTATTTTTCAATTTTCTAACCCGGATCGTGTTTGAACGGATAGGAAGGAGATTTTTTTCCTCTTTATTTTATAGCCTGTCTTGACCCGTTTAGTCTTGAAATGAAGCCTGGATGATGTTTTTTAATTTTTAGAATTTTTTTGCATTTATTTTTCAATTTTCTAACTCGGGTCGGGTTTGAACGGATAGGAAGAAAATTTTTTTTCTTCTTTATTTTTCAACCTGTCCTGACCCGTTTAATCCTGAAAAGTAGCCTGGATGATGTTTTTTAATTTTTAGAATTTTTTTTCATTTGTTTTTGAATTTTCTAACTCGGGTCGGGTTCGAACGGATTGGAAGGAAATTTTTTTTCTTCTCTATTTTTCAGCCTGTCCTGACCCGTTTCTTCTTGAAATGAAGCCTGGATAATCTTTTTTAATTTTTAGAATTTTTTTTCATTTATTTTCGAATTTTCTAACTCGGGTCGGGTTTGAACGGATAGGAAGAAAAATTTTTTCTTCTTTATTTTTCATCCTGTCCAGACCCGTTTAATCTTGAAATGAAGCCTGGATGATGTTTTTTAATTTTTATAATTTTTTTGCATTTATTTTTCAATTTTCTAACCCGGGTCGGGTTCGAACGGATAGGAAGGAAATTTTTTTTCTTCTCTATTTTTCAGCCTGTCCTGACCCGTTTCTTCTTGAAATGAAGCCTAGATAATCTTTTTTAATTTTTAGAATTTTTTTTCATTTATTTTCGAATTTTCTAACTCGGGTCGGGTTTGAACGGATAGGAAGAAAAATTTTTTCTTCTTTATTTTTCAACCTGTCCAGACCCGTTTAGTCCTGAAATGAAGCCTGGATGATGTTTTTTAATTTTTAGAATTTTTTTTGCATTTGTTTTTGAGTTTTCTAACTCGGGTCGGGTTCGAACGGATAGGAAGGAAATTTTTTTTGTTCTCTATTTTTCGGCCTGTCCTTTCCCGTTTCGTATTGAAATGAAGCCTGGATGTTGTTTTTTAATTTTTAGAGTTTTTTTGCATTTATTTTTGAAGTTTCTAACCCGGGTCGGGTACGAACGGATAGGATGGAAATTTTTTTTCTTCTCTATTTTTCAGCCTGTCCTAACCCGTTTCTTCTTGAAATGAAGCCTGGTTGATGTTTTTTAATTTTTTGATTTTTTTTGCATTTATTTTCGAATTTTCTAACTCGGGTCGGGTTTGAACGGATAGGAAGAAAATTTTTTTCTTCTTTATTTTTCAACCTGTCCGGACTCGTTTAATCCTGAAATGAAGCATGGATGATATTTTTTAATTTTTAGAATTTTTTTTGCATTTGTTTTTGAGTTTTCTAACTCGGGTCGGGTTCGAACGGATAGGAAGGAAATTTTTTTTGTTGTCTATTTTTCGGCCTGTCCTTTCCCGTTTCGTATTGAAATGAAGCCTGGATGTTGTTTTTTAATTTTTAGAGTTTTTTTGCATTTATTTTTGAAGTTTCTAACTCGGGTAAGGTTCGAACGGATAGGAAGGAAATTTTTTTTCTTCTCTATTTTTCGGCCTGTCCTGACCCGTTTCATCTTGAAATAAAGCCTGGATGATGTTTTTTAATTTTTAGAATTTTTTTGCATTTATTTTTGAATTTTCTAACTCGGGTCGGGTTTGAACGGATAGGAAGGAAAATTTTTTTCCTCATTACTTTTTAGCCTGCCTTGACCCGTTTAGTCTTGAAATGAAGCTTGGATGATGTTTTTTAATTTTTAGAATTTTTTTGCATTTATTTTTCAATTTTCTAACCCGGGTCGTGTTTGAACGGATAGGAAGGAAATTTTTTTCCTCTTTATTTTATAGCCTGTCTTGACCCGTTTAGTCTTGAAATGAAGCCTGGATGATGTTTTTTAATTTTTAGAATTTTTTTGCATTTATTTTTCAATTTTCTAACTCGGGTCGGGTTTGAACGGATAGGAAGAAAATTTTTTTTCTTCTTTATTTTTCAACCTGTCCTGACCCGTTTAATCCTGAAAAGTAGCCTGGATGATGTTTTTTAATTTTTAGAATTTTTTTTGCATTTGTTTTTGAATTTTCTAACTCGGGTCGGGTTCGAACGGATAGGAAGGAAATTTTTTTTCTTCTCTATTTTTCAGCCTGTCCTGACCCGTTTCTTCTTGAAATGAAGCCTGGATAATCTTTTTTAATTTTTAGAATTTTTTTTCATTTATTTTCGAATTTTCTAACTCGGGTCGGGTTTGAACGGATAAGAAGAAAAATTTTTTCTTCTTTATTTTTCAACCTGTCCAGACCCGTTTAGTCCTGAAATGAAGCCTGGATGATGTTTTTTAATTTTTAGAATTTTTTTTGCATTTGTTTTTGAGTTTTCTAACTCGGGTCGGGTTCGAACGGATAGGAAGGAAATTTTTTTTGTTCTCTATTTTTCGGCCTGTCCTTTCCCGTTTCGTATTGAAATGAAGCCTGGATGTTGTTTTTTAATTTTTAGAGTTTTTTTGCATTTATTTTTGAAGTTTCTAACCCGGGTCGGGTTCGAACGGATAGGATGGAAATTTTTTTTATTCTCTATTTTTCAGCCTGTCCTAACCCGTTTCTTCTTGAAATGAAGCCTGGTTGATATTTTTTAATTTTTTGATTTTTTTTGCATTTATTTTCGAATTTTCTAACTCGGGTCGGGTTTGAACTGATAGGAAGAAAATTTTTTTCTTCTTTATTTTTCAACCTGTCCGGACTCGTTTAATCCTGAAATGAAGCATGGATGATATTTTTTAATTTTTAGAATTTTTTTTGCATTTGTTTTTGAGTTTTCTAACTCGGGTCGGGTTCGAACGGATAGGAAGGAAATTTTTTTTGTTTTCTATTTTTCGGCCTGTCCTTTCCCGTTTCGTATTGAAATGAAGCCTGGATGTTGTTTTTTAATTTTTAGAGTTTTTTTGCATTTATTTTTGAAGTTTCTAACTCGGGTAAGGTTCGAACGGATAGGAAGGAAATTTTTTTTCTTCTCTATTTTTCGGCCTGTCCTGACCCGTTTCATCTTGAAATAAAGCCTGGATGATGTTTTTTAATTTTTAGAATTTTTTTGAATTTATTTTTGAATTTTCTAACTCGGGTCGGGTTTGAACGGATAGGAAGGAAAATTTCTTTCCTCATTACTTTTTAGCCTGCCTTGACCCGTTTAGTCTTGAAATGAAGCTTGGATGATGTTTTTTAATTTTTAGAATTTTTTTGCATTTATTTTTGAAGTTTCTAACTCGGGTAAGGTTCGAACGGATAGGAAGGAAATTTTTTTTCTTCTCTATTTTTCGGCCTATCCTGACCCGTTTCATCTTGAAATAAAGCCTGGATGATGTTTTTTAATTTTTAGAATTTTTTTTGCATTTGGTTTTGAATTTTCTAACTCGGGTCGGGTTCGAACGGATAGGAAGGAAATTTTTTTTCTTCTCTATTTTTCGGCCTGTCCTGACCCGTTTCTTCTTGAAATGAAGCCTGGATAATCTTTTTTAATTTTTAGAATTTTTTTTCATTTATTTTCGAATTTTCTAACTCGGGTCGGGTTTGAACGGATAGGAAGAAAAATTTTTTCTTCTTTATTTTTCATCCTGTCCAGACCCGTTTAATCTTGAAATGAAGCCTGGATGATGTTTTTTAATTTTTATAATTTTTTTGCATTTATTTTTCAATTTTCTAACCCGGGTCGGGTTCGAACGGATAGGAAGGAAATTTTTTTTCTTCTCTATTTTTCAGCCTGTCCTGACCCGTTTCTTCTTGAAATGAAGCCTGGATAATCTTTTTTAATTTTTAGAATTTTTTTTCATTTATTTTCGAATTTTCTAACTCGGGTCGGGTTTGAACGGATAGGAAGAAAAATTTTTTCTTCTTTATTTTTCAACCTGTCCAGACCCGTTTAGTCCTGAAATGAAGCCTGGATGATGTTTTTTAATTTTTAGAATTTTTTTTGCATTTGTTTTTGAGTTTTCTAACTCGGGTCGGGTTCGAACGGATAGGAAGGAAATTTTTTTTGTTCTCTATTTTTCGGCCTGTCCTTTCCCGTTTCGTATTGAAATGAAGCCTGGATGTTGTTTTTTAATTTTTAGAGTTTTTTTGCATTTATTTTTGAAGTTTCTAACCCGGGTCGGGTTCGAACGGATAGGATGGAAATTTTTTTTCTTCTCTATTTTTCAGCCTGTCCTAACCCGTTTCTTCTTGAAATGAAGCCTGGTTGATGTTTTTTAATTTTTTGATTTTTTTTGCATTTATTTTCGAATTTTCTAACTCGGGTCGGGTTTGAACGGATAGGAAGAAAATTTTTTTCTTCTTTATTTTTCAACCTATCCGAACTCGTTTAATCCTGAAATGAAGCATGGATGATGTTTTTTAATTTTTAGAATTTTTTTTGCATTTGTTTTTGAGTTTTCTAACTCGGGACGGGTTCGAACGGATAGGAAGGAAATTTTTTTTGTTCTCTATTTTTCGGCCTGTCCTTTCCCGTTTCGTATTGAAATGAAGCCTGGATGTTGTTTTTTAATTTTTAGAGATTTTTTGCATTTATTTTTGAAGTTTCTAACTCGGGTAAGGTTCGAACGGATAGGAAGGAAATTTTTTTTCTTCTCTATTTTTCGGCCTGTCCTGACCCGTTTCAGCTTGAAATAAAGCCTGGATGATGTTTTTTAATTTTTAGAATTTTTTTGCATTTATTTTTGAATTTTCTAACTCGGGTCGGGTTTGAACGGATAGGAAGGAAAATTTTTTTCCTCATTACTTTTTAGCCTGCCTAGACCCGTTTAGTCTTGAAATGAAGCTTGGATGATGTTTTTTAATTTTTAGAATTTTTTTGCATTTATTTTTCAATTTTCTAACCCGGGTCGTGTTTGAACGGATAGGAAGGAAATTTTTTTCCTCTTTATTTTATAGCCTGTCTTGACCCGTTTAGTCTTGAAATGAAGCCTGGATGATGTTTTTTATTTTTTAGATTTTTTTTGCATTTATTTTTCAATTTTCTAACTCGGGTCGGGTTTGAACGGATAGGAAGAAAATTTTTTTTCTTCTTTATTTTTCAACCTGTCCTGACCCGTTTAATCCTGAAAAGTAGCCTGGATGATGTTTTTTAATTTTTAGAATTTTTTTTGCATTTGTTTTTGAATTTTCTAACTCGGGTCGGGTTCGAACGGATAGGAAGGAAATTTTTTTTCTTCTCTATTTTTCAGCCTGTCCTGACCCGTTTCTTCTTGAAATGAAGCCTGGATAATCTTTTTTAATTTTTAGAATTTTTTTTCATTTATTTTCGAATTTTCTAACTCGGGTCGGGTTTGAACGGATAGGAAGAAAAATTTTTTCTTCTTTATTTTTCATCCTGTCCAGACCCGTTTAATCTTGAAATGAAGCCTGGATGATGTTTTTTAATTTTTATAATTTTTTTGCATTTATTTTTCAATTTTCTAACCCGGGTCGGGTTCGAACGGATAGGAAGGAAATTTTTTTTCTTCTCTATTTTTCAGCCTGTCCTGACCCGTTTCTTCTTGAAATGAAGCCTGGATAATCTTTTTTAATTTTTAGAATTTTTTTTCATTTATTTTCGAATTTTCTAACTCGGGTCGGATTTGAACGGATAGGAAGAAAATTTTTTTCTTCTTTATTTTTCATCCTGTCCAGACCCGTTTAATCTTGAAATGAAGCCTGGATGATGTTTTTTAATTTTTATAATTTTTTTGCATTTATTTTTCAATTTTCTAACCCGGGTCGGGTTCGAACGGATAGGAAGGAAATTTTTTTTCTTCTCTATTTTTCAGCCTGACCTGACCCGTTTCTTCTTGAAATGAAGCCTGGATAATCTTTTTTAATTTTTAGAATTTTTTTTCATTTATTTTCGAATTTTCTAACTCGGGTCGGGTTTGAACGGATAAGAAGAAAAATTTTTTCTTCTTTATTTTTCAACCTGTCCAGACCCGTTTAGTCCTGAAATGAAGCCTGGATGATGTTTTTTAATTTTTAGAATTTTTTTTGCATTTGTTTTTGAGTTTTCTAACTCGGGTCGGGTTCGAACGGATAGGAAGGATATTTTTTTTGTTCTCTATTTTTCGGCCTGTCCTTTCCCGTTTCGTATTGAAATGAAGCCTGGATGTTGTTTTTTAATTTTTAGAGTTTTTTTGCATTTATTTTTGAAGTTTCTAACCCGGGTCGGGTTCGAACGGATAGGATGGAAATTTTTTTTCTTCTCTATTTTTCAGCCTGTCCTAACCCGTTTCTTCTTGAAATGAAGCCTGGTTGATGTTTTTTAATTTTTTGATTTTTTTTGCATTTATTTTCGAATTTTCTAACTCGGGTCGAGTTTGAACGGATAGGAAGAAAATTTTTTTCTTCTTTATTTTTCAACCTGTCCGGACTCGTTTAATCCTGAAATGAAGCATGGATGATGTTTTTTAATTTTTAGAATTTTTTTTGCATTTGTTTTTGAGTTTTCTAACTCGGGTCGGGTTCGAACGGATAGGAAGGAAATTTTTTTTGTTCTCTATTTTTCGGCCTGTCCTTTCCCGTTTCGTATTGAAATGAAGCCTGGATGTTGTTTTTTAATTTTTAGAGTTTTTTTGCATTTATTTTTGAAGTTTCTAACTCGGGTAAGGTTCGAACGGATAGGAAGGAAATTTTTTTTCTTCTCTATTTTTCGGCCTGTCCTGACCCGTTTCATCTTGAAATAAAGCCTGGATGATGTTTTTTAATTTTTAGAATTTTTTTGCATTTATTTTTTAATTTTCTAACTCGGGTCGGGTTTGAACGGATAGGAAGGAAAATTTTTTTCCTCATTACTTTTTAGCCTGCCTTGACCCGTTTAGTCTTGAAATGAAGCTTGGATGATGTTTTTTAATTTTTAGAATTTTTTTGCATTTATTTTTCAATTTTCTAACCCGGATCGTGTTTGAACGGATAGGAAGGAAATTTTTTTCCTCTTTATTTTATAGCCTGTCTTGACCCGTTTAGTCTTGAAATGAAGCCTGGATGATGTTTTTTAATTTTTAGAATTTTTTTGCATTTATTTTTCAATTTTCTAACTCGGGTCGGGTTTGAACGGATAGGAAGAAAATTTTTTTTCTTCTTTATTTTTCAACCTGTCCTGACCCGTTTAATCCTGAAAAGTAGCCTGGATGATGTTTTTTAATTTTTAGAATTTTTTTTGCATTTGTTTTTGAATTTTCTAACTCGGGTCGGGTTCGAACGGATAGGAAGGAAATTTTTTTTCTTCTCTATTTTTCAGCCTGTCCTGACCCGTTTATTCTTGAAATGAAGCCTGGATAATCTTTTTTAATTTTTAGAATTTTTTTTCATTTATTTTCGAATTTTCTAACTCGGGTCGGGTTTGAACGGATAGGAAGAAAAAATTTTTCTTCTTTATTTTTCATCCTGTCCAGACCCGTTTAATCTTGAAATGAAGCCTGGATGATGTTTTTTAATTTTTATAATTTTTTTGCATTTATTTTTCAATTTTCTAACCCGGGTCGGGTTCGAACGGATAGGAAGGAAATTTTTTTTCTTCTCTATTTTTCAGCCTGTCCTGACCCGTTTCTTCTTGAAATGAAGCCTAGATAATCTTTTTTAATTTTTAGAATTTTTTTTCATTTATTTTCGAATTTTCTAACTCGGGTCGGGTTTGAACGGATAGGAAGAAAAATTTTTTCTTCTTTATTTTTCAACCTGTCCAGACCCGTTTAGTCCTGAAATGAAGCCTGGATGATGTTTTTTAATTTTTAGAATTTTTTTTGCATTTGTTTTTGAGTTTTCTAACTCGGGTCGGGTTCGAACGGATAGGAAGGAAATTTTTTTTGTTCTCTATTTTTCGGCCTGTCCTTTCCCGTTTCGTATTGAAATGAAGCCTGGATGTTGTTTTTTAATTTTTAGAGTTTTTTTGCATTTATTTTTGAAGTTTCTAACCCGGGTCGGGTTCGAACGGATAGGATGGAAATTTTTTTTCTTCTCTATTTTTCAGCCTGTCCTAACCCGTTTCTTCTTGAAATGAAGCCTGGTTGATGTTTTTTAATTTTTTGATTTTTTTTGCATTTATTTTCGAATTTTCTAACTCGGGTCGGGTTTGAACGGATAGGAAGAAAATTTTTTTCTTCTTTATTTTTCAACCTGTCCGGACTCGTTTAATCCTGAAATGAAGCATGGATGATATTTTTTAATTTTTAGAATTTTTTTTGCATTTGTTTTTGAGTTTTCTAACTCGGGTCGGGTTCGAACGGATAGGAAGGAAATTTTTTTTGTTGTCTATTTTTCGGCCTGTCCTTTCCCGTTTCGTATTGAAATGAAGCCTGGATGTTGTTTTTTAATTTTTAGAGTTTTTTTGCATTTATTTTTGAAGTTTCTAACTCGGGTAAGGTTCGAACGGATAGGAAGGAAATTTTTTTTCTTCTCTATTTTTCGGCCTGTCCTGACCCGTTTCATCTTGAAATAAAGCCTGGATGATGTTTTTTAATTTTTAGAATTTTTTTGCATTTATTTTTCAATTTTCTAACCCGGGTCGTGTTTGAACGGATAGGAAGGAAATTTTTTTCCTCTTTATTTTATAGCCTGTCTTGACCCGTTTAGTCTTGAAATGAAGCCTGGATGATGTTTTTTAATTTTTAGAATTTTTTTGCATTTATTTTTCAATTTTCTAACTCGGGTCGGGTTTGAACGGATAGGAAGAAAATTTTTTTTCTTCTTTATTTTTCAACCTGTCCTGACCCGTTTAATCCTGAAAAGTAGCCTGGATGATGTTTTTTAATTTTTAGAATTTTTTTTGCATTTGTTTTTGAATTTTCTAACTCGGGTCGGGTTCGAACGGATAGGAAGGAAATTTTTTTTCTTCTCTATTTTTCAACCTGTCCTGACCCGTTTCTTCTTGAAATGAAGCCTGGATAATCTTTTTTAATTTTTAGAATTTTTTTTCATTTATTTTAGAATTTTCTAACTCGGGTCGGGTTTGAACGGATAGGAAGAAAAATTTTTTCTTCTTTATTTTTCAACCTGTCCAGACCCGTTTAGTCCTGAAATGAAGCCTGGATGATGTTTTTTAATTTTTAGAATTTTTTTTGCATTTGTTTTTGAGTTTTCTAACTCGGGTCGGGTTCGAACGGATAGGAAGGAAATTTTTTTTGTTCTCTATTTTTCGGCCTGTCCTTTCCCGTTTCGTATTGAAATGAAGCCTGGATGTTGTTTTTTAATTTTTAGAGTTTTTTTGCATTTATTTTTGAAGTTTCTAACCCGGGTCGGGTTCGAACGGATAGGATGGAAATTTTTTTTATTCTCTATTTTTCAGCCTGTCCTAACCCGTTTCTTCTTGAAATGAAGCCTGGTTGATATTTTTTAATTTTTTGATTTTTTATGCATTTATTTTCGAATTTTCTAACTCGGGTCGGGTTTGAACGGATAGGAAGAAAATTTTTTTCTTCTTTATTTTTCAACCTGTCCGGACTCGTTTAATCCTGAAATGAAGCATGGATGATATTTTTTAATTTTTAGAATTTTTTTTGCATTTGTTTTTGAGTTTTCTAACTCGGGTCGGGTTCGAACGGATAGGAAGGAAATTTTTTTTGTTTTCTATTTTTCGGCCTGTCCTTTCCCGTTTCGTATTGAAATGAAGCCTGGATGTTGTTTTTTAATTTTTAGAGTTTTTTTGCATTTATTTTTGAAGTTTCTAACTCGGGTAAGGTTCGAACGGATAGGAAGGAAATTTTTTTTCTTCTCTATTTTTCGGCCTGTCCTGACCCGTTTCATCTTGAAATAAAGCCTGGATGATGTTTTTTAATTTTTAGAATTTTTTTGCATTTATTTTTGAATTTTCTAACTCGGGTCGGGTTTGAACGGATAGGAAGGAAAATTTCTTTCCTCATTACTTTTTAGCCTGCCTTGACCCGTTTAGTCTTGAAATGAAGCTTGGATGATGTTTTTTAATTTTTAGAATTTTTTTGCATTTATTTTTGAAGTTTCTAACTCGGGTAAGGTTCGAACGGATAGGAAGGAAATTTTTTTTCTTCTCTATTTTTCGGCCTGTCCTGACCCGTTTCATTTTGAAATAAAGCCTGGATGATGTTTTTTAATTTTTAGAATTTTTTTTGCATTTGGTTTTGAATTTTCTAACTCGGGTCGGGTTCGAACGGATAGGAAGGAAATTTTTTTTCTTCTCTATTTTTCAGCCTGTCCTGACCCGTTTCTTCTTGAAATGAAGCCTGGATAATCTTTTTTAATTTTTAGAATTTTTTTTCATTTATTTTCGAATTTTCTAACTCGGGTCGGGTTTGAACGGATAGGAAGAAAAATTTTTTCTTCTTTATTTTTCATCCTGTCCAGACCCGTTTAATCTTGAAATGAAGCCTGGATGATGTTTTTTAATTTTTATAATTTTTTTGCATTTATTTTTCAATTTTCTAACCCGGGTCGGGTTCGAACGGATAGGAAGGAAATTTTTTTTCTTCTCTATTTTTCAGCCTGTCCTGACCCGTTTCTTCTTGAAATGAAGCCTGGATAATCTTTTTTAATTTTTAGAATTTTTTTTCATTTATTTTCGAATTTTCTAACTCGGGTCGGGTTTGAACGGATAGGAAGAAAAATTTTTTCTTCTTTATTTTTCAACCTGTCCAGACCCGTTTAGTCCTGAAATGAAGCCTGGATGATGTTTTTTAATTTTTAGAATTTTTTTTGCATTTGTTTTTGAGTTTTCTAACTCGGGTCGGGTTCGAACGGATAGGAAGGAAATTTTTTTTGTTCTCTATTTTTCGGCCTGTCCTTTCCCGTTTCGTATTGAAATGAAGCCTGGATGTTGTTTTTTAATTTTTAGAGTTTTTTTGCATTTATTTTTGAAGTTTCTAACCCGGGTCGGGTTCGAACGGATAGGATGGAAATTTTTTTTCTTCTCTATTTTTCAGCCTGTCCTAACCCGTTTCTTCTTGAAATGAAGCCTGGTTGATGTTTTTTAATTTTTTGATTTTTTTTGCATTTATTTTCGAATTTTCTAACTCGGGTCGGGTTTGAACGGATAGGAAGAAAATTTTTTTCTTCTTTATTTTTCAACCTATCCGGACTCGTTTAATCCTGAAATGAAGCGTGGATGATGTTTTTTAATTTTTAGAATTTTTTTTGCATTTGTTTTTGAGTTTTCTAACTCGGGACGGGTTCGAACGGATAGGAAGGAAATTTTTTTTGTTCTCTATTTTTCGGCCTGTCCTTTCCCGTTTCGTATTGAAATGAAGCCTGGATGTTGTTTTTTAATTTTTAGAGATTTTTTGCATTTATTTTTGAAGTTTCTAACTCGGGTAAGGTTCGAACGGATAGGAAGGAAATTTTTTTTCTTCTCTATTTTTCGGCCTGTCCTGACCCGTTTCATCTTGAAATAAAGCCTGGATGATGTTTTTTAATTTTTAGAATTTTTTTGCATTTATTTTTGAATTTTCTAACTCGGGTCGGGTTTGAACGGATAGGAAGGAAAATTTTTTTCCTCATTACTTTTTAGCCTGCCTTGACCCGTTTAGTCTTGAAATGAAGCTTGGATGATGTTTTTTAATTTTTAGAATTTTTTTGCATTTATTTTTCAATTTTCTAACCCGGGTCGTGTTTGAACGGATAGGAAGGAAATTTTTTTCCTCTTTATTTTATAGCCTGTCTTGACCCGTTTAGTCTTGAAATGAAGCCTGGATGATGTTTTTTATTTTTTAGATTTTTTTTGCATTTATTTTTCAATTTTCTAACTCGGGTCGGGTTTGAACGGATAGGAAGAAAATTTTTTTTCTTCTTTATTTTTCAACCTGTCCTGACCCGTTTAATCCTGAAAAGTAGCCTGGATGATGTTTTTTAATTTTTAGAATTTTTTTTGCATTTGTTTTTGAATTTTCTAACTCGGGTCGGGTTCGAACGGATAGGAAGGAAATTTTTTTTCTTCTCTATTTTTCAGCCTGTCCTGACCCGTTTCTTCTTGAAATGAAGCCTGGATAATCTTTTTTAATTTTTAGAATTTTTTTTCATTTATTTTCGAATTTTCTAACTCGGGTCGGGTTTGAACGGATAGGAAGAAAAATTTTTTCTTCTTTATTTTTCATCCTGTCCAGACCCGTTTAATCTTGAAATGAAGCCTGGATGATGTTTTTTAATTTTTATAATTTTTTTGCATTTATTTTTCAATTTTCTAACCCGGGTCGGGTTCGAACGGATAGGAAGGAAATTTTTTTTCTTCTCTATTTTTCAGCCTGTCCTGACCCGTTTCTTCTTGAAATGAAGCCTGGATAATCTTTTTTAATTTTTAGAATTTTTTTTCATTTATTTTCGAATTTTCTAACTCGGGTCGGGTTTGAACGGATAGGAAGAAAATTTTTTTCTTCTTTATTTTTCATCCTGTCCAGACCCGTTTAATCTTGAAATGAAGCCTGGATGATGTTTTTTAATTTTTATAATTTTTTTGCATTTATTTTTCAATTTTCTAACCCGGGTCGGGTTCGAACGGATAGGAAGGAAATTTTTTTTCTTCTCTATTTTTCAGCCTGTCCTGACCCGTTTCTTCTTGAAATGAAGCCTGGATAATCTTTTTTAATTTTTAGAATTTTTTTTCATTTATTTTCGAATTTTCTAACTCGGGTCGGGTTTGAACGGATAGGAAGAAAAATCTTTTCTTCTTTATTTTTCAACCTGTCCAGACCCGTTTAGTCCTGAAATGAAGCCTGGATGATGTTTTTTAATTTTTAGAATTTTTTTTGCATTTGTTTTTGAGTTTTCTAACTCGGGTCGGGTTCGAACGGATAGGAAGGAAATTTTTTTTGTTCTCTATTTTTCGGCCTGTCCTTTCCCGTTTCGTATTGAAATGAAGCCTGGATGTTGTTTTTTAATTTTTAGAGTTTTTTTGCATTTATTTTTGAAGTTTCTAACCCGGGTCGGGTTCGAACGGATAGGATGGAAATTTTTTTTCTTCTCTATTTTTCAGCCTGTCCTAACCCGTTTCTTCTTGAAATGAAGCCTGGTTGATGTTTTTTAATTTTTTGATTTTTTTTGCATTTATTTTCGAATTTTCTAACTCGGGTCGGGTTTGAACGGATAGGAAGAAAATTTTTTTCTTCTTTATTTTTCAACCTGTCCGGACTCGTTTAATCCTGAAATGAAGCATGGATGATGTTTTTTAATTTTTAGAATTTTTTTTGCATTTGTTTTTGAATTTTCTAACTCGGGTCGGGTTCGAACGGATAGGAAGGAAATTTTTTTTGTTCTCTATTTTTCGGCCTGTCCTTTCCCGTTTCGTATTGAAATGATGCCTGGATGTTGTTTTTTAATTTTTAGAGTTTTTTTGCATTTATTTTTGAAGTTTCTAACTCGGGTAAGGTTCGAACGGATAGGAAGGAAATTTTTTTTCTTCTCTACTTTTCGGCCTGTCCTGACCCGTTTCATCTTGAAATAAAGCCTGGATGATGTTTTTTAATTTTTAGAATTTTTTTGCATTTATTTTTGAATTTTCTAACTCGGGTCGGGTTTGAACGGATAGGAAGGAAAATTTTTTTCCTCATTACTTTTTAGCCTGGCTTGACCCGTTTAGTCTTGAAATGAAGCTTGGATGATGTTTTTTAATTTTTAGAATTTTTTTGCATTTATTTTTCAATTTTCTAACCCGGGTCGTGTTTGAACGGATAGGAAGGAAATTTTTTTCCTCTTTATTTTATAGCCTGTCTTGACCCGTTTAGTCTTGAAATGAAGCCTGGATGATGTTTTTTAATTTCTAGAATTTTTTTGCATTTATTTTTCAATTTTCTAACTCGGGTCGGGTTTGAACGGATAGGAAGAAAATTTTTTTTCTTCTTTATTTTTCAACCTGTCCTGACCCGTTTAATCCTGAAAAGTAGCCTGGATGATGTTTTTTAATTTTTAGAATTTTTTTTGCATTTGTTTTTGAATTTTCTAACTCGGGTCGGGTTCGAACGGATAGGAAGGAAATTTTTTTTCTTCTCTATTTTTCAGCCTGTCCTGACCCGTTTCTTCTTGAAATGAAGCCTGGATAATCTTTTTTAATTTTTAGAATTTTTTTTCATTTATTTTCGAATTTACTAACTCGGGTCGGGTTTGAACGGATAGGAAGAAAAATTTTTTCTTCTTTATTTTTCATCCTGTCCAGACCCGTTTAATCTTGAAATGAAGCCTGGATGATGTTTTTTAATTTTTATAATTTTTTTGCATTTATTTTTCAATTTTCTAACCCGGGTCGGGTTCGAACGGATAGGAAGGAAATTTTTTTTCTTCTCTATTTTTCAGCCTGTCCTGACCCGTTTCTTCTTGAAATGAAGCCTGGATAATCTTTTTTAATTTTTAGAATTTTTTTTCATTTATTTTCGAATTTTCTAACTCGGGTCGGGTTTGAACGGATAGGAAGAAAAATTTTTTCTTCTTTATTTTTCATCCTGTCCAGACCCGTTTAATCTTGAAATGAAGCCTGGATGATGTTTTTTAATTTTTATAATTTTTTTGCATTTATTTTTCAATTTTCTAACCCGGGTCGGGTTCGAACGGATAGGAAGGAAATTTTTTTTATTCTCTATTTTTCAGCCTGTCCTGACCCGTTTCTTCTTGAAATGAAGCCTGGATAATCTTTTTTAATTTTTAGAATTTTTTTTCATTTATTTTCGAATTTTCTAACTCGGGTCGGGTTTGAACGGATAGGAAGAAAAATTTTTTCTTCTTTATTTTTCAACCTGTCCAGACCCGTTTAGTCCTGAAATGAAGCTTGGATGATGTTTTTTACTTTTTAGAATTTTTTTTGCATTTGTTTTTGAGTTTTCTAACTCGGGTCGGGTTCGAACGGATAGGAAGGAAATTTTTTTTGTTCTCTATTTTTCGGCCTGTCCTTTCCCGTTTCGTATTGAAATGAAGCCTGGATGTTGTTTTTTAATTTTTAGAGTTTTTTTGCATTTATTTTTGAAGTTTCTAACCCGGGTCGGGTTCGAACGGATAGGATGGAAATTTTTTTTCTTCTCTATTTTTCAGCCTGTCCTAACCCGTTTCTTCTTGAAATGAAGCCTGGTTGATGTTTTTTAATTTTTTGATTTTTTTTGCATTTATTTTCGAATTTTCTAACTCGGGTCGGGTTTGAACGGATAGGAAGAAAATTTTTTTCTTCTTTATTTTTCAACCTGTCCGGACTCGTTTAATCCTGAAATGAAGCATGGATGATGTTTTTTAATTTTTAGAATTTTTTTTGCATTTGTTTTTTAGTTTTCTAACTCGGGTCGGGTTCGAACGGATAGGAAGGAAATTTTTTTTGTTCTCTATTTTTCGGCCTGTCCTTTCCCGTTTCGTATTGAAATGAAGCCTGGATGTTGTTTTTTAATTTTTAGAGTTTTTTTGCATTTATTTTTGAAGTTTCTAACTCGGGTAAGGTTCGAACGGATAGGAAGGAAATTTTTTTTCTTCTCTATTTTTCGGCCTGTCCTGACCCGTTTCATCTTGAAATAAAGCCTGGATGATGTTTTTTAATTTTTAGAATTTTTTTGCATTTATTTTTTAATTTTCTAACTCGGGTCGGGTTTGAACGGATAGGAAGGAAAATTTTTTTCCTCATTACTTTTTAGCCTGCCTTGACCCGTTTAGTCTTGAAATGAAGCTTGGATGATGTTTTTTAATTTTTAGAATTTTTTTGCATTTATTTTTCAATTTTCTAACCCGGGTCGTGTTTGAACGGATAGGAAGGAAATTTTTTTCCTCTTTATTTTATAGCCTGTCTTGACCCGTTTAGTCTTGAAATGAAGCCTGGATGATGTTTTTTAATTTCTAGAATTTTTTTGCATTTATTTTTCAATTTTCTAACTCGGGTCGGGTTTGAACGGATAGGAAGAAAATTTTTTTTCTTCTTTATTTTTCAACCTGTCCTGACCCGTTTAATCCTGAAAAGTAGCCTGGATGATGTTTTTTAATTTTTAGAATTTTTTTTGCATTTGTTTTTGAATTTTCTAACTCGGGTCGGGTTCGAACGGATAGGAAGGAAATTTTTTTTCTTCTCTATTTTTCAGCCTGTCCTGACCCGTTTATTCTTGAAATGAAGCCTGGATAATCTTTTTTAATTTTTAGAATTTTTTTTCATTTATTTTCGAATTTTCTAACTCGGGTCGGGTTTGAACGGATAGGAAGAAAAATCTTTTCTTCTTTATTTTTCAACCTGTCCAGACCCGTTTAGTCCTGAAATGAAGCCTGGATGATGTTTTTTAATTTTTAGAATTTTTTTTGCATTTGTTTTTGAGTTTTCTAACTCGGGTCGGGTTCGAACGGATAGGAAGGAAATTTTTTTTGTTCTCTATTTTTCGGCCTGTCCTTTCCCGTTTCGTATTGAAATGAAGCCTGGATGTTGTTTTTTAATTTTTAGAGTTTTTTTGCATTTATTTTTGAAGTTTCTAACCCGGGTCGGGTTCGAACGGATAGGATGGAAATTTTTTTTCTTCTCTATTTTTCAGCCTGTCCTAACCCGTTTCTTCTTGAAATGAAGCCTGGTTGATGTTTTTTAATTTTTTGATTTTTTTTGCATTTATTTTCGAATTTTCTAACTCGGGTCGGGTTTGAACGGATAGGAAGAAAATTTTTTTCTTCTTTATTTTTCAACCTGTCCGGACTCGTTTAATCCTGAAATGAAGCATGGATGATGTTTTTTAATTTTTAGAATTTTTTTTGCATTTGTTTTTGAATTTTCTAACTCGGGTCGGGTTCGAACGGATAGGAAGGAAATTTTTTTTGTTCTCTATTTTTCGGCCTGTCCTTTCCCGTTTCGTATTGAAATGATGCCTGGATGTTGTTTTTTAATTTTTAGAGTTTTTTTGCATTTATTTTTGAAGTTTCTAACTCGGGTAAGGTTCGAACGGATAGGAAGGAAATTTTTTTTCTTCTCTACTTTTCGGCCTGTCCTGACCCGTTTCATCTTGAAATAAAGCCTGGATGATGTTTTTTAATTTTTAGAATTTTTTTGCATTTATTTTTGAATTTTCTAACTCGGGTCGGGTTTGAACGGATAGGAAGGAAAATTTTTTTCCTCATTACTTTTTAGCCTGGCTTGACCCGTTTAGTCTTGAAATGAAGCTTGGATGATGTTTTTTAATTTTTAGAATTTTTTTGCATTTATTTTTCAATTTTCTAACCCGGGTCGTGTTTGAACGGATAGGAAGGAAATTTTTTTCCTCTTTATTTTATAGCCTGTCTTGACCCGTTTAGTCTTGAAATGAAGCCTGGATGATGTTTTTTAATTTCTAGAATTTTTTTGCATTTATTTTTCAATTTTCTAACTCGGGTCGGGTTTGAACGGATAGGAAGAAAATTTTTTTTCTTCTTTATTTTTCAACCTGTCCTGACCCGTTTAATCCTGAAAAGTAGCCTGGATGATGTTTTTTAATTTTTAGAATTTTTTTTGCATTTGTTTTTGAATTTTCTAACTCGGGTCGGGTTCGAACGGATAGGAAGGAAATTTTTTTTCTTCTCTATTTTTCAGCCTGTCCTGACCCGTTTCTTCTTGAAATGAAGCCTGGATAATCTTTTTTAATTTTTAGAATTTTTTTTCATTTATTTTCGAATTTACTAACTCGGGTCGGGTTTGAACGGATAGGAAGAAAAATTTTTTCTTCTTTATTTTTCATCCTGTCCAGACCCGTTTAATCTTGAAATGAAGCCTGGATGATGTTTTTTAATTTTTATAATTTTTTTGCATTTATTTTTCAATTTTCTAACCCGGGTCGGGTTCGAACGGATAGGAAGGAAATTTTTTTTCTTCTCTATTTTTCAGCCTGTCCTGACCCGTTTCTTCTTGAAATGAAGCCTGGATAATCTTTTTTAATTTTTAGAATTTTTTTTCATTTATTTTCGAATTTTCTAACTCGGGTCGGGTTTGAACGGATAGGAAGAAAAATTTTTTCTTCTTTATTTTTCATCCTGTCCAGACCCGTTTAATCTTGAAATGAAGCCTGGATGATGTTTTTTAATTTTTATAATTTTTTTGCATTTATTTTTCAATTTTCTAACCCGGGTCGGGTTCGAACGGATAGGAAGGAAATTTTTTTTATTCTCTATTTTTCAGCCTGTCCTGACCCGTTTCTTCTTGAAATGAAGCCTGGATAATCTTTTTTAATTTTTAGAATTTTTTTTCATTTATTTTCGAATTTTCTAACTCGGGTCGGGTTTGAACGGATAGGAAGAAAAATTTTTTCTTCTTTATTTTTCAACCTGTCCAGACCCGTTTAGTCCTGAAATGAAGCTTGGATGATGTTTTTTACTTTTTAGAATTTTTTTTGCATTTGTTTTTGAGTTTTCTAACTCGGGTCGGGTTCGAACGGATAGGAAGGAAATTTTTTTTGTTCTCTATTTTTCGGCCTGTCCTTTCCCGTTTCGTATTGAAATGAAGCCTGGATGTTGTTTTTTAATTTTTAGAGTTTTTTTGCATTTATTTTTGAAGTTTCTAACCCGGGTCGGGTTCGAACGGATAGGATGGAAATTTTTTTTCTTCTCTATTTTTCAGCCTGTCCTAACCCGTTTCTTCTTGAAATGAAGCCTGGTTGATGTTTTTTAATTTTTTGATTTTTTTTGCATTTATTTTCGAATTTTCTAACTCGGGTCGGGTTTGAACGGATAGGAAGAAAATTTTTTTCTTCTTTATTTTTCAACCTGTCCGGACTCGTTTAATCCTGAAATGAAGCATGGATGATGTTTTTTAATTTTTAGAATTTTTTTTGCATTTGTTTTTTAGTTTTCTAACTCGGGTCGGGTTCGAACGGATAGGAAGGAAATTTTTTTTGTTCTCTATTTTTCGGCCTGTCCTTTCCCGTTTCGTATTGAAATGAAGCCTGGATGTTGTTTTTTAATTTTTAGAGTTTTTTTGCATTTATTTTTGAAGTTTCTAACTCGGGTAAGGTTCGAACGGATAGGAAGGAAATTTTTTTTCTTCTCTATTTTTCGGCCTGTCCTGACCCGTTTCATCTTGAAATAAAGCCTGGATGATGTTTTTTAATTTTTAGAATTTTTTTGCATTTATTTTTTAATTTTCTAACTCGGGTCGGGTTTGAACGGATAGGAAGGAAAATTTTTTTCCTCATTACTTTTTAGCCTGCCTTGACCCGTTTAGTCTTGAAATGAAGCTTGGATGATGTTTTTTAATTTTTAGAATTTTTTTGCATTTATTTTTCAATTTTCTAACCCGGGTCGTGTTTGAACGGATAGGAAGGAAATTTTTTTCCTCTTTATTTTATAGCCTGTCTTGACCCGTTTAGTCTTGAAATGAAGCCTGGATGATGTTTTTTAATTTCTAGAATTTTTTTGCATTTATTTTTCAATTTTCTAACTCGGGTCGGGTTTGAACGGATAGGAAGAAAATTTTTTTTCTTCTTTATTTTTCAACCTGTCCTGACCCGTTTAATCCTGAAAAGTAGCCTGGATGATGTTTTTTAATTTTTAGAATTTTTTTTGCATTTGTTTTTGAATTTTCTAACTCGGGTCGGGTTCGAACGGATAGGAAGGAAATTTTTTTTCTTCTCTATTTTTCAGCCTGTCCTGACCCGTTTCTTCTTGAAATGAAGCCTGGATAATCTTTTTTAATTTTTAGAATTTTTTTTCATTTATTTTCGAATTTTCTAACTCGGGTCGGGTTTGAACGGATAGGAAGAAAAATTTTTTCTTCTTTATTTTTCATCCTGTCCAGACCCGTTTAATCTTGAAATGAAGCCTGGATGATGTTTTTTAATTTTTATAATTTTTTTGCATTTATTTTTCAATTTTCTAACCCGGGTCGGGTTCGAACGGATAGGAAGGAAATTTTTTTTCTTCTCTATTTTTCAGCCTGTCCTGACCCGTTTCTTCTTGAAATGAAGCCTGGATAATCTTTTTTAATTCTTAGAATTTTTTTTCATTTATTTTCGAATTTTCTAACTCGGGTCGGGTTTGAACGGATAGGAAGAAAAATTTTTTCTTCTTTATTTTTCATCCTGTCCAGACCCGTTTAATCTTGAAATGAAGCCTGGATGATGTTTTTTAATTTTTATAATTTTTTTGCATTTATTTTTCAATTTTCTAACCCGGGTCGGGTTCGAACGGATAGGAAGGAAATTTTTTTTCTTCTCTATTTTTCAGCCTGTCCTGACCCGTTTCTTCTTGAAATGAAGCCTGGATAATCTTTTTTAATTTTTAGAATTTTTTTTCATTTATTTTCGAATTTTCTAACTCGGGTCGGGTTTGAACGGATAGGAAGAAAAATTTTTTCTTCTTTATTTTTCAACCTGTCCAGACCCGTTTAGTCCTGAAATGAAGCCTGGATGATGTTTTTTAATTTTTAGAATTTTTTTTGCATTTGTTTTTGAGTTTTCTAACTCGGGTCGGGTTCGAACGGATAGGAAGGAAATTTTTTTTGTTCTCTATTTTTCGGCCTGTCCTTTCCCGTTTCGTATTGAAATGAAGCCTGGATGTTGTTTTTTAATTTTTAGAGTTTTTTTGCATTTATTTTTGAAGTTTCTAACCCGGGTCGGGTTCGAACGGATAGGATGGAAATTTTTTTCTTCTCTATTTTTCAGCCTGTCCTAACCCGTTTCTTCTTGAAATGAAGCCTGGTTGATGTTTTTTAATTTTTTGATTTTTTTTGCATTTATTTTCGAATTTTCTAACTCGGGTCGGGTTTGAACGGATAGGAAGAAAATTTTTTTCTTCTTTATTTTTCAACCTGTCCGGACTCGTTTAATCCTGAAATGAAGCATGGATGATGTTTTTTAATTTTTAGAATTTTTTTTGCATTTGTTTTTGAGTTTTCTAACTCGGGTCGGGTTCGAACGGATAGGAAGGAAATTTTTTTTGTTCTCTATTTTTCGGCCTGTCCTTTCCCGTTTCGTATTGAAATGAAGCCTGGATGTTGTTTTTTAATTTTTAGAGTTTTTTTGCATTTATTTTTGAAGTTTCTAACGCGGGTAAGGTTCGAACGGATAGGAAGGAAATTTTTTTTCTTCTCTATTTTTCGGCCTGTCCTGACCCGTTTCATCTTGAAATAAAGCCTGGATGATGTTTTTTAATTTTTAGAATTTTTTTGCATTTATTTTTGAATTTTCTAACTCGGGTCGGGTTTGAACGGATAGGAAGGTAAATTTTTTTCCTCATTACTTTTTAGCCTGCCTTGACCCGTTTAGTCTTGAAATGAAGCTTGGATGATGTTTTTTAATTTTTAGAATTTTTTTGCATTTATTTTTCAATTTTCTAACCCGGGTCGTGTTTGAACGGATAGGAAGGAAATTTTTTTCCTCTTTATTTTATAGCCTGTCTTGACCCGTTTAGTCTTGAAATGAAGCCTGGATGATGTTTTTTAATTTTTAGAATTTTTTTGCATTTATTTTTCAATTTTCTAACTCGGGTCGGGTTTGAACGGATAGGAAGAAAATTTTTTTTCTTCCTTATTTTTCAACCTGTCCTGACCCGTTTAATCCTGAAAAGTAGCCTGGATGATGTTTTTTAATTTTTAGAATTTTTTTTGCATTTGTTTTTGAATTTTCTAACTCGGGTCGGGTTCGAACGGATAGGAAGGAAATTTTTTTTCTTCTCTATTTTTCAGCCTGTCCTGACCCGTTTCTTCTTGAAATGAAGCCTGGATAATCTTTTTTAATTTTTAGAATTTTTTTGCATTTATTTTCGAATTTTCTAACTCGGGTCGGGTTTGAACGGATAGGAAGAAAATTTTTTTCTTCTTTATTTTTCATCCTGTCCAGACCCGTTTAATCTTGAAATGAAGCCTGGATGATGTTTTTTAATTTTTATAATTTTTTTGCATTTATTTTTCAATTTTCTAACCCGGGTCGGGTTCGAACGGATAGGAAGGAAATTTTTTTTCTTCTCTATTTTTCAGCCTGTCCTGACCCGTTTCTTCTTGAAATGAAGCCTGGATAATCTTTTTTAATTTTTAGAATTTTTTTTCATTTATTTTCGAATTTTCTAACTCGGGTCGGGTTTGAACGGATAGGAAGAAAAATTTTTTCTTCTTTATTTTTCAACCTGTCCAGACCCGTTTAGTCCTGAAATGAAGCCTGGATGATGTTTTTTAATTTTTAGAATTTTTTTTACATTTGTTTTTGAGTTTTCTAACTCGGGTCGGGTTCGAACGGATAGGAAGGAAATTTTTTTTGTTCTCTATTTTTCGGCCTGTCCTTTCCCGTTTCGTATTGAAATGAAGCCTGGATGTTGTTTTTTAATTTTTAGAGTTTTTTTGCATTTATTTTTGAAGTTTCTAACCCGGGTCGGGTTCGAACGGATAGGATGGAAATTTTTTTTCCTCTCTATTTTTCAGCCTGTCCTAACCCGTTTCTTCTTGAAATGAAGCCTGGTTGATGTTTTTTAATTTTTTGATTTTTTTTGCATTTATTTTCGAATTTTCTAACTCGGGTCGGGTTTGAACGGATAGGAAGAAAATTTTTTTCTTCTTTATTTTTCAACCTGTCCGGACTCGTTTAATCCTGAAATGAAGCATGGATGATGTTTTTTAATTTTTAGAATTTTTTTTGCATTTGTTTTTGAGTTTTCTAACTCGGGTCGGGTTCGAACGGATAGGAAGGAAATTTTTTTTGTTCTCTATTTTTCGGCCTGTCCTTTCCCGTTTCGTATTGAAATGAAGCCTGGATGTTGTTTTTTAATTTTTAGAGTATTTTGCATTTATTTTTGGAAGTTTCTAACTCGGGTAAGGTTCGAACGGATAGGAAGGAAATTTTTTTTCTTCTCTATTTTTCGGCCTGTCCTGACCCGTTTCATCTTGAAATAAAGCCTGGATGATGTTTTTTAATTTTTAGAATTTTTTTGCATTTATTTTTGAATTTTCTAACTCGGGTCGGGTTTGAACGGATAGGAAGGAAAATTTTTTTCCTCATTACCTTTTAGCCTGCCTTGACCCGTTTAGTCTTGAAATGAAGCTTGGATGATGTTTTTTAATTTTTAGAATTTTTTTGCATTTATTTTTCAATTTTCTAACCCGGGTCGTGTTTGAACGGATAGGAAGGAAATTTTTTTCCTCTTTATTTTATAGCCTGTCTTGACCCGTTTAGTCTTGAAATGAAGCCTGGATGATGTTTTTTAATTTTTAGAATTTTTTTGCATTTATTTTTCAATTTTCTAACTCGGGTCGGGTTTGAACGGATAGGAAGAAAATTTTTTTTCTTCTTTATTTTTCAACCTGTCCTGACCCGTTTAATCCTGAAAAGTAGCCTGGATGATGTTTTTTAATTTTTAGAATTTTTTTTGCATTTGTTTTTGAATTTTCTAACTCGGGTCGGGTTCGAACGGATAGGAAGGAAATTTTTTTTGTTCTCTATTTTTCGGCCCGTCCTTTCCCGTTTCGTATTGAAATGAAGCCTGGATGTAGTTTTTTAATTTTTAGAGTTTTTTTGCATTTATTTTTGAAGTTTCTAACCCGTGTCGGGCTCGAATGGATAGGAAGGAAATTTTTTTTCTTCTCTATTTTTCGGCCTGTCCTTACTCGTTTCGTCTTTAAATAAAGCTTGGATGATGTGATTTAATTTTTAGATTTTTTTTGCATTTATTTTTGAATTTTCTAACTCGGGTCGGGTTTGAACGGATAGGAAGGAAATTTTTTTTCCTCTTTATTTTTTAGCATGCCTTGACCCGTTTAGTCTTGAAATGAAGCCTGGATGATGTTTTTTAATTTTTAGAATTTTTTTGCATTTATTTTTCAATTTTCTAACCCGGGTCGGGTTGGAACGGATAGGAAGGAAATTTTTTTTCCTCTTTCTTTTTTAGCCTGTCTTGACCCGTTTAGTCTTGAAATGAAGCCTGGATGATGTTTTTTAATTTTTAGAATTTTTTTGCATTTATTTTTCAATTTTCTAACTCGGGTCGGGTTCGAACGGATAGGAAGGAAATTTTTTTTCCTCTTTATTTTTTTGCCTGCCTTGACCCGTTTAGTCTTGAAATGAAGCCTGGATGATGTTTTTTTATTTTTAGAATTTTTTTGCATTTATTTTTCAATTTTCTAACCCGGGTCGGGTTTGAACGGATAGGAAGGAAATTTTTTTTCCTCTTTGTTTTATAGCCTGTCTTGACCCGTTTAGTCTTGAAATGAAGCCTGGATGATGTTTTTTAATTTTTAGAATTTTTTTGCATTTATTTTTCAATTTTCTAACTCGGGTCAGGTTTGAACGGATAGGTAGAAAATTTTTTTTCTTCTTTATTTTTCAACCTGTCCTGACCCGTTTAATCCTGAAAAGAAGCCTGGATGACGTTTTTTAATTTTTAGAATTATTTTTGCATTTGTTTTTGAATTTTCTAACTCGGGTTGGGTTCGAACGGATAGGAAGGAAATTTTTTTTGTTCTCTATTTTTCGGCCCGTCCTTTCCCGTTTCGTATTGAAATGAAGCCTGGATGTTGTTTTTTAATTTTTAGAGTTTTTTTGCATTTACTTTTGAAGTTTCTAACCCGTGTCGGGCTCGAACGGATAGCAAGGAAATTTTTTTTCTTCTCTATTTTTCAGCCTGTCCTTACCCGTTTCGTCTTGAAATAAAGCCTGGGTGATGTTTTTTAATTTTTAGAATTTTTTTGCATTTATTTTTGAATTTTCTAACTCGGGTCGCGTTTGAACGGATAGGAAGGAAATTTTTTTTCGTCTTTATTTTTTAGCCTGCCTTGACCCGTTTAGTCTTGAAATGAAGCCTGGATGATGTTTTTTAATTTTTAGAATTTTTTTGCATTTATTTTTCAATTTTCTAACCCGGGTCGGGTTCGAACGAATAGGAAGGAAATTTTTTTTCGTCTCTATTTTTCAGCCTGCCCTGACCCGTTTCTTCTTGAAACGAAGCCTGGATGATGTTTATTAATTTTTAGAATTTTTTTGCATTTATTTTCGAATTTTCTAACTCGGGTCGGGTTTGAACGGATAGGAAGAAAAATTTTTTTCTTTTCTTTTTTTCAACCTGTCCAGACCTGTTTAATCCTGAAATGAAGCCTGGATGATGTTTTTTAATTTTTAGAATTTTTTTGCATTTATTTTTGAATTTTCTAACTCGGGTCGGGTTTGAACGGATAGGAAGGAAATTTTTTTTCCTCTTTATTTTTTAGCCTGCCTTCACCCGTTTAGTCTTGAAATGAAGCCTGGATGATGTTTTTTAATTTTTAGAATTTTTTTGCATTTATTTTTCAATTTTCTAACCCGGGTCGGGTTTGAACGGATAGGAAGGAAATTTTTTTTCCTCTTTCTTTTTTAGCCTGTCTTGACCCGTTTAGTCTTGAAATGAAGCCTGGATGATGTTTTTTAATTTTTAGAATTTTTTTGCATTTATTTTTCAATTTTCTAACTCGGGTCGGGTTCGAACGGATAGGAAGGAAATTTTTTTTCCTCTTTATTTTTTTGCCTGCCTTGACCCGTTTAGTCTTGAAATGAAGCCTGGATGATGTTTTTTTATTTTTAGAATTTTTTTGCATTTATTTTTCAATTTTCTAACCCGGGTTGGGTTTGAACGGATAGGAAGGAAATTTTTTTTCCTCTTTATTTTATAGCCTGTCTTGACCCGTTTAGTCTTGAAATGAAGCCTGGATGATGTTTTTTAATTTTTAGAATTTTTTTGCATTTATTTTTCAATTTTCTAACCCGTGTCGTGTTTGAACGGATAGGAAGGAAATTTTTTTCCTCTTTCTTTTATAGCCTGTCTTGACCCGTTTAGTCTTGAAATGAAGCCCGGATGATGTTTTTTAATTTTTAGAATTTTTTTGCATTTATTTTTCAATTTTCCAACCCGGGTCGGGTTCGAACGAATAGGAAGGAAATTTTTTTTCGTCTCTATTTTTCAGCCTGCCCTGACCCGTTTCTTCTTGAAACGAAGCCTGGATGATGTTTATTAATTTTTAGAATTTTTTTGCATTTATTTTCGAATTTTCTAACTCGGGTCGGGTTTGAACGGATAGGAAGAAAATTTTTTTTCCTCTTTATTTTTTAGCCTGCCTTGACCCGTTTAGTCTTGAAATGAAGCCTGGATGATGTTTTTTAATTTTTAGAATTTTTTTGCATTTATTTTTCAATTTTCTAACCCGGGTCGGGTTTGAACGGATAGGAAGGAAATTTTTTTTCCTCTTTCTTTTTTAGCCTGTCTTGACCCGTTTAGTCTTGAAATGAAGCCTGGATGATGTTTTTTAATTTTTAGAACTTTTTTGCATTTATTTTTCAATTTTCTAACTCGGGTCGGGTTCGAACGGATAGGAAGGAAATTTTTTTTCCTCTTTATTTTTTTGCCTGCCTTGACCCGTTTAGTCTTGAAATGAAGCCTGGATGATGTTTTTTTATTTTTAGAAATTTTTTGCATTTATTTTTCAATTTTCTAACCCGGGTCGGGTTTGAACGGATAGGAAGGAAATTTTTTTTCCTCTTTTTTTTATAGCCTGTCTTGACCCGTTTAGTCTTGAAATGAAGCCTGGATGATGTTTTTTAATTTTTAGAATTTTTTTGCATTTATTTTTCAATTTTCTAACTCGGGTCGGGTTTGAACGGATAGGTAGAAATTTTTTTTCTTCTTTATTTTTCAACCTGTCCTGACCCGTTTAATCCTTAAAAGAAGCCTGGATGACGTTTTTTAATTTTTAGAATTTTTTTTGCATTTGTTTTTGAATTTTCTAACTCGGGTCGGGTTCGAACGGATTGGAAGGAAATTTTTTTTGTTCTCTATTTTTCGGTCCGTCCTTTCCCGTTTCGTATTGAAATGAAGCCTGGATGTTGTTTTTTAATTTTTAGAGTTTTTTTGCATTTACTTTTGAAGTTTCTAAACCGTGTCGGGTTCGAACGGATAGCAAGGAAATTTTTTTTCTTCTCTATTTTTCAGCCTCTCCTTACCCGTTTCGTCTTGAAATAAAACCTGGGTGATGTTTTTTATTTTTTAGAATTTTTTTGCATTTATTTTTGAATTCTCTAACTCGGGTCGGGTTTGAACGGATAGGAAGAAAAATTTTTTCTTCTTTATTTTTCAACCTGTCCGGACTCGTTTAATCCTGAAATGAAGCATGGATGATGTTTTTTAATTTTTAGAATTTTTTTTGCATTTGTTTTTGAGTTTTCTAACTCGGGTCGGGTTCGAACGGATAGGAAGGAAATTTTTTTTGTTCTCTATTTTTCGGCCTGTCCTTTCCCGTTTCGTATTGAAATGAAGCCTGGATGTTGTTTTTTAATTTTTAGAGTTTTTTTGCATTTATTTTTGAAGTTTCTAACTCGGGTAAGGTTCGAACGGATAGGAAGGAAATTTTTTTTCTTCTCTATTTTTCGGCCTGTCCTGACCCGTTTCATCTTGAAATAAAGCCTGGATGATGTTTTTTAATTTTTAGAATTTTTTTGCATTTATTTTTGAATTTTCTAACTCGGGTCGGGTTTGAACGGATAGGAAGGAAAATTTTTTTCCTCATTACTTTTTAGCCTGCCTTGACCCGTTTAGTCTTGAAATGAAGCTTGGATGATGTTTTTTAATTTTTAGAATTTTTTTGCATTTATTTTTCAATTTTCAAACCCGGGTCGTGTTTGAACGGATAGGAAGGAAATTTTTTTCCTCTTTATTTTATAGCCTGTCTTGACCCGTTTAGTCTTGAAATGAAGCCTGGATGATGTTTTTTAATTTTTAGAATTTTTTTGCATTTATTTTTCAATTTTCTAACTCGGGTCGGGTTTGAACGGATAGGAAGAAAATTTTTTTTCTTCCTTATTTTTCAACCTGTCCTGACCCGTTTAATCCTGAAAAGTACCCTGGATGATGTTTTTTAATTTTTAGAATTTTTTTTGCATTTGTTTTTGAATTTTCTAACTCGGGTCGGGTTCGAACGGATAGGAAGGAAATTTTTTTTCTTCTCTATTTTTCAGCCTGTCCTGACCCGTTTCTTCTTGAAATGAAGCCTGGATAATCTTTTTTAATTTTTAGAATTTTTTTTCATTTATTTTCGAATTTTCTAACTCGGGTCGGGTTTGAACGGATAGGAAGAAAAATTTTTTCTTCTTTATTTTTCATCCTGTCCAGACCCGTTTAATCTTGAAATGAAGCCTGGATGATGTTTTTTAATTTTTATAATTTTTTTGCATTTATTTTTCAATTTTCTAACCCGGGTCGGGTTCGAACGGATAGGAAGGAAATTTTTTTTCTTCTCTATTTTTCAGCCTGTCCTGACCCGTTTCTTCTTGAAATGAAGCCTGGATAATCTTTTTTAATTTTTAGAATTTTTTTTCATTTATTTTCGAATTTTCTAACTCGGGTTGGGTTTGAACGGATAGGAAGAAAAATTTTTTCTTCTTTATTTTTCAACCTGTCCAGACCCGTTTAGTCCTGAAATGAAGCCTGGATGATGTTTTTTAATTTTTAGAATTTTTTTTACATTTGTTTTTGAGTTTTCTAACTCGGGTCGGGTTCGAACGGATAGGAAGGAAATTTTTTTTGTTCTCTATTTTTCGGCCTGTCCTTTCCCGTTTCGTATTGAAATGAAGCCTGGATGTTGTTTTTTAATTTTTAGAGTTTTTTTGCATTTATTTTTGAAGTTTCTAACCCGGGTCGGGTTCGAACGGATAGGATGGAAATTTTTTTTCCTCTCTATTTTTCAGCCTGTCCTAACCCGTTTCTTCTTGAAATGAAGCCTGGTTGATGTTTTTTAATTTTTTGATTTTTTTTGCATTTATTTTCGAATTTTCTAACTCGGGTCGGGTTTGAACGGATAGGAAGAAAATTTTTTTCTTCTTTATTTTTCAACCGGTCCGGACTCGTTTAATCCTGAAATGAAGCATGGATGATGTTTTTTAATTTTTAGAATTTTTTTTGCATTTGTTTTTGAGTTTTCTAACTCGGGTCGGGTTCGAACGGATAGGAAGGAAATTTTTTTTGTTCTCTATTTTTCGGCCTGTCCTTTCCCGTTTCGTATTGAAATGAAGCCTGGATGTTGTTTTTTAATTTTTAGAGTATTTTGCATTTATTTTTGGAAGTTTCTAACTCGGGTAAGGTTCGAACGGATTGGAAGGAAATTTTTTTTCTTCTCTATTTTTCGGCCTGTCCTGACCCGTTTCATCTTGAAATAAAGCCTGGATGATGTTTTTTAATTTTTAGAATTTTTTTGCATTTATTTTTGAATTTTCTAACTCGGGTCGGGTTTGAACGGATAGGAAGGAAAATTTTTTTCCTCATTACTTTTTAGCCTGCCTTGACCCGTTTAGTCTTGAAATGAAGCTTGGATGATGTTTTTTAATTTTTAGAATTTTTTTGCATTTATTTTTCAATTTTCTAACCCGGGTCGTGTTTGAACGGATAGGAAGGAAATTTTTTTCCTCTTTATTTTATAGCCTGTCTTGACCCGTTTAGTCTTGAAATGAAGCCTGGATGATGTTTTTTAATTTTTAGAATTTTTTTGCATTTATTTTTCAATTTTCTAACTCGGGTCGGGTTTGAACGGATAGGAAGAAAATTTTTTTTCTTCTTTATTTTTCAACCTGTCCTGACCCGTTTAATCCTGAAAAGTAGCCTGGATGATGTTTTTTAATTTTTAGAATTTTTTTTGCATTTGTTTTTGAATTTTCTAACTCGGGTCGGGTTCGAACGGATAGGAAGGAAATTTTTTTTGTTCTCTATTTTTCGGCCCGTCCTTTCCCGTTTCGTATTGAAATGAAGCCTGGATGTAGTTTTTTAATTTTTAGAGTTTTTTTGCATTTATTTTTGAAGTTTCTAACCCGTGTCGGGCTCGAATGGATAGGAAGGAAATTTTTTTTCTTCTCTATTTTTCGGCCTGTCCTTACTCGTTTCGTCTTTAAATAAAGCTTGGATGATGTGATTTAATTTTTAGATTTTTTTTGCATTTATTTTTGAATTTTCTAACTCGGGTCGGGTTTGAACGGATAGGAAGGAAATTTTTTTTCCTCTTTATTTTTTAGCATGCCTTGACCCGTTTAGTCTTGAAATGAAGCCTGGATGATGTTTTTTAATTTTTAGAATTTTTTTGCATTTATTTTTCAATTTTCTAACCCGGGTCGGGTTGGAACGGATAGGAAGGAAATTTTTTTTCCTCTTTCTTTTTTAGCCTGTCTTGACCCGTTTAGTCTTGAAATGAAGCCTGGATGATGTTTTTTAATTTTTAGAATTTTTTTGCATTTATTTTTCAATTTTCTAACTCGGGTCGGGTTCGAACGGATAGGAAGGAAATTTTTTTTCCTCTTTATTTTTTTGCCTGCCTTGACCCGTTTAGTCTTGAAATGAAGCCTGGATGATGTTTTTTTATTTTTAGAATTTTTTTGCATTTATTTTTCAATTTTCTAACCCGGGTCGGGTTTGAACGGATAGGAAGGAAATTTTTTTTCCTCTTTGTTTTATAGCCTGTCTTGACCCGTTTAGTCTTGAAATGAAGCCTGGATGATGTTTTTTAATTTTTAGAATTTTTTTGCATTTATTTTTCAATTTTCTAACTCGGGTCGGGTTTGAACGGATAGGTAGAAAATTTTTTTTCTTCTTTATTTTTCAACCTGTCCTGACCCGTTTAATCCTGAAAAGAAGCCTGGATGACGTTTTTTAATTTTTAGAATTATTTTTGCATTTGTTTTTGAATTTTCTAACTCGGGTTGGGTTCGAACGGATAGGAAGGAAATTTTTTTTGTTCTCTATTTTTCGGCCCGTCCTTTCCCGTTTCGTATTGAAATGAAGCCTGGATGTTGTTTTTTAATTTTTAGAGTTTTTTTGCATTTACTTTTGAAGTTTCTAACCCGTGTCGGGCTCGAACGGATAGCAAGGAAATTTTTTTTCTTCTCTATTTTTCAGCCTGTCCTTACCCGTTTCGTCTTGAAATAAAGCCTGGGTGATGTTTTTTAATTTTTAGAATTTTTTTGCATTTATTTTTGAATTTTCTAACTCGGGTCGCGTTTGAACGGATAGGAAGGAAATTTTTTTTCGTCTTTATTTTTTAGCCTGCCTTGACCCGTTTAGTCTTGAAATGAAGCCTGGATGATGTTTTTTAATTTTTAGAATTTTTTTGCATTTATTTTTCAATTTTCTAACCCGGGTCGGGTTCGAACGAATAGGAAGGAAATTTTTTTTCGTCTCTATTTTTCAGCCTGCCCTGACCCGTTTCTTCTTGAAACGAAGCCTGGATGATGTTTATTAATTTTTAGAATTTTTTTGCATTTATTTTCGAATTTTCTAACTCGGGTCGGGTTTGAACGGATAGGAAGAAAAATTTTTTTCTTTTCTTTTTTTCAACCTGTCCAGACCTGTTTAATCCTGAAATGAAGCCTGGATGATGTTTTTTAATTTTTAGAATTTTTTTGCATTTATTTTTGAATTTTCTAACTCGGGTCGGGTTTGAACGGATAGGAAGGAAATTTTTTTTCCTCTTTATTTTTTAGCCTGCCTTCACCCGTTTAGTCTTGAAATGAAGCCTGGATGATGTTTTTTAATTTTTAGAATTTTTTTGCATTTATTTTTCAATTTTCTAACCCGGGTCGGGTTTGAACGGATAGGAAGGAAATTTTTTTTCCTCTTTCTTTTTTAGCCTGTCTTGACCCGTTTAGTCTTGAAATGAAGCCTGGATGATGTTTTTTAATTTTTAGAATTTTTTTGCATTTATTTTTCAATTTTCTAACTCGGGTCGGGTTCGAACGGATAGGAAGGAAATTTTTTTTCCTCTTTATTTTTTTGCCTGCCTTGACCCGTTTAGTCTTGAAATGAAGCCTGGATGATGTTTTTTTATTTTTAGAATTTTTTTGCATTTATTTTTCAATTTTCTAACCCGGGTTGGGTTTGAACGGATAGGAAGGAAATTTTTTTTCCTCTTTATTTTATAGCCTGTCTTGACCCGTTTAGTCTTGAAATGAAGCCTGGATGATGTTTTTTAATTTTTAGAATTTTTTTGCATTTATTTTTCAATTTTCTAACCCGTGTCGTGTTTGAACGGATAGGAAGGAAATTTTTTTCCTCTTTCTTTTATAGCCTGTCTTGACCCGTTTAGTCTTGAAATGAAGCCCGGATGATGTTTTTTAATTTTTAGAATTTTTTTGCATTTATTTTTCAATTTTCCAACCCGGGTCGGGTTCGAACGAATAGGAAGGAAATTTTTTTTCGTCTCTATTTTTCAGCCTGCCCTGACCCGTTTCTTCTTGAAACGAAGCCTGGATGATGTTTATTAATTTTTAGAATTTTTTTGCATTTATTTTCGAATTTTCTAACTCGGGTCGGGTTTGAACGGATAGGAAGAAAATTTTTTTTCCTCTTTATTTTTTAGCCTGCCTTGACCCGTTTAGTCTTGAAATGAAGCCTGGATGATGTTTTTTAATTTTTAGAATTTTTTTGCATTTATTTTTCAATTTTCTAACCCGGGTCGGGTTTGAACGGATAGGAAGGAAATTTTTTTTCCTCTTTCTTTTTTAGCCTGTCTTGACCCGTTTAGTCTTGAAATGAAGCCTGGATGATGTTTTTTAATTTTTAGAACTTTTTTGCATTTATTTTTCAATTTTCTAACTCGGGTCGGGTTCGAACGGATAGGAAGGAAATTTTTTTTCCTCTTTATTTTTTTGCCTGCCTTGACCCGTTTAGTCTTGAAATGAAGCCTGGATGATGTTTTTTTATTTTTAGAAATTTTTTGCATTTATTTTTCAATTTTCTAACCCGGGTCGGGTTTGAACGGATAGGAAGGAAATTTTTTTTCCTCTTTTTTTTATAGCCTGTCTTGACCCGTTTAGTCTTGAAATGAAGCCTGGATGATGTTTTTTAATTTTTAGAATTTTTTTGCATTTATTTTTCAATTTTCTAACTCGGGTCGGGTTTGAACGGATAGGTAGAAATTTTTTTTCTTCTTTATTTTTCAACCTGTCCTGACCCGTTTAATCCTTAAAAGAAGCCTGGATGGCGTTTTTTAATTTTTAGAATTTTTTTTGCATTTGTTTTTGAATTTTCTAACTCGGGTCGGGTTCGAACGGATTGGAAGGAAATTTTTTTTGTTCTCTATTTTTCGGTCCGTCCTTTCCCGTTTCGTATTGAAATGAAGCCTGGATGTTGTTTTTTAATTTTTAGAGTTTTTTTGCATTTACTTTTGAAGTTTCTAAACCGTGTCGGGTTCGAACGGATAGCAAGGAAATTTTTTTTCTTCTCTATTTTTCAGCCTCTCCTTACCCGTTTCGTCTTGAAATAAAACCTGGGTGATGTTTTTTATTTTTTAGAATTTTTTTGCATTTATTTTTGAATTTTCTAACTCGGGTCGGGTTTGAACGGATAGGAAGAAAATTTTTTTCTTCTTTATTTTTCAACCTGTCCGGACTCGTTTAATCCTGAAATGAAGCATGGATGATGTTTTTTAATTTTTAGAATTTTTTTTGCATTTGTTTTTGAGTTTTCTAACTCGGGTCGGGTTCGAACGGATAGGAAGGAAATTTTTTTTGTTCTCTATTTTTCGGCCTGTCCTTTCCCGTTTCGTATTGAAATGAAGCCTGGATGTTGTTTTTTAATTTTTAGAGTTTTTTTGCATTTATTTTTGAAGTTTCTAACTCGGGTAAGGTTCGAACGGATAGGAAGGAAATTTTTTTTCTTCTCTATTTTTCGGCCTGTCCTGACCCGTTTCATCTTGAAATAAAGCCTGGATGATGTTTTTTAATTTTTAGAATTTTTTTGCATTTATTTTTGAATTTTCTAACTCGGGTCGGGTTTGAACGGATAGGAAGGAAAATTTTTTTCCTCATTACTTTTTAGCCTGCCTTGACCCGTTTAGTCTTGAAATGAAGCTTGGATGATGTTTTTTAATTTTTAGAATTTTTTTGCATTTATTTTTCAATTTTCAAACCCGGGTCGTGTTTGAACGGATAGGAAGGAAATTTTTTTCCTCTTTATTTTATAGCCTGTCTTGACCCGTTTAGTCTTGAAATGAAGCCTGGATGATGTTTTTTAATTTTTAGAATTTTTTTGCATTTATTTTTCAATTTTCTAACTCGGGTCGGGTTTGAACGGATAGGAAGAAAATTTTTTTTCTTCCTTATTTTTCAACCTGTCCTGACCCGTTTAATCCTGAAAAGTACCCTGGATGATGTTTTTTAATTTTTAGAATTTTTTTTGCATTTGTTTTTGAATTTTCTAACTCGGGTCGGGTTCGAACGGATAGGAAGGAAATTTTTTTTCTTCTCTATTTTTCAGCCTGTCCTGACCCGTTTCTTCTTGAAATGAAGCCTGGATAATCTTTTTTAATTTTTAGAATTTTTTTTCATTTATTTTCGAATTTTCTAACTCGGGTCGGGTTTGAACGGATAGGAAGAAAAATTTTTTCTTCTTTATTTTTCATCCTGTCCAGACCCGTTTAATCTTGAAATGAAGCCTGGATGATGTTTTTTAATTTTTATAATTTTTTTGCATTTATTTTTCAATTTTCTAACCCGGGTCGGGTTCGAACGGATAGGAAGGAAATTTTTTTTCTTCTCTATTTTTCAGCCTGTCCTGACCCGTTTCTTCTTGAAATGAAGCCTGGATAATCTTTTTTAATTTTTAGAATTTTTTTTCATTTATTTTCGAATTTTCTAACTCGGGTTGGGTTTGAACGGATAGGAAGAAAAATTTTTTCTTCTTTATTTTTCAACCTGTCCAGACCCGTTTAGTCCTGAAATGAAGCCTGGATGATGTTTTTTAATTTTTAGAATTTTTTTTACATTTGTTTTTGAGTTTTCTAACTCGGGTCGGGTTCGAACGGATAGGAAGGAAATTTTTTTTGTTCTCTATTTTTCGGCCTGTCCTTTCCCGTTTCGTATTGAAATGAAGCCTGGATGTTGTTTTTTAATTTTTAGAGTTTTTTTGCATTTATTTTTGAAGTTTCTAACCCGGGTCGGGTTCGAACGGATAGGATGGAAATTTTTTTTCCTCTCTATTTTTCAGCCTGTCCTAACCCGTTTCTTCTTGAAATGAAGCCTGGTTGATGTTTTTTAATTTTTTGATTTTTTTTGCATTTATTTTCGAATTTTCTAACTCGGGTCGGGTTTGAACGGATAGGAAGAAAATTTTTTTCTTCTTTATTTTTCAACCGGTCCGGACTCGTTTAATCCTGAAATGAAGCATGGATGATGTTTTTTAATTTTTAGAATTTTTTTTGCATTTGTTTTTGAGTTTTCTAACTCGGGTCGGGTTCGAACGGATAGGAAGGAAATTTTTTTTGTTCTCTATTTTTCGGCCTGTCCTTTCCCGTTTCGTATTGAAATGAAGCCTGGATGTTGTTTTTTAATTTTTAGAGTATTTTGCATTTATTTTTGGAAGTTTCTAACTCGGGTAAGGTTCGAACGGATTGGAAGGAAATTTTTTTTCTTCTCTATTTTTCGGCCTGTCCTGACCCGTTTCATCTTGAAATAAAGCCTGGATGATGTTTTTTAATTTTTAGAATTTTTTTGCATTTATTTTTGAATTTTCTAACTCGGGTCGGGTTTGAACGGATAGGAAGGAAAATTTTTTTCCTCATTACTTTTTAGCCTGCCTTGACCCGTTTAGTCTTGAAATGAAGCTTGGATGATGTTTTTTAATTTTTAGAATTTTTTTGCATTTATTTTTCAATTTTCTAACCCGGGTCGTGTTTGAACGGATAGGAAGGAAATTTTTTTCCTCTTTATTTTATAGCCTGTCTTGACCCGTTTAGTCTTGAAATGAAGCCTGGATGATGTTTTTTAATTTTTAGAATTTTTTTGCATTTATTTTTCAATTTTCTAACTCGGGTCGGGTTTGAACGGATAGGAAGAAAATTTTTTTTCTTCTTTATTTTTCAACCTGTCCTGACCCGTTTAATCCTGAAAAGTAGCCTGGATGATGTTTTTTAATTTTTAGAATTTTTTTTGCATTTGTTTTTGAATTTTCTAACTCGGGTCGGGTTCGAACGGATAGGAAGGAAATTTTTTTTGTTCTCTATTTTTCGGCCCGTCCTTTCCCGTTTCGTATTGAAATGAAGCCTGGATGTAGTTTTTTAATTTTTAGAGTTTTTTTGCATTTATTTTTGAAGTTTCTAACCCGTGTCGGGCTCGAATGGATAGGAAGGAAATTTTTTTTCTTCTCTATTTTTCGGCCTGTCCTTACTCGTTTCGTCTTTAAATAAAGCTTGGATGATGTGATTTAATTTTTAGATTTTTTTTGCATTTATTTTTGAATTTTCTAACTCGGGTCGGGTTTGAACGGATAGGAAGGAAATTTTTTTTCCTCTTTATTTTTTAGCATGCCTTGACCCGTTTAGTCTTGAAATGAAGCCTGGATGATGTTTTTTAATTTTTAGAATTTTTTTGCATTTATTTTTCAATTTTCTAACCCGGGTCGGGTTGGAACGGATAGGAAGGAAATTTTTTTTCCTCTTTCTTTTTTAGCCTGTCTTGACCCGTTTAGTCTTGAAATGAAGCCTGGATGATGTTTTTTAATTTTTAGAATTTTTTTACATTTATTTTTCAATTTTCTAACTCGGGTCGGGTTCGAACGGATAGGAAGGAAATTTTTTTTCCTCTTTATTTTTTTGCCTGCCTTGACCCGTTTAGTCTTGAAATGAAGCCTGGATGATGTTTTTTTATTTTTAGAATTTTTTTGCATTTATTTTTCAATTTTCTAACCCGGGTCGGGTTTGAACGGATAGGAAGGAAATTTTTTTTCCTCTTTGTTTTATAGCCTGTCTTGACCCGTTTAGTCTTGAAATGAAGCCTGGATGATGTTTTTTAATTTTTAGAATTTTTTTGCATTTATTTTTCAATTTTCTAACTCGGGTCGGGTTTGAACGGATAGGTAGAAAATTTTTTTTCTTCTTTATTTTTCAACCTGTCCTGACCCGTTTAATCCTGAAAAGAAGCCTGGATGACGTTTTTTAATTTTTAGAATTATTTTTGCATTTGTTTTTCAATTTTCTAACTCGGGTTGGGTTCGAACGGATAGGAAGGAAATTTTTTTTGTTCTCTATTTTTCGGCCCGTCCTTTCCCGTTTCGTATTGAAATGAAGCCTGGATGTTGTTTTTTAATTTTTAGAGTTTTTTTGCATTTACTTTTGAAGTTTCTAACCCGTGTCGGGCTCGAACGGATAGCAAGGAAATTTTTTTTCTTCTCTATTTTTCAGCCTGTCCTTACCCGTTTCGTCTTGAAATAAAGCCTGGGTGATGTTTTTTAATTTTTAGAATTTTTTTGCATTTATTTTTGAATTTTCTAACTCGGGTCGCGTTTGAACGGATAGGAAGGAAATTTTTTTTCGTCTTTATTTTTTAGCCTGCCTTGACCCGTTTAGTCTTGAAATGAAGCCTGGATGATGTTTTTTAATTTTTAGAATTTTTTTGCATTTATTTTTCAATTTTCTAACCCGGGTCGGGTTCGAACGAATAGGAAGGAAATTTTTTTTCGTCTCTATTTTTCAGCCTGCCCTGACCCGTTTCTTCTTGAAACGAAGCCTGGATGATGTTTATTAATTTTTAGAATTTTTTTGCATTTATTTTCGAATTTTCTAACTCGGGTCGGGTTTGAACGGATAGGAAGAAAATTTTTTTTCTTTTCTTTTTTTCAACCTGTCCAGACCTGTTTAATCCTGAAATGAAGCCTGGATGATGTTTTTTAATTTTTAGAATTTTTTTGCATTTATTTTTGAATTTTCTAACTCGGGTCGGGTTTGAACGGATAGGAAGGAAATTTTTTTTCCTCTTTATTTTTTAGCCTGCCTTCACCCGTTTAGTCTTGAAATGAATCCTGGATGATGTTTTTTAATTTTTAGAATTTTTTTGCATTTATTTTTCAATTTTCTAACCCGGGTCGGGTTTGAACGGATAGGAAGGAAATTTTTTTTCCTCTTTCTTTTTTTGCCTGTCTTGACCCGTTTAGTCTTGAAATGAAGCCTGGATGATGTTTTTTAATTTTTAGAATTTTTTTGCATTTATTTTTCAATTTTCTAACTCGGGTCGGGTTCGAACGGATAGGAAGGAAATTTTTTTTCCTCTTTATTTTTTTGCCTGCCTTGACCCGTTTAGTCTTGAAATGAAGCCTGGATGATGTTTTTTTATTTTTAGAATTTTTTTGCATTTATTTTTCAATTTTCTAACCCGGGTTGGGTTTGAACGGATAGGAAGGAAATTTTTTTTCCTCTTTATTTTATAGCCTGTCTTGACCCGTTTAGTCTTGAAATGAAGCCTGGATGATGTTTTTTAATTTTTAGAATTTTTTTGCATTTATTTTTCAATTTTCTAACCCGTGTCGTGTTTGAACGGATAGGAAGGAAATTTTTTTCCTCTTTCTTTTATAGCCTGTCTTGACCCGTTTAGTCTTGAAATGAAGCCTGGATGATGTTTTTTAATTTTTAGAATTTTTTTGCATTTATTTTTCAATTTTCCAACCCGGGTCGGGTTCGAACGAATAGGAAGGAAATTTTTTTTCGTCTCTATTTTTCAGCCTGCCCTGACCCGTTTCTTCTTGAAACGAAGCCTGGATGATGTTTATTAATTTTTAGAATTTTTTTGCATTTATTTTCGAATTTTCTAACTCGGGTCGGGTTTGAACGGATAGGAAGAAAATTTTTTTTCCTCTTTATTTTTTAGCCTGCCTTGACCCGTTTAGTCTTGAAATGAAGCCTGGATGATGTTTTTTAATTTTTAGAATTTTTTTGCATTTATTTTTCAATTTTCTAACCCGGGTCGGGTTTGAACGGATAGGAAGGAAATTTTTTTTCCTCTTTCTTTTTTAGCCTGTCTTGACCCGTTTAGTCTTGAAATGAAGCCTGGATGATGTTTTTTAATTTTTAGAACTTTTTTGCATTTATTTTTCAATTTTCTAACTCGGGTCGGGTTCGAACGGATAGGAAGGAAATTTTTTTTCCTCTTTATTTTTTTGCCTGCCTTGACCCGTTTAGTCTTGAAATGAAGCCTGGATGATGTTTTTTTATTTTTAGAAATTTTTTGCATTTATTTTTCAATTTTCTAACCCGGGTCGGGTTTGAACGGATAGGAAGGAAATTTTTTTTCCTCTTTGTTTTATAGCCTGTCTTGACCCGTTTAGTCTTGAAATGAAGCCTGGATGATGTTTTTTAATTTTTAGAATTTTTTTGCATTTATTTTTCAATTTTCTAACTCGGGTCGGGTTTGAACGGATAGGTAGAAATTTTTTTTTCTTCTTTATTTTTCAACCTGTCCTGACCCGTTTAATCCTGAAAAGAAGCCTGGATGACGTTTTTTAATTTTTAGAATTTTTTTTTGCATTTGTTTTTGAATTTTCTAACTCGGGTTGGGTTCGAACGGATTGGAAGGAAATTTTTTTTGTTCTCTATTTTTCGGTCCGTCCTTTCCCGTTTCGTATTGAAATGAAGCCTGGATGTTGTTTTTTAATTTTTAGAGTTTTTTTGCATTTACTTTTGAAGTTTCTAAACCGTGTCGGGTTCGAACGGATAGCAAGGAAATTTTTTTTCTTCTCTATTTTTCAGCCTATCCTTACCCGTTTCGTCTTGAAATAAAACCTGGGTGATGTTTTTTATTTTTTAGAATTTTTTTGCATTTATTTTTGAATTTTCTAACTCGGGTCGGGTTTGAACGGATAGGAAGAAAATTTTTTTCTTCTTTATTTTTCAACCTGTCCGGACTCGTTTAATCCTGAAATGAAGCATGGATGATGTTTTTTAATTTTTAGAATTTTTTTTGCATTTGTTTTTGAGTTTTCTAACTCGGGTCGGGTTCGAACGGATAGGAAGGAAATTTTTTTTGTTCTCTATTTTTCGGCCTGTCCTTTCCCGTTTCGTATTGAAATGAAGCCTGGATGTTGTTTTTTAATTTTTAGAGTTTTTTTGCATTTATTTTTGAAGTTTCTAACTCGGGTAAGGTTCGAACGGATAGGAAGGAAATTTTTTTTCTTCTCTATTTTTCGGCCTGTCCTGACCCGTTTCATCTTGAAATAAAGCCTGGATGATGTTTTTTAATTTTTAGAATTTTTTTGCATTTATTTTTGAATTTTCTAACTCGGGTCGGGTTTGAACGGATAGGAAGGAAAATTTTTTTCCTCATTACTTTTTAGCCTGCCTTGACCCGTTTAGTCTTGAAATGAAGCTTGGATGATGTTTTTTAATTTTTAGAATTTTTTTGCATTTATTTTTCAATTTTCTAACCCGGGTCGTGTTTGAACGGATAGGAAGGAAATTTTTTTCCTCTTTATTTTATAGCCTGTCTTGACCCGTTTAGTCTTGAAATGAAGCCTGGATGATGTTTTTTAATTTTTAGAATTTTTTTGCATTTATTTTTCAATTTTCTAACTCGGGTCGGGTTTGAACGGATAGGAAGAAATTTTTTTTTCTTCCTTATTTTTCAACCTGTCCTGACCCGTTTAATCCTGAAAAGTAGCCTGGATGATGTTTTTTAATTTTTAGAATTTTTTTTGCATTTGTTTTTGAATTTTCTAACTCGGGTCGGGTTCGAACGGATAGGAAGGAAATTTTTTTTCTTCTCTATTTTTCAGCCTGTCCTGACCCGTTTCTTCTTGAAATGAAGCCTGGATAATCTTTTTTAATTTTTAGAATTTTTTTTCATTTATTTTCGAATTTTCTAACTCGGGTCGGGTTTGAACGGATAGGAAGAAAAATTTTTTCTTCTTTATTTTTCATCCTGTCCAGACCCGTTTAATCTTGAAATGAAGCCTGGATGATGTTTTTTAATTTTTATAATTTTTTTGCATTTATTTTTCAATTTTCTAACCCGGGTCGGGTTCGAACGGATAGGAAGGAAATTTTTTTTCTTCTCTATTTTTCAGCCTGTCCTGACCCGTTTCTTCTTGAAATGAAGCCTGGATAATCTTTTTTAATTTTTAGAATTTTTTTTCATTTATTTTCGAATTTTCTAACTCGGGTCGGGTTTGAACGGATAGGAAGAAAAATTTTTTCTTCTTTATTTTTCATCCTGTCCAGACCCGTTTAATCTTGAAATGAAGCCTGGATGATGTTTTTTAATTTTTATAATTTTTTTGCATTTATTTTTCAATTTTTTAACCCGGGTCGGGTTCGAACGGATAGGAAGGAAATTTTTTTTCTTCTCTATTTTTCAGCCTGTCCTGACCCGTTTCTTCTTGAAATGAAGCCTGGATAATCTTTTTTTAATTTTTAGAATTTTTTTTCATTTATTTTCGAATTTTCTAACTCGGGTCGGGTTTGAACGGATAGGAAGAAAAATTTTTTCTTCTTTATTTTTCAACCTGTCCAGACCCGTTTAGTCCTGAAATGAAGCCTGGATGATGTTTTTTAATTTTTAGAATTTTTTTTGCATTTGTTTTTGAGTTTTCTAACTCGGGTCGGGTTCGAACGGATAGGAAGGAAATTTTTTTTGTTCTCTATTTTTCGGCCTGTCCTTTCCCGTTTCGTATTGAAATGAAGCCTGGCTGTTGTTTTTTAATTTTTAGAGTTTTTTTGCATTTATTTTTGAAGTTTCTAACCCGGGTCGGGTTCGAACGGATAGGATGGAAATTTTTTTTCTTCTCTATTTTTCAGCCTGTCCTAACCCGTTTCTTCTTGAAATGAAGCCTGGTTGATGTTTTTTAATTTTTTGATTTTTTTTGCATTTATTTTCGAATTTTCTAACTCGGGTCGGGTTTGAACGGATAGGAAGAAAATTTTTTTCTTCTTTATTTTTCAACCTGTCCGGACTCGTTTAATCCTGAAATGAAGCATGGATGATGTTTTTTAATTTTTAGAATTTTTTTTGCATTTGTTTTTGAGTTTTCTAACTCGGGTCGGGTTCGAACGGATAGGAAGGAAATTTTTTTTGTTCTCTATTTTTCGGCCTGTCCTTTCCCGTTTCGTATTGAAATGAAGCCTGGATGTTGTTTTTTAATTTTTAGAGTTTTTTTGCATTTATTTTTGAAGTTTCTAACTCGGGTAAGGTTCGAACGGATAGGAAGGAAATTTTTTTTCTTCTCTATTTTTCGGCCTGTCCTGACCCGTTTCATCTTGAAATAAAGCCTGGATGATGTTTTTTAATTTTTAGAATTTTTTTGCATTTATTTTTGAATTTTCTAACTCGGGTCGGGTTTGAACGGATAGGAAGGAAAATTTTTTTCCTCATTACTTTTTAGCCTGCCTTGACCCGTTTAGTCTTGAAATGAAGCTTGGATGATGTTTTTTAATTTTTAGAATTTTTTTGCATTTATTTTTCAATTTTCTAACCCGGGTCGTGTTTGAACGGATAGGAAGGAAATTTTTTTCCTCTTTATTTTATAGCCTGTCTTGACCCGTTTAGTCTTGAAATGAAGCCTGGATGATGTTTTTTAATTTTTAGAATTTTTTTGCATTTATTTTTCAATTTTCTAACTCGGGTCGGGTTTGAACGGATAGGAAGAAATTTTTTTTTCTTCCTTATTTTTCAACCTGTCCTGACCCGTTTAATCCTGAAAAGTAGCCTGGATGATGTTTTTTAATTTTTAGAATTTTTTTTGCATTTGTTTTTGAATTTTCTAATTCGGGTCGGGTTCGAACGGATAGGAAGGAAATTTTTTTTCTTCTCTATTTTTCAGCCTGTCCTGACCCGTTTCTTCTTGAAATGAAGCCTGGATAATCTTTTTTAATTTTTAGAATTTTTTTTCATTTATTTTCGAATTTTCTAACTCGGGTCGGGTTTGAACGGATAGGAAGAAAAATTTTTTCTTCTTTATTTTTCATCCTGTCCAGACCCGTTTAATCTTGAAATGAAGCCTGGATGATGTTTTTTAATTTTTATAATTTTTTTGCATTTATTTTTCAATTTTCTAACCCGGGTCGGGTTCGAACGGATAGGAAGGAAATTTTTTTTCTTCTCTATTTTTCAGCCTGTCCTGACCCGTTTCTTCTTGAAATGAAGCCTGGATAATCTTTTTTAATTTTTAGAATTTTTTTTCATTTATTTTCGAATTTTCTAACTCGGGTCGGGTTTGAACGGATAGGAAGAAAAATTTTTTCTTCTTTATTTTTCATCCTGTCCAGACCCGTTTAATCTTGAAATGAAGCCTGGATGATGTTTTTTAATTTTTATAATTTTTTTGCATTTATTTTTCAATTTTTTAACCCGGGTCGGGTTCGAACGGATAGGAAGGAAATTTTTTTTCTTCTCTATTTTTCAGCCTGTCCTGACCCGTTTCTTCTTGAAATGAAGCCTGGATAATCTTTTTTTAATTTTTAGAATTTTTTTTCATTTATTTTCGAATTTTCTAACTCGGGTCGGGTTTGAACGGATAGGAAGAAAAATTTTTTCTTCTTTATTTTTCAACCTGTCCAGACCCGTTTAGTCCTGAAATGAAGCCTGGATGATGTTTTTTAATTTTTAGAATTTTTTTTGCATTTGTTTTTGAGTTTTCTAACTCGGGTCGGGTTCGAACGGATAGGAAGGAAATTTTTTTTGTTCTCTATTTTTCGGCCTGTCCTTTCCCGTTTCGTATTGAAATGAAGCCTGGCTGTTGTTTTTTAATTTTTAGAGTTTTTTTGCATTTATTTTTGAAGTTTCTAACCCGGGTCGGGTTCGAACGGATAGGATGAAAATTTTTTTTCTTCTCTATTTTTCAGCCTGTCCTAACCCGTTTCTTCTTGAAATGAAGCCTGGTTGATGTTTTTTAATTTTTTGATTTTTTTTGCATTTATTTTCGAATTTTCTAACTCGGGTCGGGTTTGAACGGATAGGAAGAAAATTTTTTTCTTCTTTATTTTTCAACCTGTCCGGACTCGTTTAATCCTGAAATGAAGCATGGATGATGTTTTTTAATTTTTAGAATTTTTTTTGCATTTGTTTTTGAGTTTTCTAACTCGGGTCGGGTTCGAACGGATAGGAAGGAAATTTTTTTTGTTTTCTATTTTTCGGCCTGTCCTTTCCCGTTTCGTATTGAAATGAAGCCTGGATGTTGTTTTTTAATTTTTAGAGTTTTTTTGCATTTATTTTTGAAGTTTCTAACTCGGGTAAGGTTCGAACGGATAGGAAGGAAATTTTTTTTCTTCTCTATTTTTCGGCCTGTCCTTTCCCGTTTCGTATTGAAATGAAGCCTGGCTGTTGTTTTTTAATTTTTAGAGTTTTTTTGCATTTACTTTTGAAGTTTCTAACCCGTGTCGGGTTCGAACGGATAGGAAGGAAATTTTTTTTCTTCTCTATTTTTCAGCCTGTCCTGACCCGTTTCTTCTTGAAATGAAGCCTGGATAATCTTTTTTAATTTTTAGAATTTTTTTTCATTTATTTTCGAATTTTCTAACTCGGGTCGGGTTTGAACGGATAGGAAGAAAAATTTTTTCTTCTTTATTTTTCATCCTGTCCAGACCCGTTTAATCTTGAAATGAAGCCTGGATGATGTTTTTTAATTTTTATAATTTTTTTGCATTTATTTTTCAATTTTCTAACCCGGGTCGGGTTCGAACGGATAGGAAGGAAATTTTTTTTCTTCTCTATTTTTCAGCCTGTCCTGACCCGTTTCTTCTTGAAATGAAGCCTGGATAATCTTTTTTAATTTTTAGAATTTTTTTTCATTTATTTTCGAATTTTCTAACTCGGGTCGGGTTTGAACGGATAGGAAGAAAAATTTTTTCTTCTTTATTTTTCAACCTGTCCAGACCCGTTTAGTCCTGAAATGAAGCCTGGATGATGTTTTTTAATTTTTAGAATTTTTTTTACATTTGTTTTTGAGTTTTCTAACTCGGGTCGGGTTCGAACGGATAGGAAGGAAATTTTTTTTGTTCTCTATTTTTCGGTCTGTCCTTTCCCGTTTCGTATTGAAATGAAGCCTGGATGTTGTTTTTTAATTTTTAGAGTTTTTTTGCATTTATTTTTGAAGTTTCTAACCCGGGTCGGGTTCGAACGGATAGGATGGAAATTTTTTTTCCTCTCTATTTTTCAGCCTGTCCTAACCCGTTTCTTCTTGAAATGAAGCCTGGTTGATGTTTTTTAATTTTTTGATTTTTTTTGCATTTATTTTCGAATTTTCTAACTCGGGTCGGGTTTGAACGGATAGGAAGAAAATTTTTTTCTTCTTTATTTTTCAACCTGTCCGGACTCGTTTAATCCTGAAATGAAGCATGGATGATGTTTTTTAATTTTTAGAATTTTTTTTGCATTTGTTTTTGAGTTTTCTAACTCGGGTCGGGTTCGAACGGATAGGAAGGAAATTTTTTTTGTTCTCTATTTTTCGGCCTGTCCTTTCCCGTTTCGTATTGAAATGAAGCCTGGATGTTGTTTTTTAATTTTTAGAGTTTTTTTGCATTTATTTTTGAAGTTTCTAACTCGGGTAAGGTTCGAACGGATAGGAAGGAAATTTTTTTTCTTCTCTATTTTTCGGCCTGTCCTGACCCGTTTCATCTTGAAATAAAGCCTGGATGATGTTTTTTAATTTTTAGAATTTTTTTGCATTTATTTTTGAATTTTCTAACTCGGGTCGGGTTTGAACGGATAGGAAGGAAAATTTTTTTCCTCATTACTTTTTAGCCTGCCTTGACCCGTTTAGTCTTGAAATGAAGCTTGGATGATGTTTTTTAATTTTTAGAATTTTTTTGCATTTATTTTTCAATTTTCTAACCCGGGTCGTGTTTGAACGGATAGGAAGGAAATTTTTTTCCTCTTTATTTTATAGCCTGTCTTGACCCGTTTAGTCTTGAAATGAAGCCTGGATGATGTTTTTTAATTTTTAGAATTTTTTTGCATTTATTTTTCAATTTTCTAACTCGGGTCGGGTTTGAACGGATAGGAAGAAAATTTTTTTTCTTCCTTATTTTTCAACCTGTCCTGACCCGTTTAATCCTGAAAAGTAGCCTGGATGATGTTTTTTAATTTTTAGAATTTTTTTTGCATTTGTTTTTGAATTTTCTAACTCGGGTCGGGTTCGAACGGATAGGAAGGAAATTTTTTTTCTTCTCTATTTTTCTGCCTGTCCTGACCCGTTTCTTCTTGAAATGAAGCCTGGATAATCTTTTTTAATTTTTAGAATTTTTTTTTCATTTATTTTCGAATTTTCTAACTCGGGTCGGGTTTGAACGGATAGGAAGAAAAATTTTTTCTTCTTTATTTTTCATCCTGTCCAGACCCGTTTAATCTTGAAATGAAGCCTGGATGATGTTTTTTAATTTTTATAATTTTTTTGCATTTATTTTTCAATTTTCTAACCCGGGTCGGGTTCGAACGGATAGGAAGGAAATTTTTTTTCTTCTCTATTTTTCAGCCTGTCCTGACCCGTTTCTTCTTGAAATGAAGCCTGGATAATCTTTTTTAATTTTTAGAATTTTTTTTCATTTATTTTCGAATTTTCTAACTCGGGTCGGGTTTGAACGGATAGGAAGAAAAATTTTTTCTTCTTTATTTTTCAACCTGTCCAGACCCGTTTAGTCCTGAAATGAAGCCTGGATGATGTTTTTTAATTTTTAGAATTTTTTTTACATTTGTTTTTGAGTTTTCTAACTCGGGTCGGGTACGAACGGATAGGAAGGAAATTTTTTTTGTTCTCTATTTTTCGGCCTGTCCTTTCCCGTTTCGTATTGAAATGAAGCCTGGATGTTGTTTTTTAATTTTTAGAGTTTTTTTGCATTTATTTTTGAAGTTTCTAACCCGGGTCGGGTTCGAACGGATAGGATGGAAATTTTTTTTCCTCTCTATTTTTCAGCCTGTCCTAACCCGTTTCTTCTTGAAATGAAGCCTGGTTGATGTTTTTTAATTTTTTGATTTTTTTTGCATTTATTTTCGAATTTTCTAACTCGGGTCGGGTTTGAACGGATAGGAAGAAAATTTTTTTCTTCTTTATTTTTCAACCTGTCCGGACTCGTTTAATCCTGAAATGAAGCATGGATGATGTTTTTTAATTTTTAGAATTTTTTTTGCATTTGTTTTTGAGTTTTCTAACTCGGGTCGGGTTCGATCGGATAGGAAGGAAATTTTTTTTGTTCTCTATTTTTCGGCCTGTCCTTTCCCGTTTCGTATTGAAATGAAGCCTGGATGTTGTTTTTTAATTTTTAGAGTATTTTGCATTTATTTTTGGAAGTTTCTAACTCGGGTAAGGTTCGAACGGATAGGAAGGAAATTTTTTTTCTTCTCTATTTTTCGGCCTGTCCTGACCCGTTTCATCTTGAAATAAAGCCTGGATGATGTTTTTTAATTTTTAGAATTTTTTTGCATTTATTTTTGAATTTTCTAACTCGGGTCGGGTTTGAACGGATAGGAAGGAAAATTTTTTTCCTCATTACTTTTTAGCCTGCCTTGACCCGTTTAGTCTTGAAATGAAGCTTGGATGAAGTTTTTTAATTTTTAGAATTTTTTTGCATTTATTTTTCAATTTTCTAACCCGGGTCGTGTTTGAACGGATAGGAAGGAAATTTTTTTCCTCTTTATTTTATAGCCTGTCTTGACCCGTTTAGTCTTGAAATGAAGCCTGGATGATGTTTTTTAATTTTTAGAATTTTTTTGCATTTATTTTTCAATTTTCTAACTCGGGTCGGGTTTGAACGGATAGGAAGAAATTTTTTTTTCTTCCTTATTTTTCAACCTGTCCTGACCCGTTTAATCCTGAAAAGTAGCCTGGATGATGTTTTTTAATTTTTAGAATTTTTTTTGCATTTGTTTTTGAATTTTCTAACTCGGGTCGGGTTCGAACGGATAGGAAGGAAATTTTTTTTCTTCTCTATTTTTCAGCCTGTCCTGACCCGTTTCTTCTTGAAATGAAGCCTGGATAATCTTTTTTAATTTTTAGAATTTTTTTTCATTTATTTTCGAATTTTCTAACTCGGGTCGGGTTTGAACGGATAGGAAGAAAAATTTTTTCTTCTTTATTTTTCATCCTGTCCAGACCCGTTTAATCTTGAAATGAAGCCTGGATGATGTTTTTTAATTTTTATAATTTTTTTGCATTTATTTTTCAATTTTCTAACCCGGGTCGGGTTCGAACGGATAGGAAGGAAATTTTTTTTCTTCTCTATTTTTCAGCCTGTCCGGACCCGTTTCTTCTTGAAATGAAGCCTGGATAATCTTTTTTAATTTTTAGAATTTTTTTTCATTTATTTTCGAATTTTCTAACTCGGGTCGGGTTTGAACGGATAGGAAGAAAAATTTTTTCTTCTTTATTTTTCATCCTGTCCAGACCCGTTTAATCTTGAAATGAAGCCTGGATGATGTTTTTTAATTTTTATAACTTTTTTGCATTTATTTTTCAATTTTTTAACCCGGGTCGGGTTCGAACGGATAGGAAGGAAATTTTTTTTCTTCTCTATTTTTCAGCCTGTCCTGACCCGTTTCTTCTTGAAATGAAGCCTGGATAATCTTTTTTTAATTTTTAGAATTTTTTTTCATTTATTTTCGATTTTTCTAACTCGGGTCGGGTTTGAACGGATAGGAAGAAAAATTTTTTCTTCTTTATTTTTCAACCTGTCCAGACCCGTTTAGTCCTGAAATGAAGCCTGGATGATGTTTTTTAATTTTTAGAATTTTTTTTGCATTTGTTTTTGAGTTTTCTAACTCGGGTCGGGTTCGAACGGATAGGAAGGAAATTTTTTTTGTTCTCTATTTTTCGGCCTGTCCTTTCCCGTTTCGTATTGAAATGAAGCCTGGCTGTTGTTTTTTAATTTTTAGAGTTTTTTTGCATTTATTTTTGAAGTTTCTAACCCGGGTCGGGTTCGAACGGATAGGATGGAAATTTTTTTTCTTCTCTATTTTTCAGCCTGTCCTAACCCGTTTCTTCTTGAAATGAAGCCTGGTTGATGTTTTTTAATTTTTTGATTTTTTTTGCATTTATTTTCGAATTTTCTAACTCGGGTCGGGTTTGAACGGATAGGAAGAAAATTTTTTTCTTCTTTATTTTTCAACCTGTCCGGACTCGTTTAATCCTGAAATGAAGCATGGATGATGTTTTTTAATTTTTAGAATTTTTTTTGCATTTGTTTTTGAGTTTTCTAACTCGGGTCGGGTTCGAACGGATAGGAAGGAAATTTTTTTTGTTCTCTATTTTTCGGCCTGTCCTTTCCCGTTTCGTATTGAAATGAAGCCTGGATGTTGTTTTTTAATTTTTAGAGTTTTTTTGCATTTATTTTTGAAGTTTCTAACTCGGGTAAGGTTCGAACGGATAGGAAGGAAATTTTTTTTCTTCTCTATTTTTCGGCCTGTCCTGACCCGTTTCATCTTGAAATAAAGCCTGGATGATGTTTTTTAATTTTTAGAATTTTTTTGCATTTATTTTTGAATTTTCTAACTCGGGTCGGGTTTGAACGGATAGGAAGGAAAATTTTTTTCCTCATTACTTTTTAGCCTGCCTTGACCCGTTTAGTCTTGAAATGAAGCTTGGATGATGTTTTTTAATTTTTAGAATTTTTTTGCATTTATTTTTCAATTTTCTAACCCGGGTCGTGTTTGAACGGATAGGAAGGAAATTTTTTTCCTCTTTATTTTATAGCCTGTCTTGACCCGTTTAGTCTTGAAATGAAGCCTGGATGATGTTTTTTAATTTTTAGAATTTTTTTGCATTTATTTTTCAATTTTCTAACTCGGGTCGGGTTTGAACGGATAGGAAGAAAATTTTTTTTCTTCCTTATTTTTCAACTTGTCCTGACCCGTTTAATCCTGAAAAGTAGCCTGGATGATGTTTTTTAATTTTTAGAATTTTTTTTGCATTTGTTTTTGAATTTTCTAACTCGGGTCGGGTTCGAACGGATAGGAAGGAAATTTTTTTTCTTCTCTATTTTTCAGCCTGTCCTGACCCGTTTCTTCTTGAAATGAAGCCTGGATAATCTTTTTTAATTTTTAGAATTTTTTTTCATTTATTTTCGAATTTTCTAACTCGGGTCGGGTTTGAACGGATAGGAAGAAAAATTTTTTCTTCTTTATTTTTCATCCTGTCCAGACCCGTTTAATCTTGAAATGAAGCCTGGATGATGTTTTTTAATTTTTATAATTTTTTTGCATTTATTTTTCAATTTTCTAACCCGGGTCGGGTTCGAACGGATAGGAAGGAAATTTTTTTTCTTCTCTATTTTTCAGCCTGTCCTGACCCGTTTCTTCTTGAAATGAAGCCTGGATAATCTTTTTTAATTTTTAGAATTTTTTTTCATTTATTTTCGAATTTTCTAACTCGGGTCGGGTTTGAACGGATAGGAAGAAAAATTTTTTCTTCTTTATTTTTCAACCTGTCCAGACCCGTTTAGTCCTGAAATGAAGCCTGGATGATGTTTTTTAATTTTTAGAATTTTTTTTACATTTGTTTTTGAGTTTTCTAACTCGGGTCGGGTACGAACGGATAGGAAGGAAATTTTTTTTGTTCTCTATTTTTCGGCCTGTCCTTTCCCGTTTCGTATTGAAATGAAGCCTGGATGTTGTTTTTTAATTTTTAGAGTTTTTTTGCATTTATTTTTGAAGTTTCTAACCCGGGTCGGGTTCGAACGGATAGGATGGAAATTTTTTTTCCTCTCTATTTTTCAGCCTGTCCTAACCCGTTTCTTCTTGAAATGAAGCCTGGTTGATGTTTTTTAATTTTTTGATTTTTTTTGCATTTATTTTCGAATTTTCTAACTCGGGTCGGGTTTGAACGGATAGGAAGAAAATTTTTTTCTTCTTTATTTTTCAACCTGTCCGGACTCGTTTAATCCTGAAATGAAGCATGGATGATGTTTTTTAATTTTTAGAATTTTTTTTGCATTTGTTTTTGAGTTTTCTAACTCGGGTCGGGTTCGATCGGATAGGAAGGAAATTTTTTTTGTTCTCTATTTTTCGGCCTGTCCTTTCCCGTTTCGTATTGAAATGAAGCCTGGATGTTGTTTTTTAATTTTTAGAGTATTTTGCATTTATTTTTGGAAGTTTCTAACTCGGGTAAGGTTCGAACGGATAGGAAGGAAATTTTTTTTCTTCTCTATTTTTCGGCCTGTCCTGACCCGTTTCATCTTGAAATAAAGCCTGGATGATGTTTTTTAATTTTTAGAATTTTTTTGCATTTATTTTTGAATTTTCTAACTCGGGTCGGGTTTGAACGGATAGGAAGGAAAATTTTTTTCCTCATTACTTTTTAGCCTGCCTTGACCCGTTTAGTCTTGAAATGAAGCTTGGATGAAGTTTTTTAATTTTTAGAATTTTTTTGCATTTATTTTTCAATTTTCTAACCCGGGTCGTGTTTGAACGGATAGGAAGGAAATTTTTTTCCTCTTTATTTTATAGCCTGTCTTGACCCGTTTAGTCTTGAAATGAAGCCTGGATGATGTTTTTTAATTTTTAGAATTTTTTTGCATTTATTTTTCAATTTTCTAACTCGGGTCGGGTTTGAACGGATAGGAAGAAATTTTTTTTTCTTCCTTATTTTTCAACCTGTCCTGACCCGTTTAATCCTGAAAAGTAGCCTGGATGATGTTTTTTAATTTTTAGAATTTTTTTTGCATTTGTTTTTGAATTTTCTAACTCGGGTCGGGTTCGAACGGATAGGAAGGAAATTTTTTTTCTTCTCTATTTTTCAGCCTGTCCTGACCCGTTTCTTCTTGAAATGAAGCCTGGATAATCTTTTTTAATTTTTAGAATTTTTTTTCATTTATTTTCGAATTTTCTAACTCGGGTCGGGTTTGAACGGATAGGAAGAAAAATTTTTTCTTCTTTATTTTTCATCCTGTCCAGACCCGTTTAATCTTGAAATGAAGCCTGGATGATGTTTTTTAATTTTTATAATTTTTTTGCATTTATTTTTCAATTTTCTAACCCGGGTCGGGTTCGAACGGATAGGAAGGAAATTTTTTTTCTTCTCTATTTTTCAGCCTGTCCTGACCCGTTTCTTCTTGAAATGAAGCCTGGATAATCTTTTTTAATTTTTAGAATTTTTTTTCATTTATTTTCGAATTTTCTAACTCGGGTCGGGTTTGAACGGATAGGAAGAAAAATTTTTTCTTCTTTATTTTTCATCCTGTCCAGACCCGTTTAATCTTGAAATGAAGCCTGGATGATGTTTTTTAATTTTTATAACTTTTTTGCATTTATTTTTCAATTTTTTAACCCGGGTCGGGTTCGAACGGATAGGAAGGAAATTTTTTTTCTTCTCTATTTTTCAGCCTGTCCTGACCCGTTTCTTCTTGAAATGAAGCCTGGATAATCTTTTTTTAATTTTTAGAATTTTTTTTCATTTATTTTCGATTTTTCTAACTCGGGTCGGGTTTGAACGGATAGGAAGAAAAATTTTTTCTTCTTTATTTTTCAACCTGTCCAGACCCGTTTAGTCCTGAAATGAAGCCTGGATGATGTTTTTTAATTTTTAGAATTTTTTTTGCATTTGTTTTTGAGTTTTCTAACTCGGGTCGGGTTCGAACGGATAGGAAGGAAATTTTTTTTGTTCTCTATTTTTCGGCCTGTCCTTTCCCGTTTCGTATTGAAATGAAGCCTGGCTGTTGTTTTTTAATTTTTAGAGTTTTTTTGCATTTATTTTTGAAGTTTCTAACCCGGGTCGGGTTCGAACGGATAGGATGGAAATTTTTTTTCTTCTCTATTTTTCAGCCTGTCCTAACCCGTTTCTTCTTGAAATGAAGCCTGGTTGATGTTTTTTAATTTTTTGATTTTTTTTGCATTTATTTTCGAATTTTCTAACTCGGGTCGGGTTTGAACGGATAGGAAGAAAATTTTTTTCTTCTTTATTTTTCAACCTGTCCGGACTCGTTTAATCCTGAAATGAAGCATGGATGATGTTTTTTAATTTTTAGAATTTTTTTTGCATTTGTTTTTGAGTTTTCTAACTCGGGTCGGGTTCGAACGGATAGGAAGGAAATTTTTTTTGTTCTCTATTTTTCGGCCTGTCCTTTCCCGTTTCGTATTGAAATGAAGCCTGGATGTTGTTTTTTAATTTTTAGAGTTTTTTTGCATTTATTTTTGAAGTTTCTAACTCGGGTAAGGTTCGAACGGATAGGAAGGAAATTTTTTTTCTTCTCTATTTTTCGGCCTGTCCTGACCCGTTTCATCTTGAAATAAAGCCTGGATGATGTTTTTTAATTTTTAGAATTTTTTTGCATTTATTTTTGAATTTTCTAACTCGGGTCGGGTTTGAACGGATAGGAAGGAAAATTTTTTTCCTCATTACTTTTTAGCCTGCCTTGACCCGTTTAGTCTTGAAATGAAGCTTGGATGATGTTTTTTAATTTTTAGAATTTTTTTGCATTTATTTTTCAATTTTCTAACCCGGGTCGTGTTTGAACGGATAGGAAGGAAATTTTTTTCCTCTTTATTTTATAGCCTGTCTTGACCCGTTTAGTCTTGAAATGAAGCCTGGATGATGTTTTTTAATTTTTAGAATTTTTTTGCATTTATTTTTCAATTTTCTAACTCGGGTCGGGTTTGAACGGATAGGAAGAAAATTTTTTTTCTTCCTTATTTTTCAACTTGTCCTGACCCGTTTAATCCTGAAAAGTAGCCTGGATGATGTTTTTTAATTTTTAGAATTTTTTTTGCATTTGTTTTTGAATTTTCTAACTCGGGTCGGGTTCGAACGGATAGGAAGGAAATTTTTTTTCTTCTCTATTTTTCAGCCTGTCCTGACCCGTTTCTTCTTGAAATGAAGCCTGGATAATCTTTTTTAATTTTTAGAATTTTTTTTCATTTATTTTCGAATTTTCTAACTCGGGTCGGGTTTGAACGGATAGGAAGAAAAATTTTTTCTTCTTTATTTTTCATCCTGTCCAGACCCGTTTAATCTTGAAATGAAGCCTGGATGATGTTTTTTAATTTTTATAATTTTTTTGCATTTATTTTTCAATTTTCTAACCCGGGTCGGGTTCGAACGGATAGGAAGGAAATTTTTTTTCTTCTCTATTTTTCAGCCTGTCCTGACCCGTTTCTTCTTGAAATGAAGCCTGGATAATCTTTTTTAATTTTTAGAATTTTTTTTCATTTATTTTCGAATTTTCTAACTCGGGTCGGGTTTGAACGGATAGGAAGAAAAATTTTTTCTTCTTTATTTTTCAACCTGTCCAGACCCGTTTAGTCCTGAAATGAAGCCTGGATGATGTTTTTTAATTTTTAGAATTTTTTTTACATTTGTTTTTGAGTTTTCTAACTCGGGTCGGGTTCGAACGGATAGGAAGGAAATTTTTTTTGTTCTCTATTTTTCGGCCTGTCCTTTCCCGTTTCGTATTGAAATGAAGCCTGGATGTTGTTTTTTAATTTTTAGAGTTTTTTTGCATTTATTTTTGAAGTTTCTAACCCGGGTCGGGTTCGAACGGATAGGATGGAAATTTTTTTTCCTCTCTATTTTTCAGCCTGTCCTAACCCGTTTCTTCTTGAAATGAAGCCTGGTTGATGTTTTTTAATTTTTTGATTTTTTTTGCATTTATTTTCGAATTTTCTAACTCGGGTCGGGTTTGAACGGATAGGAAGAAAATTTTTTTCTTCTTTATTTTTCAACCTGTCCGGACTCGTTTAATCCTGAAATGAAGCATGGATGATGTTTTTTAATTTTTAGAATTTTTTTTGCATTTGTTTTTGAGTTTTCTAACTCGGGTCGGGTTCGAACGGATAGGAAGGAAATTTTTTTTGTTCTCTATTTTTCGGCCTGTCCTTTCCCGTTTCGTATTGAAATGAAGCCTGGATGTTGTTTTTTAATTTTTAGAGTTTTTTTGCATTTATTTTTGAAGTTTCTAACTCGGGTAAGGTTCGAACGGATAGGAAGGAAATTTTTTTTCTTCTCTATTTTTCGGCCTGTCCTGACCCGTTTCATCTTGAAATAAAGCCTGGATGATGTTTTTTAATTTTTAGAATTTTTTTGCATTTATTTTTGAATTTTCTAACTCGGGTCGGGTTTGAACGGATAGGAAGGAAAATTTTTTTCCTCATTACTTTTTAGCCTGCCTTGACCCGTTTAGTCTTGAAATGAAGCTTGGATGATGTTTTTTAATTTTTAGAATTTCTTTGCATTTATTTTTCAATTTTCTAACCCGGGTCGTGTTTGAACGGATAGGAAGGAAATTTTTTTCCTCTTTATTTTATAGCCTGTCTTGACCCGTTTAGTCTTGAAATGAAGCCTGGATGATGTTTTTTAATTTTTAGAATTTTTTTGCATTTATTTTTCAATTTTCTAACTCGGGTCGGGTTTGAACGGATAGGAAGAAAATTTTTTTTCTTCCTTATTTTTCAACCTGTCCTGACCCGTTTAATCCTGAAAAGTAGCCTGGATGATGTTTTTTAATTTTTAGAATTTTTTTTGCATTTGTTTTTGAATTTTCTAACTCGGGTCGGGTTCGAACGGATAGGAAGGAAATTTTTTTTCTTCTCTATTTTTCAGCCTGTCCTGACCCGTTTCTTCTTGAAATGAAGCCTGGATAATCTTTTTTAATTTTTAGAATTTTTTTTCATTTATTTTCGAATTTTCTAACTCGGGTCGGGTTTGAACGGATAGGAAGAAAAATTTTTTCTTCTTTATTTTTCATCCTGTCCAGACCCGTTTAATCTTGAAATGAAGCCTGGATGATGTTTTTTAATTTTTATAATTTTTTTGCATTTATTTTTCAATTTTCTAACCCGGGTCGGGTTCGAACGGATAGGAAGGAAATTTTTTTTCTTCTCTATTTTTCAGCCTGTCCTGACCCGTTTCTTCTTGAAATGAAGCCTGGATAATCTTTTTTAATTTTTAGAATTTTTTTTCATTTATTTTCGAATTTTCTAACTCGGGTCGGGTTTGAACGGATAGGAAGAAAAATTTTTTCTTCTTTATTTTTCAACCTGTCCAGACCCGTTTAGTCCTGAAATGAAGCCTGGATGATGTTTTTTAATTTTTAGAATTTTTTTTACATTTGTTTTTGAGTTTTCTAACTCGGGTCGGGTTCGAACGGATAGGAAGGAAATTTTTTTTGTTCTCTATTTTTCGGCCTGTCCTTTCCCGTTTCGTATTGAAATGAAGCCTGGATGTTGTTTTTTAATTTTTAGAGTTTTTTTGCATTTATTTTTGAAGTTTCTAACCCGGGTCGGGTTCGAACGGATAGGATGGAAATTTTTTTTCCTCTCTATTTTTCAGCCTGTCCTAACCCGTTTCTTCTTGAAATGAAGCCTGGTTGATGTTTTTTAATTTTTTGATTTTTTTTGCATTTATTTTCGAATTTTCTAACTCGGGTCGGGTTTGAACGGATAGGAAGAAAATTTTTTTCTTCTTTATTTTTCAACCTGTCCGGACTCGTTTAATCCTGAAATGAAGCATGGATGATGTTTTTTAATTTTTAGAATTTTTTTTGCATTTGTTTTTGAGTTTTCTAACTCGGGTCGGGTTCGAACGGATAGGAAGGAAATTTTTTTTGTTCTCTATTTTTCGGCCTGTCCTTTCCCGTTTCGTATTGAAATGAAGCCTGGATGTTGTTTTTTAATTTTTAGAGTTTTTTTGCATTTATTTTTGAAGTTTCTAACTCGGGTAAGGTTCGAACGGATAGGAAGGAAATTTTTTTTCTTCTCTATTTTTCGGCCTGTCCTGACCCGTTTCATCTTGAAATAAAGCCTGGATGATGTTTTTTAATTTTTAGAATTTTTTTGCATTTATTTTTGAATTTTCTAACTCGGGTCGGGTTTGAACGGATAGGAAGGAAAATTTTTTTCCTCATTACTTTTTAGCCTGCCTTGACCCGTTTAGTCTTGAAATGAAGCTTGGATGATGTTTTTTAATTTTTAGAATTTTTTTGCATTTATTTTTGAATTTTCTAACCCGGGTCGTGTTTGAACGGATAGGAAGGAAATTTTTTTCCTCTTTATTTTATAGCCTGTCTTGACCCGTTTAGTCTTGAAATGAAGCCTGGATGATGTTTTTTAATTTTTAGAATTTTTTTGCATTTATTTTTCAATTTTCTAACTCGGGTCGGGTTTGAACGGATAGGAAGAAAATTTTTTTTCTTCCTTATTTTTCAACCTGTCCTGACCCGTTTAATCCTGAAAAGTAGCCTGGATGATGTTTTTTAATTTTTAGAATTTTTTTTGCATTTGTTTTTGAATTTTCTAACTCGGGTCGGGTTCGAACGGATAGGAAGGAAATTTTTTTTCTTCTCTATTTTTCTGCCTGTCCTGACCCGTTTCTTCTTGAAATGAAGCCTGGATAATCTTTTTTAATTTTTAGAATTTTTTTTTCATTTATTTTCGAATTTTCTAACTCGGGTCGGGTTTGAACGGATAGGAAGAAAAATTTTTTCTTCTTTATTTTTCATCCTGTCCAGACCCGTTTAATCTTGAAATGAAGCCTGGATGTTGTTTTTTAATTTTTATAATTTTTTTGCATTTATTTTTCAATTTTCTAACCCGGGTCGGGTTCGAACGGATAGGAAGGAAATTTTTTTTCTTCTCTATTTTTCAGCCTGTCCTGACCCGTTTCTTCTTGAAATGAAGCCTGGATAATCTTTTTTAATTTTTAGAATTTTTTTTCATTTATTTTCGAATTTTCTAACTCGGGTCGGGTTTGAACGGATAGGAAGAAAAATTTTTTCTTCTTTATTTTTCAACCTGTCCAGACCCGTTTAGTCCTGAAATGAAGCCTGGATGATGTTTTTTAATTTTTAGAATTTTTTTTACATTTGTTTTTGAGTTTTCTAACTCGGGTCGGGTTCGAACGGATAGGAAGGAAATTTTTTTTGTTCTCTATTTTTCGGCCTGTCCTTTCCCGTTTCGTATTGAAATGAAGCCTGGATGTTGTTTTTTAATTTTTAGAGTATTTTGCATTTATTTTTGGAAGTTTCTAACTCGGGTAAGGTTCGAACGGATAGGAAGGAAATTTTTTTTCTTCTCTATTTTTCGGCCTGTCCTGACCCGTTTCATCTTGAAATAAAGCCTGGATGATGTTTTTTAATTTTTAGAATTTTTTTGCATTTATTTTTGAATTTTCTAACTCGGGTCGGGTTTGAACGGATAGGAAGGAAAATTTTTTTCCTCATTACTTTTTAGCCTGCCTTGACCCGTTTAGTCTTGAAATGAAGCTTGGATGAAGTTTTTTAATTTTTAGAATTTTTTTGCATTTATTTTTCAATTTTCTAACCCGGGTCGTGTTTGAACGGATAGGAAGGAAATTTTTTTCCTCTTTATTTTATAGCCTGTCTTGACCCGTTTTGTCTTGAAATGAAGCCTGGATGATGTTTTTTAATTTTTAGAATTTTTTTGCATTTATTTTTCAATTTTCTAACTCGGGTCGGGTTTGAACGGATAGGAAGAAAATTTTTTTTCTTCTTTATTTTTCAACCTGTCCTGACCCGTTTAATCCTGAAAAGTAGCCTGGATGATGTTTTTTAATATTTAGAATTTTTTTTGCATTTGTTTTTGAATTTTCTAACTCGGGTCGGGTTCGAACGGATAGGAAGGAAATTTTTTTTGTTCTCTATTTTTCGGCCCGTCCTTTCCCGTTTCGTATTGAAATGAAGCCTGGATGTAGTTTTTTAATTTTTAGAGTTTTTTTGCATTTATTTTTGAAGTTTCTAACCCGTGTCGGGCTCGAATGGATAGGAAGGAAATTTTTTTTCTTCTCTATTTTTCGGCCTGTCCTTACTCGTTTCGTCTTTAAATAAAGCTTGGATGATGTGATTTAATTTTTAGATTTTTTTTGCATTTATTTTTGAATTTTCTAACTCGGGTCGGGTTTGAACGGATAGGAAGGAAATTTTTTTTCCTCTTTATTTTTTAGCATGCCTTGACCCGTTTAGTCTTGAAATGAAGCCTGGATGATGTTTTTTAATTTTTAGAATTTTTTTGCATTTATTTTTCAATTTTCTAACCCGGGTCGGGTTGGAACGGATAGGAAGGAAATTTTTTTTCCTCTTTCTTTTTTAGCCTGTCTTGACCCGTTTAGTCTTGAAATGAAGCCTGGATGATGTTTTTTAATTTTTAGAATTTTTTTGCATTTATTTTTCAATTTTCTAACTCGGGTCGGGTTCGAACGGATAGGAAGGAAATTTTTTTTCCTCTTTATTTTTTTGCCTGCCTTGACCCGTTTAGTCTTGAAATGAAGCCTGGATGATGTTTTTTTATTTTTAGAATTTTTTTGCATTTATTTTTCAATTTTCTAACCCGGGTCGGGTTTGAACGGATAGGAAGGAAATTTTTTTTCCTCTTTGTTTTATAGCCTGTCTTGACCCGTTTAGTCTTGAAATGAAGCCTGGATGATGTTTTTTAATTTTTAGAATTTTTTTGCATTTATTTTTCAATTTTCTAACTCGGGTCGGGTTTGAACGGATAGGTAGAAAATTTTTTTTCTTCTTTATTTTTCAACCTGTCCTGACCCGTTTAATCCTGAAAAGAAGCCTGGATGACGTTTTTTAATTTTTAGAATTATTTTTGCATTTGTTTTTGAATTTTCTAACTCGGTTTGGGTTCGAACGGATAGGAAGGAAATTTTTTTTGTTCTCTATTTTTCGACACGTCCTTTCCCGTTTCGTATTGAAATGAAGCCTGGATGTTGTTTTTTAATTTTTAGAGTTTTTTTGCATTTACTTTTGAAGTTTCTAACCCGTGTCGGGCTCGAACGGATAGCAAGGAAATTTTTTTTCTTCTCTATTTTTCGGCCTGTCCTGACCCGTTTCATCTTGAAATAAAGCCTGGATGATGTTTTTTAATTTTTAGAATTTTTTTGCATTTATTTTTGAATTTTCTAACTCGGGTCGGGTTTGAACGGATAGGAAGGAAAATTTTTTTCCTCATTACTTTTTAGCCTGCCTTGACCCGTTTAGTCTTGAAATGAAGCTTGGATGATGTTTTTTAATTTTTAGAATTTTTTTGCATTTATTTTTCAATTTTCTAACCCGGGTCGTGTTTGAACGGATAGGAAGGAAATTTTTTTCCTCTTTATTTTATAGCCTGTCTTGACCCGTTTTGTCTTGAAATGAAGCCTGGATGATGTTTTTTAATTTTTAGAATTTTTTTGCATTTATTTTTCAATTTTCTAACTCGGGTCGGGTTTGAACGGATAGGAAGAAAATTTTTTTCTTCTTTATTTTTCAACCTGTCCTGACCCGTTTAATCCTGAAAAGTAGCCTGGATGATGTTTTTTAATTTTTAGAATTTTTTTTGCATTTGTTTTTGAATTTTCTAACTCGGGTCGGGTTCGAACGGATAGGAAGGAAATTTTTTTTGTTCTCTATTTTTCGGCCCGTCCTTTCCCGTTTCGTATTGAAATGAAGCCTGGATGTAGTTTTTTAATTTTTAGAGTTTTTTTGCATTTATTTTTGAAGTTTCTAACCCGTGTCGGGCTCGAATGGATAGGAAGGAAATTTTTTTTCTTCTCTATTTTTCGGCCTGTCCTTACTCGTTTCGTCTTTAAATAAAGCTTGGATGATGTGATTTAATTTTTAGATTTTTTTTGCATTTATTTTTGAATTTTCTAACTCGGGTCGGGTTTGAACGGATAGGAAGGAAATTTTTTTTCCTCTTTATTTTTTAGCATGCCTTGACCCGTTTAGTCTTGAAATGAAGCCTGGATGATGTTTTTTAATTTTTAGAATTTTTTTGCATTTATTTTTCAATTTTCTAACCCGGGTCGGGTTGGAACGGATAGGAAGGAAATTTTTTTTCCTCTTTCTTTTTTAGCCTGTCTTGACCCGTTTAGTCTTGAAATGAAGCCTGGATGATGTTTTTTAATTTTTAGAATTTTTTTGCATTTATTTTTCAATTTTCTAACTCGGGTCGGGTTCGAACGGATAGGAAGAAAATTTTTTTTCCTCTTTATTTTTTTGCCTGCCTTGACCCGTTTAGTCTTGAAATGAAGCCTGGATGATGTTTTTTTATTTTTAGAATTTTTTTGCATTTATTTTTCAATTTTCTAACCCGGGTCGGGTTTGAACGGATAGGAAGGAAATTTTTTTTCCTCTTTGTTTTATAGCCTGTCTTGACCCGTTTAGTCTTGAAATGAAGCCTGGATGATGTTTTTTAATTTTTAGAATTTTTTTGCATTTATTTTTCAATTTTCTAACTCGGGTCGGGTTTGAACGGATAGGTAGAAAATTTTTTTTCTTCTTTATTTTTCAACCTGTCCTGACCCGTTTAATCCTGAAAAGAAGCCTGGATGACGTTTTTTAATTTTTAGAATTATTTTTGCATTTGTTTTTGAATTTTCTAACTCGGGTTGGGTTCGAACGGATAGGAAGGAAATTTTTTTTGTTCTCTATTTTTCGGCCCGTCCTTTCCCGTTTCGTATTGAAATGAAGCCTGGATGTTGTTTTTTAATTTTTAGAGTTTTTTTGCATTTACTTTTGAAGTTTCTAACCCGTGTCGGGCTCGAACGGATAGCAAGGAAATTTTTTTTCTTCTCTATTTTTCAGCCTGTCCTTACCCGTTTCGTCTTGAAATAAAGCCTGGGTGATGTTTTTTAATTTTTAGAATTTTTTTGCATTTATTTTTGAATTTTCTAACTCGGGTCGCGTTTGAACGGATAGGAAGGAAATTTTTTTTCGTCTTTATTTTTTAGCCTGCCTTGACCCGTTTAGTCTTGAAATGAAGCCTGGATGATGTTTTTTAATTTTTAGAATTTTTTTGCATTTATTTTTCAATTTTCTAACCCGGGTCGGGTTCGAACGAATAGGAAGGAAATTTTTTTTCGTCTCTATTTTTCAGCCTGCCCTGACCCGTTTCTTCTTGAAACGAAGCCTGGATGATGTTTATTAATTTTTAGAATTTTTTTGCATTTATTTTCGAATTTTCTAACTCGGGTCGGGTTTGAACGGATAGGAAGAAAATTTTTTTTCTTTTCTTTTTTTCAACCTGTCCAGACCTGTTTAATCCTGAAATGAAGCCTGGATGATGTTTTTTAATTTTTAGAATTTTTTTGCATTTATTTTTGAATTTTCTAACTCGGGTCGGGTTTGAACGGATATGAAGGAAATTTTTTTTCCTCTTTATTTTTTAGCCTGCCTTCACCCGTTTAGTCTTGAAATGAAGCCTGGATGATGTTTTTTAATTTTTAGAATTTTTTTGCATTTATTTTTCAATTTTCTAAACCGGGTCGGGTTTGAACGGATAGGAAGGAAATTTTTTTTCCTCTTTCTTTTTTAGCCTGTCTTGACCCGTTTAGTCTTGAAATGAAGCCTGGATGATGTTTTTTAATTTTTAGAATTTTTTTGCATTTATTTTTCAATTTTCTAACTCGGGTCGGGTTCGAACGGATAGGAAGGAAATTTTTTTTCCTCTTTATTTTTTTGCCTGCCTTGACCCGTTTAGTCTTGAAATGAAGCCTGGATGATGTTTTTTTATTTTTAGAATTTTTTTGCATTTATTTTTCAATTTTCTAACCCGGGTTGGGTTTGAACGGATAGGAAGGAAATTTTTTTTCCTCTTTATTTTATAGCCTGTCTTGACCCGTTTAGTCTTGAAATGAAGCCTGGATGATGTTTTTTAATTTTTAGAATTTTTTTGCATTTATTTTTCAATTTTCTAACCCGTGTCGTGTTTGAACGGATAGGAAGGAAATTTTTTTCCTCTTTCTTTTATAGCCTGTCTTGACCCGTTTAGTCTTGAAATGAAGCCTGGATGATGTTTTTTAATTTTTAGAATTTTTTTGCATTTATTTTTCAATTTTCCAACCCGGGTCGGGTTCGAACGAATAGGAAGGAAATTTTTTTTCGTCTCTATTTTTCAGCCTGCCCTGACCCGTTTCTTCTTGAAACGAAGCCTGGATGATGTTTATTAATTTTTAGAATTTTTTTGCATTTATTTTCGAATTTTCTAACTCGGGTCGGGTTTGAACGGATAGGAAGAAAATTTTTTTTCCTCTTTATTTTTTAGCCTGCCTTGACCCGTTTAGTCTTGAAATGAAGCCTGGATGATGTTTTTTTATTTTTAGAAATTTTTTGCATTTATTTTTCAATTTTCTAACCCGGGTCGGGTTTGAACGGATAGGAAGGAAATTTTTTTTCCTCTTTCTTTTTTAGCCTGTCTTGACCCGTTTAGTCTTGAAATGAAGCCTGGATGATGTTTTTTAATTTTTAGAATTTTTTTGCATTTATTTTTCAATTTTCTAACCCGGGTCGGGTTTGAACGGATAGGAAGGAAATTTTTTTTCCTCTTTCTTTTTTAGCCTGCCTTGACCCGTTTAGTCTTGAAATGAAGCCTGGATGATGTTTTTTTATTTTTAGAAATTTTTTGCATTTATTTTTCAATTTTCTAACCCGGGTCGGGTTTGAACGGATAGGAAGGAAATTTTTTTTCCTCTTTGTTTTATAGCCTGTCTTGACCCGTTTAGTCTTGAAATGAAGCCTGGATGATGTTTTTTAATTTTTAGAATTTTTTTGCATTTATTTTTAAATTTTCTAACTCGGGTCGGGTTTGAACGGATAGGTAGAAATTTTTTTTTCTTCTTTATTTTTCAACCTGTCCTGACCCGTTTAATCCTGAAAAGAAGCCTGGATGACGTTTTTTAATTTTTAGAATTTTTTTTGCATTTGTTTTTGAATTTTCTAACTCGGGTCGGGTTCGAACGGATTGGAAGGAAATTTTTTTTGTTCTCTATTTTTCGGTCCGTCCTTTCCCGTTTCGTATTGAAATGAAGCCTGGATGTTGTTTTTTAATTTTTAGAGTTTTTTTGCATTTACTTTTGAAGTTTCTAAACCGTGTCGGGTTCGAACGGATAGCAAGGAAATTTTTTTTCTTCTCTATTTTTCAGCCTATCCTTACCCGTTTCGTCTTGAAATAAAACCTGGGTGATGTTTTTTATTTTTTAGAATTTTTTTGCATTTATTTTTGAATTTTCTAACTCGGGTCCGGTTTGAACGGATAGGAAGGAAATTTTTTTTCGTCTTTATTTTTTAGCCTGCCTTGACCCGTTTAGTCTTGAAATGAAGCCTGGATGATGTTTTTTAATTTTTAGAATTTTTTTGCATTTATTTTTCAATTTTCTAACCCGGGTCGGGTTCGAACGAATAGGAAGGAAATTTTTTTTCGTCTCTATTTCTCAGCCTGCCCTGACCCGTTTCTTCTTGAAACGAAGCCTGGATGATGTTTATTAATTTTTAGAATTTTTTTGCATTTATTTTCGAATTTTCTAACTCGGGTCGGGTTTGAACGGATAGGAAGAAAATTTTTTTTCTTTTTTTTTTTTCAACCTGTCCAGACCTGTTTAATCCTGAAATGAAGCCTGGATGATGTTTTTTAATTTTTAGAATTTATTTGCATTTATTTTTGAATTTTCTAACTCGGGTCGGGTTTGAACGGATAGGAAGGAAATTTTTTTTCCTCTTTATTTTTTAGCCTGCCTTGACCCGTTTAGTCTTGAAATGAAGCCTGGATGATGTTTTTTAATTTTTAGAATTTTTTTGCATTTATTTTTCAATTTTGTAACCCGGGTCGGGTTTGAACGGATAGGAAGGAAATTTTTTTTCCTCTTTATTTTTTAGCCTGTCTTGACCCGTTTAGTCTTGAAATGAAGCCTGGATGATGTTTTTTAATTTTTAGAATTTTTTTGCATTTATTTTTCAATTTTCTAACCCGGGTCGGGTTTGAACGGATAGGAAGGAAATTTTTTTTCCTCTTTATTTTTTAGCCTGTCTTGACCCGTTTAGTCTTGAAATGAAGCCTGGATGATGTTTTTTAATTTTTAGAATTTTTTTGCATTTATTTTTCAATTTTCTAACTCCGGTCGGGTTCGAACGGATTGGAAGGAAATTTTTTTTCTTCTCTATTTTTCCGCCTGGCCTGAGCGTTTCTTCTTGAAATGAAGCCTGGATGATGTTTTTTAATTTTTAGAATTTTTTTGCATTTATTTTTGAATTTTCTAACTCGGGTCGGGTTTGAACGGATAGGAAGAAAATTTTTTTTCTTCTTTATTTTTCAACCTGTCCTGACCCGTTTAATCCTGAAATTAAGCCTGGATGATGTTTTTTAATTTTTAGAATTTTTTTTGCATTTGTTTTTGAATTTTCTAACTCGGGTCGGGTTCGAACGGATAGGAAGGAAATTTTTTTTGTTCTCTATTTTTCGGCCTGTCCTTTCCCGTTTCGTATTGAAATGAAGGCTGGATGTTGTTTTTTAATTTTTAGAGTTTTTTTGCATTTATTTTTGAAGTTTCTAACCCGGGTCGGGTTCGAACGGATAGGAAGGAAATTTTTTTTCTTCTCTATTTTTCGGCCTGTCCTTACCCGTTTCGTCTTGAAATATAGCCTGGATGATGTTTTTTAATTTTTAGAATTTTTTTGCATTTCTTTTTCAATTTTCTAACCCGGGTCGGGTTCGAATGGATAGGAAAGAAATTTTTTTTCGTCTCTATTTTTCAGCCTGCCCTGACCCGTTTCTTCTTGAAATGAAGCCTGGATGATGTTTATTAATTTTTAGAATTTTTTTGCATTTATTTTCGAATTTTCTAACTCGGGTCGGGTTTGAACGGATAGGAAGGAAATTTTTTTTCTTCTTTATTTTTCAACCTGTCCTGACCCGTTTAATCCTGAAATTAAGCCTGGATGATGTTTTTTAATTTTTAGAATTTTTTTTGCATTTGTTTTTGAATTTTCTAACTCGGGTCGGGTTCGAACGGATAGGAAGGAAATTTTTTTTGTTCTCTATTTTTCGGCCTGTCCTTTCCCGTTTCGTATTGAAATGAAGGCTGGATGTTGTTTTTTAATTTTTAGAGTTTTTTTGCATTTATTTTTGAAGTTTCTAACCCGGGTCGGGTTCGAACGGATAGGAAGGAAATTTTTTTTCTTCTCTATTTCTGGCCTGTCCTTACCCGTTTCGTCTTGAAATATAGCCTGGATGATGTTTTTTAAATTTTAGAATTTTTTTGCATTTCTTTTTCAATTTTCTAACCCGGGTCGGGTTCGAATGGATAGGAAGGAAATTTTTTTTCGTCTCTATTTTTCAGCCTGCCCTGACCCGTTTCTTCTTGAAATGAAGCCTGGATGATGTTTATTAATTTTTAGAATTTTTTTGCATTTATTTTCGAATTTTCTAACTCGGGTCGGGTTTGAACGGATAGGAAGAAATTTTTTTTTCTTCTTTATTTTTCAACCTGTCCTGACCCGTTTAATCCTGAAAAGTAGCCTGGATGATGTTTTTTAATTTTTAGAATTTTTTTGCATTTATTTTTCAATTTTCTAACTCGGGTCGGGTTCGAACGGATAGGAAGGAAATTTTTTTTCCTCTTTATTTTTTTGCCTGCCTTGACCCGTTTAGTCTTGAAATGAAGCCTGGATGATGTTTTTTTATTTTTAGAATTTTTTTGCATTTATTTTTCAATTTTCTAACCCGGGTCGGGTTTGAACGGATAGGAAGGAAATTTTTTTTCCTCTTTGTTTTATAGCCTGTCTTGACCCGTTTAGTCTTGAAATGAAGCCTGGATGATGTTTTTTAATTTTTAGAATTTTTTTGCATTTATTTTTCAATTTTCTAACTCGGGTCGGGTTTGAACGGATAGGTAGAAAATTTTTTTTCTTCTTTATTTTTCAACCTGTCCTGACCCGTTTAATCCTGAAAAGAAGCCTGGATGACGTTTTTTAATTTTTAGAATTATTTTTGCATTTGTTTTTGAATTTTCTAACTCGGGTTGGGTTCGAACGGATAGGAAGGAAATTTTTTTTGTTCTCTATTTTTCGACCCGTCCTTTCCCGTTTCGTATTGAAATGAAGCCTGGATGTTGTTTTTTAATTTTTAGAGTTTTTTTGCATTTACTTTTGAAGTTTCTAACCCGTGTCGGGCTCGAACGGATAGCAAGGAAATTTTTTTTCTTCTCTATTTTTCGGCCTGTCCTGACCCGTTTCGTCTTGAAATAAAGCCTGGATGATGTTTTTTAATTTTTAGAATTTTTTTGCATTTATTTTTGAATTTTCTAACTCGGGTCGGGTTTGAACGGATAGGAAGGAAAATTTTTTTCCTCATTACTTTTTAGCCTGCCTTGACCCGTTTAGTCTTGAAATGAAGCCTGGATGATGTTTTTTAATTTTTAGAATTTTTTTGCATTTATTTTTCAATTTTCTAACCCGGGTCGTGTTTGAACGGATAGGAAGGAAATTTTTTTCCTCTTTATTTTATAGCCTGTCTTGACCCGTTTTGTCTTGAAATGAAGCCTGGATGATGTTTTTTAATTTTTAGAATTTTTTTGCATTTATTTTTCAATTTTCTAACTCGGGTCGGGTTTGAACGGATAGGAAGAAAATTTTTTTCTTCTTTATTTTTCAACCTGTCCTGACCCGTTTAATCCTGAAAAGTAGCCTGGATGATGTTTTTTAATTTTTAGAATTTTTTTTGCATTTGTTTTTGAATTTTCTAACTCGGGTCGGGTTCGAACGGATAGGAAGGAAATTTTTTTTGTTCTCTATTTTTCGGCCCGTCCTTTCCCGTTTCGTATTGAAATGAAGCCTGGATGTAGTTTTTTAATTTTTAGAGTTTTTTTGCATTTATTTTTGAAGTTTCTAACCCGTGTCGGGCTCGAATGGATAGGAAGGAAATTTTTTTTCTTCTCTATTTTTCGGCCTGTCCTTACTCGTTTCGTCTTTAAATAAAGCTTGGATGATGTGATTTAATTTTTAGATTTTTTTTGCATTTATTTTTGAATTTTCTAACTCGGGTCGGGTTTGAACGGATAGGAAGGAAATTTTTTTTCCTCTTTATTTTTTAGCATGCCTTGACCCGTTTAGTCTTGAAATGAAGCCTGGATGATGTTTTTTAATTTTTAGAATTTTTTTGCATTTATTTTTCAATTTTCTAACCCGGGTCGGGTTGGAACGGATAGGAAGGAAATTTTTTTTCCTCTTTCTTTTTTAGCCTGTCTTGACCCGTTTAGTCTTGAAATGAAGCCTGGATGATGTTTTTTAATTTTTAGAATTTTTTTGCATTTATTTTTCAATTTTCTAACTCGGGTCGGGTTCGAACGGATAGGAAGAAAATTTTTTTTCCTCTTTATTTTTTTGCCTGCCTTGACCCGTTTAGTCTTGAAATGAAGCCTGGATGATGTTTTTTTATTTTTAGAATTTTTTTGCATTTATTTTTCAATTTTCTAACCCGGGTCGGGTTTGAACGGATAGGAAGGAAATTTTTTTTCCTCTTTGTTTTATAGCCTGTCTTGACCCGTTTAGTCTTGAAATGAAGCCTGGATGATGTTTTTTAATTTTTAGAATTTTTTTGCATTTATTTTTCAATTTTCTAACTCGGGTCGGGTTTGAACGGATAGGTAGAAAATTTTTTTTCTTCTTTATTTTTCAACCTGTCCTGACCCGTTTAATCCTGAAAAGAAGCCTGGATGACGTTTTTTAATTTTTAGAATTATTTTTGCATTTGTTTTTGAATTTTCTAACTCGGGTTGGGTTCGAACGGATAGGAAGGAAATTTTTTTTGTTCTCTATTTTTCGGCCCGTCCTTTCCCGTTTCGTATTGAAATGAAGCCTGGATGTTGTTTTTTAATTTTTAGAGTTTTTTTGCATTTACTTTTGAAGTTTCTAACCCGTGTCGGGCTCGAACGGATAGCAAGGAAATTTTTTTTCTTCTCTATTTTTCAGCCTGTCCTTACCCGTTTCGTCTTGAAATAAAGCCTGGGTGATGTTTTTTAATTTTTAGAATTTTTTTGCATTTATTTTTGAATTTTCTAACTCGGGTCGCGTTTGAACGGATAGGAAGGAAATTTTTTTTCGTCTTTATTTTTTAGCCTGCCTTGACCCGTTTAGTCTTGAAATGAAGCCTGGATGATGTTTTTTAATTTTTAGAATTTTTTTGCATTTATTTTTCAATTTTCTAACCCGGGTCGGGTTCGAACGAATAGGAAGGAAATTTTTTTTCTTCTCTATTTTTCAGCCTGCCCTGACCCGTTTCTTCTTGAAACGAAGCCTGGATGATGTTTATTAATTTTTAGAATTTTTTTGCATTTATTTTCGAATTTTCTAACTCGGGTCGGGTTTGAACGGATAGGAAGAAAATTTTTTTTCTTTTCTTTTTTTCAACCTGTCCAGACCTGTTTAATCCTGAAATGAAGCCTGGATGATGTTTTTTAATTTTTAGAATTTTTTTGCATTTATTTTTGAATTTTCTAACTCGGGTCGGGTTTGAACGGATAGGAAGGAAATTTTTTTTCCTCTTTATTTTTTAGCCTGCCTTCACCCGTTTAGTCTTGAAATGAAGCCTGGATGATGTTTTTTAATTTTTAGAATTTTTTTGCATTTATTTTTCAATTTTCTAAACCGGGTCGGTTTTGAACGGATAGGAAGGAAATTTTTTTTCCTCTTTCTTTTTTAGCCTGTCTTGACCCGTTTAGTCTTGAAATGAAGCCTGGATGATGTTTTTTAATTTTTAGAATTTTTTTGCATTTATTTTTCAATTTTCTAACTCGGGTCGGGTTCGAACGGATAGGAAGGAAATTTTTTTTCCTCTTTATTTTTTTGCCTGCCTTGACCCGTTTAGTCTTGAAATGAAGCCTGGATGATGTTTTTTTATTTTTAGAATTTTTTTGCATTTATTTTTCAATTTTCTAACCCGGGTTGGGTTTGAACGGATAGGAAGGAAATTTTTTTTCCTCTTTATTTTATAGCCTGTCTTGACCCGTTTAGTCTTGAAATGAAGCCTGGATGATGTTTTTTAATTTTTAGAATTTTTTTGCATTTATTTTTCAATTTTCTAACCCGTGTCGTGTTTGAACGGATAGGAAGGAAATTTTTTTCCTCTTTCTTTTATAGCCTGTCTTGACCCGTTTAGTCTTGAAATGAAGCCTGGATGATGTTTTTTAATTTTTAGAATTTTTTTGCATTTATTTTTCAATTTTCCAACCCGGGTCGGGTTCGAACGAATAGGAAGGAAATTTTTTTTCGTCTCTATTTTTCAGCCTGCCCTGACCCGTTTCTTCTTGAAACGAAGCCTGGATGATGTTTATTAATTTTTAGAATTTTTTTGCATTTATTTTCGAATTTTCTAACTCGGGTCGGGTTTGAACGGATAGGAAGAAAATTTTTTTTCCTCTTTATTTTTTAGCCTGCCTTGACCCGTTTAGTCTTGAAATGAAGCCTGGATGATGTTTTTTAATTTTTAGAATTTTTTTGCATTTATTTTTCAATTTTCTAACCCGGGTCGGGTTTGAACGGATAGGAAGGAAATTTTTTTTCCTCTTTCTTTTTTAGCCTGTCTTGACCCGTTTAGTCTTGAAATGAAGCCTGGATGATGTTTTTTAATTTTTAGAATTTTTTTGCATTTATTTTTCAATTTTCTAACCCGGGTCGGGTTTGAACGGATAGGAATGAAATTTTTTTTCCTCTTTCTTTTTTAGCCTGCCTTGACCCGTTTAGTCTTGAAATGAAGCCTGGATGATGTTTTTTTATTTTTAGAAATTTTTTGCATTTATTTTTCAATTTTCTAACCCGGGTCGGGTTTGAACGGATAGGAAGGAAATTTTTTTTCCTCTTTGTTTTATAGCCTGTCTTGACCCGTTTAGTCTTGAAATGAAGCCTGGATGATGTTTTTTAATTTTTAGAATTTTTTTGCATTTATTTTTAAATTTTCTAACTCGGGTCGGGTTTGAACGGATAGGTAGAAATTTTTTTTTCTTCTTTATTTTTCAACCTGTCCTGACCCGTTTAATCCTGAAAAGAAGCCTGGATGACGTTTTTTAATTTTTAGAATTTTTTTTGCATTTGTTTTTGAATTTTCTAACTCGGGTCGGGTTCGAACGGATTGGAAGGAAATTTTTTTTGTTCTCTATTTTTCGGTCCGTCCTTTCCCGTTTCGTATTGAAATGAAGCCTGGATGTTGTTTTTTAATTTTTAGAGTTTTTTTGCATTTACTTTTGAAGTTTCTAAACCGTGTCGGGTTCGAACGGATAGCAAGGAAATTTTTTTTCTTCTCTATTTTTCAGCCTATCCTTACCCGTTTCGTCTTGAAATAAAACCTGGGTGATGTTTTTTATTTTTTAGAATTTTTTTGCATTTATTTTTGAATTTTCTAACTCGGGTCGCGTTTGAACGGATAGGAAGGAAATTTTTTTTCGTCTTTATTTTTTAGCCTGCCTTGACCCGTTTAGTCTTGAAATGAAGCCTGGATGATGTTTTTTAATTTTTAGAATTTTTTTGCATTTATTTTTCAATTTTCTAACCCGGGTCGGGTTCGAACGAATAGGAAGGAAATTTTTTTTCGTCTCTATTTCTCAGCCTGCCCTGACCCGTTTCTTCTTGAAACGAAGCCTGGATGATGTTTATTAATTTTTAGAATTTTTTTGCATTTATTTTCGAATTTTCTAACTCGGGTCGGGTTTGAACGGATAGGAAGAAAATTTTTTTTCTTTTCTTTTTTTCAACCTGTCCAGACCTGTTTAATCCTGAAATGAAACCTGGATGATGTTTTTTAATTTTTAGAATTTATTTGCATTTATTTTTGAATTTTCTAACTCGGGTCGGGTTTGAACGGATAGGAAGGAAATTTTTTTTCCTCTTTATTTTTTAGCCTGCCTTGACCCGTTTAGTCTTGAAATGAAGCCTGGATGATGTTTTTTAATTTTTAGAATTTTTTTGCATTTATTTTTCAATTTTGTAACCCGGGTCGGGTTTGAACGGATAGGAAGGAAATTTTTTTTCCTCTTTATTTTTTAGCCTGTCTTGACCCGTTTAGTCTTGAAATGAAGCCTGGATGATGTTTTTTAATTTTTAGAATTTTTTTGCATTTATTTTTCAATTTTCTAACCCGGGTCGGGTTTGAACGGATAGGAAGGAAATTTTTTTTCCTCTTTATTTTTTAGCCTGTCTTGACCCGTTTAGTCTTGAAATGAAGCCTGGATGATGTTTTTTAATTTTTAGAATTTTTTTGCATTTATTTTTCAATTTTCTAACTCCGGTCGGGTTCGAACGGATTGGAAGGAAATTTTTTTTCTTCTCTATTTTTCCGCCTGGCCTGAGCGTTTCTTCTTGAAATGAAGCCTGGATGATGTTTTTTAATTTTTAGAATTTTTTTGCATTTATTTTTGAATTTTCTAACTCGGGTCGGGTTTGAACGGATAGGAAGAAAATTTTTTTTCTTCTTTATTTTTCAACCTGTCCTGACCCGTTTAATCCTGAAATTAAGCCTGGATGATGTTTTTTAATTTTTAGAATTTTTTTTGCATTTGTTTTTGAATTTTCTAACTCGGGTCGGGTTCGAACGGATAGGAAGGAAATTTTTTTTGTTCTCTATTTTTCGGCCTGTCCTTTCCCGTTTCGTATTGAAATGAAGGCTGGATGTTGTTTTTTAATTTTTAGAGTTTTTTTGCATTTATTTTTGAAGTTTCTAACCCGGGTCGGGTTCGAACGGATAGGAAGGAAATTTTTTTTCTTCTCTATTTTTCGGCCTGTCCTTACCCGTTTCGTCTTGAAATATAGCCTGGATGATGTTTTTTAATTTTTAGAATTTTTTTGCATTTCTTTTTCAATTTTCTAACCCGGGTCGGGTTCGAATGGATAGGAAAGAAATTTTTTTTCGTCTCTATTTTTCAGCCTGCCCTGACCCGTTTCTTCTTGAAATGAAGCCTGAATGATGTTTATTAATTTTTAGAATTTTTTTGCATTTATTTTCGAATTTTCTAACTCGGGTCGGGTTTGAACGGATAGGAAGGAAATTTTTTTTCTTCTTTATTTTTCAACCTGTCCTGACCCGTTTAATCCTGAAATTAAGCCTGGATGATGTTTTTTAATTTTTAGAATTTTTTTTGCATTTGTTTTTGAATTTTCTAACTCGGGTCGGGTTCGAACGGATAGGAAGGAAATTTTTTTTGTTCTCTATTTTTCGGCCTGTCCTTTCCCGTTTCGTATTGAAATGAAGGCTGGATGTTGTTTTTTAATTTTTAGAGTTTTTTTGCATTTATTTTTGAAGTTTCTAACCCGGGTCGGGTTCGAACGGATAGGAAGGAAATTTTTTTTCTTCTCTATTTTCCGGCCTGTCCTTACCCGTTTCGTCTTGAAATATAGCCTGGATGATGTTTTTTAAATTTTAGAATTTTTTTGCATTTCTTTTTCAATTTTCTAACCCGGGTCGGGTTCGAATGGATAGGAAGGAAATTTTTTTTCGTCTCTATTTTTCAGCCTGCCCTGACCCGTTTCTTCTTGAAATGAAGCCTGGATGATGTTTATTAATTTTTAGAATTTTTTTGCATTTATTTTCGAATTTTCTAACTCGGGTCGGGTTTGAACGGATAGGAAGAAATTTTTTTTTCTTCTTTATTTTTCAACCTGTCCTGACCCGTTTAATCCTGAAAAGTAGCCTGGATGATGTTTTTTAATTTTTAGAATTTTTTTGCATTTATTTTTCAATTTTCTAACTCGGGTCGGGTTCGAACGGATAGGAAGGAAATTTTTTTTCCTCTTTATTTTTTTGCCTGCCTTGACCCGTTTAGTCTTGAAATGAAGCCTGGATGATGTTTTTTTATTTTTAGAATTTTTTTGCATTTATTTTTCAATTTTCTAACCCGGGTCGGGTTTGAACGGATAGGAAGGAAATTTTTTTTCCTCTTTGTTTTATAGCCTGTCTTGACCCGTTTAGTCTTGAAATGAAGCCTGGATGATGTTTTTTAATTTTTAGAATTTTTTTGCATTTATTTTTCAATTTTCTAACTCGGGTCGGGTTTGAACGGATAGGTAGAAAATTTTTTTTCTTCTTTATTTTTCAACCTGTCCTGACCCGTTTAATCCTGAAAAGAAGCCTGGATGACGTTTTTTAATTTTTAGAATTATTTTTGCATTTGTTTTTGAATTTTCTAACTCGGGTTGGGTTCGAACGGATAAGAAGGAAATTTTTTTTGTTCTCTATTTTTCGGCCCGTCCTTTCCCGTTTCGTATTGAAATGAAGCCTGGATGTTGTTTTTTAATTTTTAGAGTTTTTTTGCATTTACTTTTGAAGTTTCTAACCCGTGTCGGTCTCGAACGGATAGCAAGGAAATTTTTTTTCTTCTCTATTTTTCAGCCTGTCCTTACCCGTTTCGTCTTGAAATAAAGCCTGGGTGATGTTTTTTAATTTTTAGAATTTTTTTGCATTTATTTTTGAATTTTCTAACTCGGGTCGCGTTTGAACGGATAGGAAGGAAATTTTTTTTCCTCTTTATTTTTTAGCCTGCCTTGACCCGTTTAGTCTTGAAATGAAGCCTGGATGATGTTTTTTAATTTTTAGAATTTTTTTGCATTTATTTTTCAATTTTCTAACCCGGGTCGGGTTCGAACGAATAGGAAGGAAATTTTTTTTCGTCTCTATTTTTCAGCCTGCCCTGACCCGTTTCTTCTAGAAACGAAGCCTGGATGATGTTTATTAATTTTTAGAATTTTTTTGCATTTATTTTCGAATTTTCTAACTCGGGTCGGGTTTGAACGGATAGGAAGAAAATTTTTTTTCTTTTCTTTTTTTCAACCTGTCCAGACCTGTTTAATCCTGAAATGAAGCTGGATGATGTTTTTTAATTTTTAGAATTTTTTTGCATTTATTTTTGAATTTTCTAACTCGGGTCGGGTTTGAACGGATAGGAAGGAAATTTTTTTTCCTCTTTATTTTTTAGCCTGCCTTGACCCGTTTAGTCTTGAAATGAAGCCTGGATGATGTTTTTTAATTTTTAGAATTTTTTTGCATTTATTTTTCAATTTTCTAACCCGGGTCGGGTTTGAACGGATAGGAAGGAAATTTTTTTTCCTCTTTCTTTTTTAGCCTGTCTTGACCCGTTTAGTCTTGAAATGAAGCCTGGATGATGTTTTTTAATTTTTAGAATTTTTTTGCATTTATTTTTCAATTTTCTAACTCGGGTCGGGTTCGAACGGATAGGAAGGAAATTTTTTTTCCTCTTTATTTTTTTGCCTGCCTTGACCCGTTTAGTCTTGAAATGAAGCCTGGATGATGTTTTTTTATTTTTAGAATTTTTTTCCATTTGTTTTTCAATTTTCTAACCCGGGTTGGGTTTGAACGGATAGGAAGGAAATTTTTTTTCCTCTTTATTTTATAGCCTGTCTTGACCCGTTTAGTCTTGAAATGAAGCCTGGATGATGTTTTTTAATTTTTAGAATTTTTTTGCATTTATTTTTCAATTTTCTAACCCGTGTCGTGTTTGAACGGATAGGAAGGAAATTTTTTTCCTCTTTATTCTATAGCCTGTCTTGACCCGTTTAGTCTTGAAATGAAGCCTGGATGATGTTTTTTAATTTTTAGAATTTTTTTGCATTTATTTTTCAATTTTCTAACCCGGGTCGGGTTCGAACGAATAGGAAGGAAATTTTTTTTCGTCTCTATTTTTCAGCCTGCCCTGACCCGTTTCTTCTTGAAACGAAGCCTGGATGATGTTTATTAATTTTTAGAATTTTTTTGCATTTATTTTCGAATTTTCTAACTCGGGTCGGGTTTGAACGGATAGGAAGAAAATTTTTTTTCCTCTTTATTTTTTAGCCTGCCTGGACCCGTTTAGTCTTGAAATGAAGCCTGGATGATGTTTTTTAATTTTTAGAATTTTCTTGCATTTATTTTTCAATTTTCTAACCCGGGTCGGGTTCGAGTGGATAGGAAGGAAATTTTTTTTCCTCTTTCTTTTTTAGCCTGTCTTGACCCGTTTAGTCTTGAAATGAAGCCTGGATGATGTTTTTTAATTTTTAGAACTTTTTTGAGTTTATTTTTCAATTTTCTAACACGGGTCGGGTTCGAACGGATAGGAAGGAAATTTTTTTTCCACTTTATTTTTTTGCCTGCCTTGACCCGTTTAGTCTTGAAATGAAGCCTGGATGATGTTTTTTTATTTTTAGAATTTTTTTGCATTTATTTTTCAATTTTCTAACCCGGGTCGGGTTTGAACGGATAGGAAGGAAATTTTTTTTCCTCTTTGTTTTATAGCCTGTCTTGACCCGTTTAGTCTTGAAATGAAGCCTGGATGATGTTTTTTAATTTTTAGAATTTTTTTGCATTTATTTTTCAATTTTCTAACTCGGGTCGGGTTTGAACGGATAGGTAGAAATTTTTTTTTCTTCTTTATTTTTCAACCTGTCCTGACCCGTTTAATCCTGAAAAGAAGCCTGGATGACGTTTTTTAATTTTTAGAATTTTTTTTGCATTTGTTTTTGAATTTTCTAACTCGGGTCGGGTTCGAACGGATTGGAAGGAAATTTTTTTTGTTCTCTATTTTTCGGTCCGTCCTTTCCCGTTTCGTATTGAAATGAAGCCTGGATGTTGTTTTTTAATTTTTAGAGTTTTTTTGCATTTACTTTTGAAGTTTCTAACCCGTGTCGGGTTCGAACGGATAGCAAGGAAATTTTTTTTGTTCTCTATTTTTCAGCCTGTCCTTTCCCGTTTCGTCTTGAAATAAAGCCTGGGTGATGTTTTTTAATTTTTAGAATTTTTTTGCATTTATTTTTGAATTTTCTAACTCGGGTCGCGTTTGAACGGATAGGAAGGAAATTTTTTTTCGTCTTTATTTTTTAGCCTGCCTTGACCCGTTTAGTCTTGAAATGAAGCCTAGATGATGTTTTTTAATTTTTAGAATTTTTTTGCATTTATTTTTCAATTTTCTAACCCGGGTCGGGTTCGAACGAATAGGAAGGAAATTTTTTTTCGTCTCTATTTTTCAGCCTGCCCTGACCCGTTTCTTCTTGAAACGAAGCCTGGATGATGTTTATTAATTTTTAGAATTTTTTTGCATTTATTTTCGAATTTTCTAACTCGGGTCGGGTTTGAACGGATAGGAAGAAAATTTTTTTTCTTTTCTTTTTTTCAACCTGTCCAGACCTGTTTCATCCTGAAATGAAGCCTGGATGATGTTTTTTAATTTTTAGAATTTATTTGCATTTATTTTTGAATTTTCTAACTCGGGTCGGGTTTGAACGGATAGGAAGGAAATTTTTTTTCCTCTTTATTTTTTAGCCTGCCTTGACCCGTTTAGTCTTGAAATGAAGCCTGGATGATGTTTTTTAATTTTTAGAATTTTTTTGCATTTATTTTTCAATTTTCTAACCCGGGTCGGGTTTGAACGGATAGGAAGGAAATTTTTTTTCCTCTATATTTTTTAGCCTGTCTTGACCCGTTTAGTCTTGAAATGAAGCCTGGATGATGTTTTTTAATTTTTACAATTTTTTTGCATTTATTTTTCAATTTTCTAACCCGGGTCGGGTTTGAACGGATAGGAAGGAAATTTTTTTTCCTCTTTATTTTTTAGCCTGTCTTGACCCGTTTAGTCTTGAAATGAAGCCTGAATGATGTTTTTTAATTTTTAGAATTTTTTTGCATTTATTTTTCAATTTTCTAACTCCGGTCGGGTTCGAACGGATTGGAAGGAAATTTTTTTTCTTCTCTATTTTTCCGCCTGGCCTGAGCGTTTCTTCTTGAAATGAAGCCTGGATGATGTTTTTTAATTTTTAGAATTTTTTTGCATTTATTTTTGAATTTTCTAACTCGGGTCGGGTTTGAACGGATAGGAAGAAAATTTTTTTTCTTCTTTATTTTTCAACCTGTCCTGACCCGTTTAATCCTGAAATTAAGCCTGGATGATGTTTTTTAATTTTTAGAATTTTTTTTGCATTTGTTTTTGAATTTTCTAACTCGGGTCGGGTTCGAACGGATAGGAAGGAAATTTTTTTTGTTGTTTATTTTTCGGCCTGTCCTTTCCCGTTTCGTATTGAAATGAAGGCTGGATGTTGTTTTTTAATTTTTAGAGTTTTTTTGCATTTATTTTTGAAGTTTCTAACCCGGGTCGGGTTCGAACGGATAGGAAGGAAATTTTTTTTCTTCTCTATTTTTCGCCCTGTCCTTACCCGTTTCGTCTTGAAAGATAGCCTGGATGATGTTTTTTAATTTTTAGAATTTTTTTGCATTTCTTTTTCAATTTTCTAACCCGGGTCGGGTTCGAATGGATAGGAAGGAAATTTTTTTTCGTCTCTATTTTTCAGCCTGCCCTGACCCGTTTCTTCTTGAAATGAAGCCTGGATGATGTTTATTAATTTTTAGAATTTTTTTGCATTTATTTTCGAATTTTCTAACTCGGGTCGGGTTTGAACGGATAGGAAGAAATTTTTTTTTCTTCTTTATTTTTCAACCTGTCCAGACCTGTTTAATCCTGAAATGAAGCGTGGATGATGTTTTTTAATTTTTAGAATTTTTTTTGCTTTTGTTTTTGAATTTTCTAACTCGGGTCGGTTCGAACGGATAGGAAGGAAATTTTTTTTGTTCTCTATTTTTCGGCCTGTCCTTTCCCGTTTCGTATTGAAATGAAGCCTGGATGATGTTTTTTAATTTTTAGAATTTTTTTGCATTTATTTTTTAATTTTCTAACATGGGTCGGGTTTGAACGGATAGGAAGGAAATTTTTTTCTTCTCTCTTTTTCAGCCTGTCCTAACCCGTTTCTGCTTGAAATGAAGCCTGGATGATGTTTTTTAATTTTTAGAATTTTTTTGCATTTATTTTTGAATTTTCTAACTCGGGTCGGGTTTGAACGGATAGGAAGGAAATTTTTTTTCCTCTTTATTTTTTAGCCTGCCTTGACCCGTTTAGTCTTGAAATGAAGCCTGGATGATGTTTTTTAATTTTTAGAATTTTTTTGCATTTATTTTTCAATTTTCTAACCCGGGTCGGGTTTGAACGGATAGGAAGGAAATTTTTTTTCCTCTTTCTTTTTTAGCCTGTCTTGACCCGTTTAGTCTTGAAATGAAGCCTGGATGATGTTTTTTAATTTTTAGAATTTTTTTGCATTTATTTTTCAATTTTCTAACTCGGGTCGGGTTCGAACGGATAGGAAGGAAATTTTTTTTCCTCTTTATTTTTTTGCCTGCCTTGACCCGTTTAGTCTTGAAATGAAGCCTGGATGATGTTTTTTTATTTTTAGAATTTTTTTCCATTTGTTTTTCAATTTTCTAACCCGGGTTGGGTTTGAACGGATAGGAAGGAAATTTTTTTTCCTCTTTATTTTATAGCCTGTCTTGACCCGTTTAGTCTTGAAATGAAGCCTGGATGATGTTTTTTAATTTTTAGAATTTTTTTGCATTTATTTTTCAATTTTCTAACCCGTGTCGTGTTTGAACGGATAGGAAGGAAATTTTTTTCCTCTTTATTCTATAGCCTGTCTTGACCCGTTTAGTCTTGAAATGAAGCCTGGATGATGTTTTTTAATTTTTAGAATTTTTTTGCATTTATTTTTCAATTTTCTAACCCGGGTCGGGTTCGAACGAATAGGAAGGAAATTTTTTTTCGTCTCTATTTTTCAGCCTGCCCTGACCCGTTTCTTCTTGAAACGAAGCCTGGATGATGTTTATTAATTTTTAGAATTTTTTTGCATTTATTTTCGAATTTTCTAACTCGGGTCGGGTTTGAACGGATAGGAAGAAAATTTTTTTTCCTCTTTATTTTTTAGCCTGCCTGGACCCGTTTAGTCTTGAAATGAAGCCTGGATGATGTTTTTTAATTTTTAGAATTTTCTTGCATTTATTTTTCAATTTTCTAACCCGGGTCGGGTTCGAGTGGATAGGAAGGAAATTTTTTTTCCTCTTTCTTTTTTAGCCTGTCTTGACCCGTTTAGTCTTGAAATGAAGCCTGGATGATGTTTTTTAATTTTTAGAACTTTTTTGAGTTTATTTTTCAATTTTCTAACACGGGTCGGGTTCGAACGGATAGGAAGGAAATTTTTTTTCCACTTTATTTTTTTGCCTGCCTTGACCCGTTTAGTCTTGAAATGAAGCCTGGATGATGTTTTTTTATTTTTAGAATTTTTTTGCATTTATTTTTCAATTTTCTAACCCGGGTCGGGTTTGAACGGATAGGAAGGAAATTTTTTTTCCTCTTTGTTTTATAGCCTGTCTTGACCCGTTTAGTCTTGAAATGAAGCCTGGATGATGTTTTTTAATTTTTAGAATTTTTTTGCATTTATTTTTCAATTTTCTAACTCGGGTCGGGTTTGAACGGATAGGTAGAAATTTTTTTTTCTTCTTTATTTTTCAACCTGTCCTGACCCGTTTAATCCTGAAAAGAAGCCTGGATGACGTTTTTTAATTTTTAGAATTTTTTTTGCATTTGTTTTTGAATTTTCTAACTCGGGTCGGGTTCGAACGGATTGGAAGGAAATTTTTTTTGTTCTCTATTTTTCGGTCCGTCCTTTCCCGTTTCGTATTGAAATGAAGCCTGGATGTTGTTTTTTAATTTTTAGAGTTTTTTTGCATTTACTTTTGAAGTTTCTAACCCGTGTCGGGTTCGAACGGATAGCAAGGAAATTTTTTTTGTTCTCTATTTTTCAGCCTGTCCTTTCCCGTTTCGTCTTGAAATAAAGCCTGGGTGATGTTTTTTAATTTTTAGAATTTTTTTGCATTTATTTTTGAATTTTCTAACTCGGGTCGCGTTTGAACGGATAGGAAGGAAATTTTTTTTCGTCTTTATTTTTTAGCCTGCCTTGACCCGTTTAGTCTTGAAATGAAGCCTAGATGATGTTTTTTAATTTTTAGAATTTTTTTGCATTTATTTTTCAATTTTCTAACCCGGGTCGGGTTCGAACGAATAGGAAGGAAATTTTTTTTCGTCTCTATTTTTCAGCCTGCCCTGACCCGTTTCTTCTTGAAACGAAGCCTGGATGATGTTTATTAATTTTTAGAATTTTTTTGCATTTATTTTCGAATTTTCTAACTCGGGTCGGGTTTGAACGGATAGGAAGAAAATTTTTTTTCTTTTCTTTTTTTCAACCTGTCCAGACCTGTTTCATCCTGAAATGAAGCCTGGATGATGTTTTTTAATTTTTAGAATTTATTTGCATTTATTTTTGAATTTTCTAACTCGGGTCGGGTTTGAACGGATAGGAAGGAAATTTTTTTTCCTCTTTATTTTTTAGCCTGCCTTGACCCGTTTAGTCTTGAAATGAAGCCTGGATGATGTTTTTTAATTTTTAGAATTTTTTTGCATTTATTTTTCAATTTTCTAACCCGGGTCGGGTTTGAACGGATAGGAAGGAAATTTTTTTTCCTCTATATTTTTTAGCCTGTCTTGACCCGTTTAGTCTTGAAATGAAGCCTGGATGATGTTTTTTAATTTTTAGAATTTTTTTGCATTTATTTTTCAATTTTCTAACCCGGGTCGGGTTTGAACGGATAGGAAGGAAATTTTTTTTCCTCTTTATTTTTTAGCCTGTCTTGACCCGTTTAGTCTTGAAATGAAGCCTGAATGATGTTTTTTAATTTTTAGAATTTTTTTGCATTTATTTTTCAATTTTCTAACTCCGGTCGGGTTCGAACGGATTGGAAGGAAATTTTTTTTCTTCTCTATTTTTCCGCCTGGCCTGAGCGTTTCTTCTTGAAATGAAGCCTGGATGATGTTTTTTAATTTTTAGAATTTTTTTGCATTTATTTTTGAATTTTCTAACTCGGGTCGGGTTTGAACGGATAGGAAGAAAATTTTTTTTCTTCTTTATTTTTCAACCTGTCCTGACCCGTTTAATCCTGAAATTAAGCCTGGATGATGTTTTTTAATTTTTAGAATTTTTTTTGCATTTGTTTTTGAATTTTCTAACTCGGGTCGGGTTCGAACGGATAGGAAGGAAATTTTTTTTGTTGTTTATTTTTCGGCCTGTCCTTTCCCGTTTCGTATTGAAATGAAGGCTGGATGTTGTTTTTTAATTTTTAGAGTTTTTTTGCATTTATTTTTGAAGTTTCTAACCCGGGTCGGGTTCGAACGGATAGGAAGGAAATTTTTTTTCTTCTCTATTTTTCGCCCTGTCCTTACCCGTTTCGTCTTGAAAGATAGCCTGGATGATGTTTTTTAATTTTTAGAATTTTTTTGCATTTCTTTTTCAATTTTCTAACCCGGGTCGGGTTCGAATGGATAGGAAGGAAATTTTTTTTCGTCTCTATTTTTCAGCCTGCCCTGACCCGTTTCTTCTTGAAATGAAGCCTGGATGATGTTTATTAATTTTTAGAATTTTTTTGCATTTATTTTCGAATTTTCTAACTCGGGTCGGGTTTGAACGGATAGGAAGAAATTTTTTTTTCTTCTTTATTTTTCAACCTGTCCAGACCTGTTTAATCCTGAAATGAAGCGTGGATGATGTTTTTTAATTTTTAGAATTTTTTTTGCTTTTGTTTTTGAATTTTCTAACTCGGGTCGGTTCGAACGGATAGGAAGGAAATTTTTTTTGTTCTCTATTTTTCGGCCTGTCCTTTCCCGTTTCGTATTGAAATGAAGCCTGGATGATGTTTTTTAATTTTTAGAATTTTTTTGCATTTATTTTTTAATTTTCTAACATGGGTCGGGTTTGAACGGATAGGAAGGAAATTTTTTTCTTCTCTCTTTTTCAGCCTGTCCTAACCCGTTTCTGCTTGAAATGAAGCCTGGATGATGTTTTTTAATTTTTAGAATTTTTTTGCATTTATTTTTGAATTTTCTAACTCGGGTCGGGTTTGAACGGATAGGAAGAAAATTTTTTTTCTTCTTTATTTTTCAACATGTCCAGACCTGTTTAATCCTGAAATGAAGTCTGGATGATGTTTTTTAATTTTTAGAATTTTTTTTGCATTTGTTTTTGAATTTTCTTACTCGGGTCGGGTTCGAACGGATAGGAAGGAAATTTTTTTTGTTCTCTATTTTTCGGCCTGTCCTTTCCCGTTTCGTATTGAAATGAAGCCTGGATGATGTTTTTTAATTTTTAGAATTTTTTTGCATTTATTTTTCAATTTCCTAACCCGGGTCGGGTTCGAACGGATAGGAAGGAAATTTTTTTTCTTCTCTATTTTTCAGCCTGTCCTAACCCGTTTCTTCTTGAAATGAAGCCTGGATGATGTTTTTGAATTTTTTGAATTTTTTTGCATTTATTTTCGAATTTTCTAACTCGGGTCGGGTTTGAACGGATAGGAAGAAAATTTTTTTTCTTCTTTATTTTTCAACCTGTCCGGACCCGTTTAATCCTGAAATGAAGCCTGGATGATGTTTTTTAATTTTTAGAATTTTTTTTGCATTTGTTTTTGAGTTTTCTAACTCGGGTCGGGTTCGAACGGATAGGAAGGAAATTTTTTTTGTTCTCTATTTTTCAGCCTGTCCATTCCCGTGTCGTATTGAAATGAAGCCTGGATGTTGTTTTTTAATTTTTATAGTTTTTTTGCATTTATTTTTGAAGTTTCTAACCCGGGTCGGGTTCGAACGGATAGGAAGGAAATTTTTTTTCTTCTCTATTTTTCGGCCTGTCCTGACCCGTTTCGTCTTGAAATAAAGCCTGGATGATGTTTTTTTATTTTTAGAATTTTTTTGCATTTATTTTTGAATTTTCTAAATAGGGTCGGGTTTGAACGGATAGGAAGGAAATTTTTTTTCCTCATTACTTTTTAGCCTGCCTTTACCCGTTTAGTCTTGAAATGAAGCTTGGATGATGTTTTTTAATTTTTAGAATTTTTTTGCATTTATTTTTCAATTTTCTAACCCGGGTCGGGTTTGTACGGAAAGGAAGGAAATTTTTTTTCCTTTTTATTTTTTAGCCTGTCTTGACCCGTTTAGTCTTGAAATGAAGCCTGGATGATGTTTTTTAATTTTTAGAATTTTTTTGCATTTATTTTTCAATTTTCTAACATGGGTCGGGTTCGAACGGATAGGAAGGAAATTTTTTTTCTTCTCTATTTTTCAGCCTGTCCTAACCCGTTTCTTCCTGAAATGAAGCCTGGATGATGTTTTTTAATTTTTAGAATTTTTTTGCATTTATTTTTGAATTTTCTAACTCGGGTCGGGTTTGAACGGATAGGAAGAAAATTTTTTTTCTTCTTTATTTTTCAACCTGTCCAGACCTGTTTAATCCTGAAATGAAGTCTGGATGATGTTTTTTAATTTTTAGATTTTTTTTTGCATTTGTTTTTGAATTTTCTAACTCGGGTCGGGTTCGAACGGATAGGAAGGAAATTTTTTTTGTTCTCTATTTTTCGGCCTGTCCTTTCCCGTTTCGTATTGAAATGAAGGCTGGATGTTGTTTTTTAATTTTTAGAGTTTTTTTGCATTTATTTTTGAAGTTTCTAACCCGGGTCGGGTTCGAACGGATAGGAAGGAAATTTTTTTTCTTCTCTATTTTCCGGCCTGTCCTTACCCGTTTCGTCTTGAAATATAGCCTGGATGATGTTTTTTAAATTTTAGAATTTTTTTGCATTTCTTTTTCAATTTTCTAACCCGGGTCGGGTTCGAATGGATAGGAAGGAAATTTTTTTTCGTCTCTATTTTTCAGCCTGCCCTGACCCGTTTCTTCTTGAAATGAAGCCTGGATGATGTTTATTAATTTTTAGAATTTTTTTGCATTTATTTTCGAATTTTCTAACTCGGGTCGGGTTTGAACGGATAGGAAGAAAATTTTTTTTCTTTTCTTTTTTTCAACCTGTCCAGACCTGTTTCATCCTGAAATGAAGCCTGGATGATGTTTTTTAATTTTTAGAATTTATTTGCATTTATTTTTGAATTTTCTAACTCGGGTCGGGTTTGAACGGATAGGAAGGAAATTTTTTTTTCCTCTTTATTTTTTAGCCTGCCTTGACCCGTTTAGTCTTGAAATGAAGCCTGGATGATGTTTTTTAATTTTTAGAATTTTTTTGCATTTATTTTTCAATTTTCTAACCCGGGTCGGGTTTGAACGGATAGGAAGGTAATTTTTTTTCCTCTATATTTTTTAGCCTGTCTTGACCCGTTTAGTCTTGAAATGAAGCCTGGATGATGTTTTTTAATTTTTAGAATTTTTTTGCATTTATTTTTCAATTTTCTAACCCGGGTCGGGTTTGAACGGATAGGAAGGAAATTTTTTTTCCTCTTTATTTTTTAGCCTGTCTTGACCCGTTTAGTCTTGAAATGAAGCCTGAATGATGTTTTTTAATTTTTAGAATTTTTTTGCATTTATTTTTCAATTTTCTAACTCCGGTCGGGTTCGAACGGATTGGAAGGAAATTTTTTTTCTTCTCTATTTTTCCGCCTGGCCTGAGCGTTTCTTCTTGAAATGAAGCCTGGATGATGTTTTTTAATTTTTAGAATTTTTTTGCATTTATTTTTGAATTTTCTAACTCGGGTCGGGTTTGAACGGATAGGAAGAAAATTTTTTTTCTTCTTTATTTTTCAACCTGTCCTGACCCGTTTAATCCTGAAATTAAGCCTGGATGATGTTTTTTAATTTTTAGAATTTTTTTTGCATTTGTTTTTGAATTTTCTAACTCGGGTCGGGTTCGAACGGATAGGAAGGAAATTTTTTTTGTTGTTTATTTTTCGGCCTGTCCTTTCCCGTTTCGTATTGAAATGAAGGCTGGATGTTGTTTTTTAATTTTTAGAGTTTTTTTGCATTTATTTTTGAAGTTTCTAACCCGGGTCGGGTTCGAACGGATAGGAAGGAAATTTTTTTTCTTCTCTATTTTTCGCCCTGTCCTTTCCCGTTTCGTATTGAAATGAAGCCTGGATGATGTTTTTTAATTTTTAGAATTTTTTTGTATTTATTTTTCAATTTCCTAACTCGGGTCGGGTTTGAACGGATAGGAAGAAAATTTTTTTTCTTCTTTATTTTTCAACATGTCCAGACCTGTTTAATCCTGAAATGAAGTCTGGATGATGTTTTTTAATTTTTAGAATTTTTTTTGCATTTGTTTTTGAATTTTCTTACTCGGGTCGGGTTCGAACGGATAGGAAGGAAATTTTTTTTCTTCTCTATTTTTCGCCCTGTCCTTACCCGTTTCGTCTTGAAAGATAGCCTGGATGATGTTTTTTAATTTTTAGAATTTTTTTGCATTTCTTTTTCAATTTTCTAACCCGGGTCGGGTTCGAATGGATAGGAAGGAAATTTTTTTTCGTCTCTATTTTTCAGCCTGCCCTGACCCGTTTCTTCTTGAAATGAAGCCTGGATGATGTTTATTAATTTTTAGAATTTTTTTGCATTTATTTTCGAATTTTCTAACTCGGGTCGGGTTTGAACGGATAGGAAGAAATTTTTTTTTCTTCTTTATTTTTCAACCTGTCCAGACCTGTTTAATCCTGAAATGAAGCGTGGATGATGTTTTTTAATTTTTAGAATTTTTTTTGCTTTTGTTTTTGAATTTTCTAACTCGGGTCGGTTCGAACGGATAGGAAGGAAATTTTTTTTGTTCTCTATTTTTCGGCCTGTCCTTTCCCGTTTCGTATTGAAATGAAGCCTGGATGATGTTTTTAAATTTTTAGAATTTTTTTGCATTTATTTTTCAATTTTCTAACATGGGTCGGGTTTGAACGGATAGGAAGGAAATTTTTTTCTTCTCTCTTTTTCAGCCTGTCCTAACCCGTTTCTGCTTGAAATGAAGCCTGGATGATGTTTTTTAATTTTTAGAATTTTTTTGCATTTATTTTTGAATTTTCTAACTCGGGTCGGGTTTGAACGGATAGGAAGAAAATTTTTTTTCTTCTTTATTTTTCAACATGTCCAGACCTGTTTAATCCTGAAATGAAGTCTGGATGATGTTTTTTAATTTTTAGAATTTTTTTTGCATTTGTTTTTGAATTTTCTTACTCGGGTCGGGTTCGAACGGATAGGAAGGAAATTTTTTTTGTTCTCTATTTTTCGGCCTGTCCTTTCCCGTTTCGTATTGAAATGAAGCCTGGATGATGTTTTTTAATTTTTAGAATTTTTTTGCATTTATTTTTCAATTTCCTAACCCGGGTCGGGTTCGAACGGATAGGAAGGAAATTTTTTTTCTTCTCTATTTTTCAGCCTGTCCTAACCCGTTTCTTCTTGAAATGAAGCCTGGATGATGTTTTTGAATTTTTTGAATTTTTTTGCATTTATTTTCGAATTTTCTAACTCGGGTCGGGTTTGAACGGATAGGAAGAAAATTTTTTTTCTTCTTTATTTTTCAACCTGTCCGGACCCGTTTAATCCTGAAATGAAGCCTGGATGATGTTTTTTAATTTTTAGAATTTTTTTTGCATTTGTTTTTGAGTTTTCTAACTCGGGTCGGGTTCGAACGGATAGGAAGGAAATTTTTTTTGTTCTCTATTTTTCGGCCTGTCCATTCCCGTGTCGTATTGAAATGAAGCCTGGATGTTGTTTTTTAATTATTAGAGTTTTTTTGCATTTATTTTTGAAGTTTCTAACCCGGGTCGGGTTCGAACGGATAGGAAGGAAATTTTTTTTCTTCTCTATTTTTCGGCCTGTCCTGACCCGTTTCGTCTTGAAATAAAGCCTGGATGATGTTTTTTTATTTTTAGAATTTTTTTGCATTTATTTTTGAATTTTCTAAATAGGGTCGGGTTTGAACGGATAGGAAGGAAATTTTTTTTCCTCATTACTTTTTAGCCTGCCTTTACCCGTTTAGTCTTGAAATGAAGCTTGGATGATGTTTTTTAATTTTTAGAATTTTTTTGCATTTATTTTTCAATTTTCTAACCCGGGTCGGGTTTGTACGGAAAGGAAGGAAATTTTTTTTCCTTTTTATTTTTTAGCCTGTCTTGACCCGTTTAGTCTTGAAATGAAGCCTGGATGATGTTTTTTAATTTTTAGAATTTTTTTGCATTTATTTTTCAATTTTCTAACATGGGTCGGGTTCGAACGGATAGGAAGGAAATTTTTTTTCTTCTCTATTTTTCAGCCTGTCCTAACCCGTTTCTTCCTGAAATGAAGCCTGGATGATGTTTTTTAATTTTTAGAATTTTTTTGCATTTATTTTTGAATTTTCTAAATAGGGTCGGGTTTGAACGGATAGGAAGGAAATTTTTTTTCCTCATTACTTTTTAGCCTGCCTTTACCCGTTTAGTCTTGAAATGAAGCTTGGATGATGTTTTTTAATTTTTAGAATTTTTTTGCATTTATTTTTCAATTTTCTAACCCGGGTCGGGTTTGTACGGAAAGGAAGGAAATTTTTTTTCCTTTTTATTTTTTAGCCTGTCTTGACCCGTTTAGTCTTGAAATGAAGCCTGGATGATGTTTTTTAATTTTTAGAATTTTTTTGCATTTATTTTTCAATTTTCTAACATGGGTCGGGTTCGAACGGATAGGAAGGAAATTTTTTTTCTTCTCTATTTTTCAGCCTGTCCTAACCCGTTTCTTCCTGAAATGAAGCCTGGATGATGTTTTTTAATTTTTAGAATTTTTTTGCATTTATTTTTGAATTTTCTAACTCGGGTCGGGTTTGAACGGATAGGAAGAAAATTTTTTTTCTTCTTTATTTTTCAACCTGTCCAGACCTGTTTAATCCTGAAATGAAGTCTGGATGATGTTTTTTAATTTTTAGATTTTTTTTTGCATTTGTTTTTGAATTTTCTAACTCGGGTCGGGTTCGAACGGATAGGAAGGAAATTTTTTTTGTTCTCTATTTTTCGGCCTGTCCTTTCCCGTTTCGTATTGAAATGAAGGCTGGATGTTGTTTTTTAATTTTTAGAGTTTTTTTGCATTTATTTTTGAAGTTTCTAACCCGGGTCGGGTTCGAACGGATAGGAAGGAAATTTTTTTTCTTCTCTATTTTCCGGCCTGTCCTTACCCGTTTCGTCTTGAAATATAGCCTGGATGATGTTTTTTAAATTTTAGAATTTTTTTGCATTTCTTTTTCAATTTTCTAACCCGGGTCGGGTTCGAATGGATAGGAAGGAAATTTTTTTTCGTCTCTATTTTTCAGCCTGCCCTGACCCGTTTCTTCTTGAAATGAAGCCTGGATGATGTTTATTAATTTTTAGAATTTTTTTGCATTTATTTTCGAATTTTCTAACTCGGGTCGGGTTTGAACGGATAGGAAGAAAATTTTTTTTCTTTTCTTTTTTTCAACCTGTCCAGACCTGTTTCATCCTGAAATGAAGCCTGGATGATGTTTTTTAATTTTTAGAATTTATTTGCATTTATTTTTGAATTTTCTAACTCGGGTCGGGTTTGAACGGATAGGAAGGAAATTTTTTTTCCTCTTTATTTTTTAGCCTGCCTTGACCCGTTTAGTCTTGAAATGAAGCCTGGATGATGTTTTTTAATTTTTAGAATTTTTTTGCATTTATTTTTCAATTTTCTAACCCGGGTCGGGTTTGAACGGATAGGAAGGAAATTTTTTTTCCTCTATATTTTTTAGCCTGTCTTGACCCGTTTAGTCTTGAAATGAAGCCTGGATGATGTTTTTTAATTTTTAGAATTTTTTTGCATTTATTTTTCAATTTTCTAACCCGGGTCGGGTTTGAACGGATAGGAAGGAAATTTTTTTTCCTCTTTATTTTTTAGCCTGTCTTGACCCGTTTAGTCTTGAAATGAAGCCTGAATGATGTTTTTTAATTTTTAGAATTTTTTTGCATTTATTTTTCAATTTTCTAACTCCGGTCGGGTTCGAACGGATTGGAAGGAAATTTTTTTTCTTCTCTATTTTTCCGCCTGGCCTGAGCGTTTCTTCTTGAAATGAAGCCTGGATGATGTTTTTTAATTTTTAGAATTTTTTTGCATTTATTTTTGAATTTTCTAACTCGGGTCGGGTTTGAACGGATAGGAAGAAAATTTTTTTTCTTCTTTATTTTTCAACCTGTCCTGACCCGTTTAATCCTGAAATTAAGCCTGGATGATGTTTTTTAATTTTTAGAATTTTTTTTGCATTTGTTTTTGAATTTTCTAACTCGGGTCGGGTTCGAACGGATAGGAAGGAAATTTTTTTTGTTGTTTATTTTTCGGCCTGTCCTTTCCCGTTTCGTATTGAAATGAAGGCTGGATGTTGTTTTTTAATTTTTAGAGTTTTTTTGCATTTATTTTTGAAGTTTCTAACCCGGGTCGGGTTCGAACGGATAGGAAGGAAATTTTTTTTCTTCTCTATTTTTCGCCCTGTCCTTACCCGTTTCGTCTTGAAAGATAGCCTGGATGATGTTTTTTAATTTTTAGAATTTTTTTGCATTTCTTTTTCAATTTTCTAACCCGGGTCGGGTTCGAATGGATAGGAAGGAAATTTTTTTTCGTCTCTATTTTTCAGCCTGCCCTGACCCGTTTCTTCTTGAAATGAAGCCTGGATGATGTTTATTAATTTTTAGAATTTTTTTGCATTTATTTTCGAATTTTCTAACTCGGGTCGGGTTTGAACGGATAGGAAGAAATTTTTTTTTCTTCTTTATTTTTCAACCTGTCCAGACCTGTTTAATCCTGAAATGAAGCGTGGATGATGTTTTTTAATTTTTAGAATTTTTTTTGCTTTTGTTTTTGAATTTTCTAACTCGGGTCGGTTCGAACGGATAGGAAGGAAATTTTTTTTGTTCTCTATTTTTCGGCCTGTCCTTTCCCGTTTCGTATTGAAATGAAGCCTGGATGATGTTTTTTAATTTTTAGAATTTTTTTGCATTTATTTTTCAATTTTCTAACATGGGTCGGGTTTGAACGGATAGGAAGGAAATTTTTTTCTTCTCTCTTTTTCAGCCTGTCCTAACCCGTTTCTGCTTGAAATGAAGCCTGGATGATGTTTTTTAATTTTTAGAATTTTTTTGCATTTATTTTTGAATTTTCTAACTCGGGTCGGGTTTGAACGGATAGGAAGAAAATTTTTTTTCTTCTTTATTTTTCAACATGTCCAGACCTGTTTAATCCTGAAATGAAGTCTGGATGATGTTTTTTAATTTTTAGAATTTTTTTTGCATTTGTTTTTGAATTTTCTTACTCGGGTCGGGTTCGAACGGATAGGAAGGAAATTTTTTTTGTTCTCTATTTTTCGGCCTGTCCTTTCCCGTTTCGTATTGAAATGAAGCCTGGATGATGTTTTTTAATTTTTAGAATTTTTTTGCATTTATTTTTCAATTTCCTAACCCGGGTCGGGTTCGAACGGATAGGAAGGAAATTTTTTTTCTTCTCTATTTTTCAGCCTGTCCTAACCCGTTTCTTCTTGAAATGAAGCCTGGATGATGTTTTTGAATTTTTTGAATTTTTTTGCATTTATTTTCGAATTTTCTAACTCGGGTCGGGTTTGAACGGATAGGAAGAAAATTTTTTTTCTTCTTTATTTTTCAACCTGTCCGGACCCGTTTAATCATGAAATGAAGCCTGGATGATGTTTTTTAATTTTTAGAATTTTTTTTGCATTTGTTTTTGAGTTTTCTAACTCGGGTCGGGTTCGAACGGATAGGAAGGAAATTTTTTTTGTTCTCTATTTTTCGGCCTGTCCATTCCCGTGTCGTATTGAAATGAAGCCTGGATGTTGTTTTTTAATTTTTAGAGTTTTTTTGCATTTATTTTTGAAGTTTCTAACCCGGGTCGGGTTCGAACGGATAGGAAGGAAATTTTTTTTCTTCTCTATTTTTCGGCCTGTCCTGACCCGTTTCGTCTTGAAATAAAGCCTGGATGATGTTTTTTTATTTTTAGAATTTTTTTGCATTTATTTTTGAATTTTCTAAATAGGGTCGGGTTTGAACGGATAGGAAGGAAATTTTTTTTCCTCATTACTTTTTAGCCTGCCTTTACCCGTTTAGTCTTGAAATGAAGCTTGGATGATGTTTTTTAATTTTTAGAATTTTTTTGCATTTATTTTTCAATTTTCTAACCCGGGTCGGGTTTGTACGGAAAGGAAGGAAATTTTTTTTCCTTTTTATTTTTTAGCCTGTCTTGACCCGTTTAGTCTTGAAATGAAGCCTGGATGATGTTTTTTAATTTTTAGAATTTTTTTGCATTTATTTTTCAATTTTCTAACATGGGTCGGGTTCGAACGGATAGGAAGGAAATTTTTTTTCTTCTCTATTTTTCAGCCTGTCCTAACCCGTTTCTTCCTGAAATGAAGCCTGGATGATGTTTTTTAATTTTTAGAATTTTTTTGCATTTATTTTTGAATTTTCTAACTCGGGTCGGGTTTGAACGGATAGGAAGAAAATTTTTTTTCTTCTTTATTTTTCAACCTGTCCAGACCTGTTTAATCCTGAAATGAAGTCTGGATGATGTTTTTTAATTTTTAGATTTTTTTTTGCATTTGTTTTTGAATTTTCTAACTCGGGTCGGGTTCGAACGGATAGGAAGGAAATTTTTTTTGTTCTCTATTTTTCGGCCTGTCCTTTCCCGTTTCGTATTGAAATGAAGGCTGGATGTTGTTTTTTAATTTTTAGAGTTTTTTTGCATTTATTTTTGAAGTTTCTAACCCGGGTCGGGTTCGAACGGATAGGAAGGAAATTTTTTTTCTTCTCTATTTTCCGGCCTGTCCTTACCCGTTTCGTCTTGAAATATAGCCTGGATGATGTTTTTTAAATTTTAGAATTTTTTTGCATTTCTTTTTCAATTTTCTAACCCGGGTCGGGTTCGAATGGATAGGAAGGAAATTTTTTTTCGTCTCTATTTTTCAGCCTGCCCTGACCCGTTTCTTCTTGAAATGAAGCCTGGATGATGTTTATTAATTTTTAGAATTTTTTTGCATTTATTTTCGAATTTTCTAACTCGGGTCGGGTTTGAACGGATAGGAAGAAATTTTTTTTTCTTCTTTATTTTTCAACCTGTCCTGACCCGTTTAACCCTGAAAAGTAGCCTGGATGATGTTTTTTAATTTTTAGAATTTTTTTGCATTTATTTTTCAATTTTCTAACTCGGGTCGGGTTCGAACGGATAGGAAGGAAATTTTTTTTCCTCTTTATTTTTTTGCCTGCCTTGACCCGTTTAGTCTTGAAATGAAGCCTGGATGATGTTTTTTTATTTTTAGAATTTTTTTGCATTTATTTTTCAATTTTCTAACCCGGGTCGGGTTTGAACGGATAGGAAGGAAATTTTTTTTCCTCTTTGTTTTATAGCCTGTCTTGACCCGTTTAGTCTTGAAATGAAGCCTGGATGATGTTTTTTAATTTTTAGAATTTTTTTGCATTTATTTTTCAATTTTCTAACTCGGGTCGGGTTTGAACGGATAGGTAGAAATTTTTTTTTCTTCTTTATTTTTCAACCTGTCCTGACCCGTTTAATCCTGAAAAGAAGCCTGGATGACGTTTTTTAATTTTTAGAATTATTTTTGCATTTGTTTTTGAATTTTCTAACTCGGGTTGGGTTCGAACGGATAGGAAGGAAATTTTTTTTGTTCTCTATTTTTCGACCCGTCCTTTCCCGTTTCGTATTGAAATGAAGCCTGGATGTTGTTTTTTAATTTTTAGAGTTTTTTTGCATTTACTTTTGAAGTTTCTAACCCGTGTCGGGCTCGAACGGATAGCAAGGAAATTTTTTTTCTTCTCTATTTTTCGGCCTGTCCTGACCCGTTTCGTCTTGAAATAAAGCCTGGATGATGTTTTTTAATTTTTAGAATTTTTTTGCATTTATTTTTGAATTTTCTAACTCGGGTCGGGTTTGAACGGATAGGAAGGAAAATTTTTTTCCTCATTACTTTTTAGCCTGCCTTGACCCGTTTAGTCTTGAAATGAAGCCTGGATGATGTTTTTTAATTTTTAGAATTTTTTTGCATTTATTTTTCAATTTTCTAACCCGGGTCGTGTTTGAACGGATAGGAAGGAAATTTTTTTCCTCTTTATTTTATAGCCTGTCTTGACCCGTTTTGTCTTGAAATGAAGCCTGGATGATGTTTTTTAATTTTTAGAATTTTTTTGCATTTATTTTTCAATTTTCTAACTCGGGTCGGGTTTGAACGGATAGGAAGAAAATTTTTTTCTTCTTTATTTTTCAACCTGTCCTGACCCGTTTAATCCTGAAAAGTAGCCTGGATGATGTTTTTTAATTTTTAGAATTTTTTTTGCATTTGTTTTTGAATTTTCTAACTCGGGTCGGGTTCGAACGGATAGGAAGGAAATTTTTTTTGTTCTCTATTTTTCGGCCCGTCCTTTCCCGTTTCGTATTGAAATGAAGCCTGGATGTAGTTTTTTAATTTTTAGAGTTTTTTTGCATTTATTTTTGAAGTTTCTAACCCGTGTCGGGCTCGAATGGATAGGAAGGAAATTTTTTTTCTTCTCTATTTTTCGGCCTGTCCTTACTCGTTTCGTCTTTAAATAAAGCTTGGATGATGTGATTTAATTTTTAGATTTTTTTTGCATTTATTTTTGAATTTTCTAACTCGGGTCGGGTTTGAACGGATAGGAAGGAAATTTTTTTTCCTCTTTATTTTTTAGCATGCCTTGACCCGTTTAGTCTTGAAATGAAGCCTGGATGATGTTTTTTAATTTTTAGAATTTTTTTGCATTTATTTTTCAATTTTCTAACCCGGGTCGGGTTGGAACGGATAGGAAGGAAATTTTTTTTCCTCTTTCTTTTTTAGCCTGTCTTGACCCGTTTAGTCTTGAAATGAAGCCTGGATGATGTTTTTTAATTTTTAGAATTTTTTTGCATTTATTTTTCAATTTTCTAACTCGGGTCGGGTTCGAACGGATAGGAAGAAAATTTTTTTTCCTCTTTATTTTTTTGCCTGCCTTGACCCGTTTAGTCTTGAAATGAAGCCTGGATGATGTTTTTTTATTTTTAGAATTTTTTTGCATTTATTTTTCAATTTTCTAACCCGGGTCGGGTTTGAACGGATAGGAAGGAAATTTTTTTTCCTCTTTGTTTTATAGCCTGTCTTGACCCGTTTAGTCTTGAAATGAAGCCTGGATGATGTTTTTTAATTTTTAGAATTTTTTTGCATTTATTTTTCAATTTTCTAACTCGGGTCGGGTTTGAACGGATAGGTAGAAAATTTTTTTTCTTCTTTATTTTTCAACCTGTCCTGACCCGTTTAATCCTGAAAAGAAGCCTGGATGACGTTTTTTAATTTTTAGAATTATTTTTGCATTTGTTTTTGAATTTTCTAACTCGGGTTGGGTTCGAACGGATAGGAAGGAAATTTTTTTTGTTCTCTATTTTTCGGCCCGTCCTTTCCCGTTTCGTATTGAAATGAAGCCTGGATGTTGTTTTTTAATTTTTAGAGTTTTTTTGCATTTACTTTTGAAGTTTCTAACCCGTGTCGGGCTCGAACGGATAGCAAGGAAATTTTTTTTCTTCTCTATTTTTCAGCCTGTCCTTACCCGTTTCGTCTTGAAATAAAGCCTGGGTGATGTTTTTTAATTTTTAGAATTTTTTTGCATTTATTTTTGAATTTTCTAACTCGGGTCGCGTTTGAACGGATAGGAAGGAAATTTTTTTTCGTCTTTATTTTTTAGCCTGCCTTGACCCGTTTAGTCTTGAAATGAAGCCTGGATGATGTTTTTTAATTTTTAGAATTTTTTTGCATTTATTTTTCAATTTTCTAACCCGGGTCGGGTTCGAACGAATAGGAAGGAAATTTTTTTTCGTCTCTATTTTTCAGCCTGCCCTGACCCGTTTCTTCTTGAAACGAAGCCTGGATGATGTTTATTAATTTTTAGAATTTTTTTGCATTTATTTTCGAATTTTCTAACTCGGGTCGGGTTTGAACGGATAGGAAGAAAATTTTTTTTCTTTTCTTTTTTTCAACCTGTCCAGACCTGTTTAATCCTGAAATGAAGCCTGGATGATGTTTTTTAATTTTTAGAATTTTTTTGCATTTATTTTTGAATTTTCTAACTCGGGTCGGGTTTGAACGGATAGGAAGGAAATTTTTTTTCCTCTTTATTTTTTAGCCTGCCTTCACCCGTTTAGTCTTGAAATGAAGCCTGGATGATGTTTTTTAATTTTTAGAATTTTTTTGCATTTATTTTTCAATTTTCTAACTCGGGTCGGGTTCGAACGGATAGGAAGGAAATTTTTTTTCCTCTTTATTTTTTTGCCTGCCTTGACCCGTTTAGTCTTGAAATGAAGCCTGGATGATGTTTTTTTATTTTTAGAATTTTTTTGCATTTATTTTTCAATTTTCTAACCCGGGTTGGGTTTGAACGGATAGGAAGGAAATTTTTTTTCCTCTTTATTTTATAGCCTGTCTTGACCCGTTTAGTCTTGAAATGAAGCCTGGATGATGTTTTTTAATTTTTAGAATTTTTTTGCATTTATTTTTCAATTTTCTAACCCGTGTCGTGTTTGAACGGATAGGAAGGAAATTTTTTTCCTCTTTCTTTTATAGCCTGTCTTGACCCGTTTAGTCTTGAAATGAAGCCTGGATGATGTTTTTTAATTTTTAGAATTTTTTTGCATTTATTTTTCAATTTTCCAACCCGGGTCGGGTTCGAACGAATAGGAAGGAAATTTTTTTTCGTCTCTATTTTTCAGCCTGCCCTGACCCGTTTCTTCTTGAAACGAAGCCTGGATGATGTTTATTAATTTTTAGAATTTTTTTGCATTTATTTTCGAATTTTCTAACTCGGGTCGGGTTTGAACGGATAGGAAGAAAATTTTTTTTCCTCTTTATTTTTTAGCCTGCCTTGACCCGTTTAGTCTTGAAATGAAGCCTGGATGATGTTTTTTAATTTTTAGAATTTTTTTGCATTTATTTTTCAATTTTCTAACCCGGGTCGGGTTTGAACGGATAGGAAGGAAATTTTTTTTCCTCTTTCTTTTTTAGCCTGTCTTGACCCGTTTAGTCTTGAAATGAAGCCTGGATGATGTTTTTTAATTTTTAGAATTTTTTTGCATTTATTTTTCAATTTTCTAACCCGGGTCGGGTTTGAACGGATAGGAAGGAAATTTTTTTTCCTCTTTCTTTTTTAGCCTGCCTTGACCCGTTTAGTCTTGAAATGAAGCCTGGATGATGTTTTTTTATTTTTAGAAATTTTTTGCATTTATTTTTCAATTTTCTAACCCGGGTCGGGTTTGAACGGATAGGAAGGAAATTTTTTTTCCTCTTTGTTTTATAGCCTGTCTTGACCCGTTTAGTCTTGAAATGAAGCCTGGATGATGTTTTTTAATTTTTAGAATTTTTTTGCATTTATTTTTAAATTTTCTAACTCGGGTCGGGTTTGAACGGATAGGTAGAAATTTTTTTTTCTTCTTTATTTTTCAACCTGTCCTGACCCGTTTAATCCTGAAAAGAAGCCTGGATGACGTTTTTTAATTTTTAGAATTTTTTTTGCATTTGTTTTTGAATTTTCTAACTCGGGTCGGGTTCGAACGGATTGGAACGAAATTTTTTTTGTTCTCTATTTTTCGGTCCGTCCTTTCCCGTTTCGTATTGAAATGAAGCCTGGATGTTGTTTTTTAATTTTTAGAGTTTTTTTGCATTTACTTTTGAAGTTTCTAAACCGTGTCGGGTTCGAACGGATAGCAAGGAAATTTTTTTTCTTCTCTATTTTTCAGCCTATCCTTACCCGTTTCGTCTTGGAATAAAACCTGGGTGATGTTTTTTATTTTTTAGAATTTTTTTGCATTTATTTTTGAATTTTCTAACTCGGGTCGCGTTTGAACGGATAGGAAGGAAATTTTTTTTCGTCTTTATTTTTTAGCCTGCCTTGACCCGTTTAGTCTTGAAATGAAGCCTGGATGATGTTTTTTAATTTTTAGAATTTTTTTGCATTTATTTTTCAATTTTCTAACCCGGGTCGGGTTCGAACGAATAGGAAGGAAATTTTTTTTCGTCTCTATTTCTCAGCCTGCCCTGACCCGTTTCTTCTTGAAACGAAGCCTGGATGATGTTTATTAATTTTTAGAATTTTTTTGCATTTATTTTCGAATTTTCTAACTCGGGTCGGGTTTGAACGGATAGGAAGAAAATTTTTTTTCTTTTCTTTTTTTCAACCTGTCCAGACCTGTTTAATCCTGAAATGAAGCCTGGATGATGTTTTTTAATTTTTAGAATTTATTTGCATTTATTTTTGAATTTTCTAACTCGGGTCGGGTTTGAACGGATAGGAAGGAAATTTTTTTTCCTCTTTATTTTTTAGCCTGCCTTGACCCGTTTAGTCTTGAAATGAAGCCTGGATGATGTTTTTTAATTTTTAGAATTTTTTTGCATTTATTTTTCAATTTTGTAACCCGGGTCGGGTTTGAACGGATAGGAAGGAAATTTTTTTTCCTCTTTATTTTTTAGCCTGTCTTGACCCGTTTAGTCTTGAAATGAAGCCTGGATGATGTTTTTTAATTTTTAGAATTTTTTTGCATTTATTTTTCAATTTTCTAACCCGGGTCGGGTTTGAACGGATAGGAAGGAAATTTTTTTTCCTCTTTATTTTTTAGCCTGTCTTGACCCGTTTAGTCTTGAAATGAAGCCTGGATGATGTTTTTTAATTTTTAGAATTTTTTTGCATTTATTTTTCAATTTTCTAACTCCGGTCGGGTTCGAACGGATTGGAAGGAAATTTTTTTTCTTCTCTATTTTTCCGCCTGGCCTGAGCGTTTCTTCTTGAAATGAAGCCTGGATGATGTTTTTTAATTTTTAGAATTTTTTTGCATTTATTTTTGAATTTTCTAACTCGGGTCGGGTTTGAACGGATAGGAAGAAAATTTTTTTTCTTCTTTATTTTTCAACCTGTCCTGACCCGTTTAATCCTGAAATTAAGCCTGGATGATGTTTTTTAATTTTTAGAATTTTTTTTGCATTTGTTTTTGAATTTTCTAACTCGGGTCGGGTTCGAACGGATAGGAAGGAAATTTTTTTTGTTCTCTATTTTTCGGCCTGTCCTTTCCCGTTTCGTATTGAAATGAAGGCTGGATGTTGTTTTTTAATTTTTAGAGTTTTTTTGCATTTATTTTTGAAGTTTCTAACCCGGGTCGGGTTCGAACGGATAGGAAGGAAATTTTTTTTCTTCTCTATTTTTCGGCCTGTCCTTACCCGTTTCGTCTTGAAATATAGCCTGGATGATGTTTTTTAATTTTTAGAATTTTTTTGCATTTCTTTTTCAATTTTCTAACCCGGGTCGGGTTCGAATGGATAGGAAAGAAATTTTTTTTCGTCTCTATTTTTCAGCCTGCCCTGACCCGTTTCTTCTTGAAATGAAGCCTGGATGATGTTTATTAATTTTTAGAATTTTTTTGCATTTATTTTCGAATTTTCTAACTCGGGTCGGGTTTGAACGGATAGGAAGGAAATTTTTTTTCTTCTTTATTTTTCAACCTGTCCTGACCCGTTTAATCCTGAAATTAAGCCTGGATGATGTTTTTTAATTTTTAGAATTTTTTTTGCATTTGTTTTTGAATTTTCTAACTCGGGTCGGGTTCGAACGGATAGGAAGGAAATTTTTTTTGTTCTCTATTTTTCGGCCTGTCCTTTCCCGTTTCGTATTGAAATGAAGGCTGGATGTTGTTTTTTAATTTTTAGAGTTTTTTTGCATTTATTTTTGAAGTTTCTAACCCGGGTCGGGTTCGAACGGATAGGAAGGAAATTTTTTTTCTTCTCTATTTTCCGGCCTGTCCTTACCCGTTTCGTCTTGAAATATAGCCTGGATGATGTTTTTTAAATTTTAGAATTTTTTTGCATTTCTTTTTCAATTTTCTAACCCGGGTCGGGTTCGAATGGATAGGAAGGAAATTTTTTTTCGTCTCTATTTTTCAGCCTGCCCTGACCCGTTTCTTCTTGAAATGCAGCCTGGATGATGTTTATTAATTTTTAGAATTTTTTTGCATTTATTTTCGAATTTTCTAACTCGGGTCGGGTTTGAACGGATAGGAAGAAATTTTTTTTTCTTCTTTATTTTTCAACCTGTCCTGACCCGTTTAATCCTGAAAAGTAGCCTGGATGATGTTTTTTAATTTTTAGAATTTTTTTGCATTTATTTTTCAATTTTCTAACTCGGGTCGGGTTCGAACGGATAGGAAGGAAATTTTTTTTCCTCTTTATTTTTTTGCCTGCCTTGACCCGTTTAGTCTTGAAATGAAGCCTGGATGATGTTTTTTTATTTTTAGAATTTTTTTGCATTTATTTTTCAATTTTCTAACCCGGGTCGGGTTTGAACGGATAGGAAGGAAATTTTTTTTCCTCTTTGTTTTATAGCCTGTCTTGACCCGTTTAGTCTTGAAATGAAGCCTGGATGATGTTTTTTAATTTTTAGAATTTTTTTGCATTTATTTTTCAATTTTCTAACTCGGGTCGGGTTTGAACGGATAGGTAGAAAATTTTTTTTCTTCTTTATTTTTCAACCTGTCCTGACCCGTTTAATCCTGAAAAGAAGCCTGGATGACGTTTTTTAATTTTTAGAATTATTTTTGCATTTGTTTTTGAATTTTCTAACTCGGGTTGGGTTCGAACGGATAAGAAGGAAATTTTTTTTGTTCTCTATTTTTCGGCCCGTCCTTTCCCGTTTCGTATTGAAATGAAGCCTGGATGTTGTTTTTTAATTTTTAGAGTTTTTTTGCATTTACTTTTGAAGTTTCTAACCCGTGTCGGTCTCGAACGGATAGCAAGGAAATTTTTTTTCTTCTCTATTTTTCAGCCTGTCCTTACCCGTTTCGTCTTGAAATAAAGCCTGGGTGATGTTTTTTAATTTTTAGAATTTTTTTGCATTTATTTTTGAATTTTCTAACTCGGGTCGCGTTTGAACGGATAGGAAGGAAATTTTTTTTCCTCTTTATTTTTTAGCCTGCCTTGACCCGTTTAGTCTTGAAATGAAGCCTGGATGATGTTTTTTAATTTTTAGAATTTTTTTGCATTTATTTTTCAATTTTCTAACCCGGGTCGGGTTCGAACGAATAGGAAGGAAATTTTTTTTCGTCTCTATTTTTCAGCCTGCCCTGACCCGTTTCTTCTAGAAACGAAGCCTGGATGATGTTTATTAATTTTTAGAATTTTTTTGCATTTATTTTCGAATTTTCTAACTCGGGTCGGGTTTGAACGGATAGGAAGAAAATTTTTTTTCTTTTCTTTTTTTCAACCTGTCCAGACCTGTTTAATCCTGAAATGAAGCTGGATGATGTTTTTTAATTTTTAGAATTTTTTTGCATTTATTTTTGAATTTTCTAACTCGGGTCGGGTTTGAACGGATAGGAAGGAAATTTTTTTTCCTCTTTATTTTTTAGCCTGCCTTGACCCGTTTAGTCTTGAAATGAAGCCTGGATGATGTTTTTTAATTTTTAGAATTTTTTTGCATTTATTTTTCAATTTTCTAACCCGGGTCGGGTTTGAACGGATAGGAAGGAAATTTTTTTTCCTCTTTCTTTTTTAGCCTGTCTTGACCCGTTTAGTCTTGAAATGAAGCCTGGATGATGTTTTTTAATTTTTAGAATTTTTTTGCATTTATTTTTCAATTTTCTAACTCGGGTCGGGTTCGAACGGATAGGAAGGAAATTTTTTTTCCTCTTTATTTTTTTGCCTGCCTTGACCCGTTTAGTCTTGAAATGAAGCCTGGATGATGTTTTTTTATTTTTAGAATTTTTTTCCATTTGTTTTTCAATTTTCTAACCCGGGTTGGGTTTGAACGGATAGGAAGGAAATTTTTTTTCCTCTTTATTTTATAGCCTGTCTTGACCCGTTTAGTCTTGAAATGAAGCCTGGATGATGTTTTTTAATTTTTAGAATTTTTTTGCATTTATTTTTCAATTTTCTAACCCGTGTCGTGTTTGAACGGATAGGAAGGAAATTTTTTTCCTCTTTATTCTATAGCCTGTCTTGACCCGTTTAGTCTTGAAATGAAGCCTGGATGATGTTTTTTAATTTTTAGAATTTTTTTGCATTTATTTTTCAATTTTCTAACCCGGGTCGGGTTCGAACGAATAGGAAGGAAATTTTTTTTCGTCTCTATTTTTCAGCCTGCCCTGACCCGTTTCGTCTTGAAATATAGCCTGGATGATGTTTTTTAAATTTTAGAATTTTTTTGCATTTCTTTTTCAATTTTCTAACCCGGGTCGGGTTCGAATGGATAGGAAGGAAATTTTTTTTCGTCTCTATTTTTCAGCCTGCCCTGACCCGTTTCTTCTTGAAATGAAGCCTGGATGATGTTTATTAATTTTTAGAATTTTTTTGCATTTATTTTCGAATTTTCTAACTCGGGTCGGGTTTGAACGGATAGGAAGGAAATTTTTTTTCCTCTTTCTTTTTTAGCCTGTCTTGACCCGTTTAGTCTTGAAATGAAGCCTAGATGATGTTTTTTAATTTTTAGAACTTTTTTGCGTTTATTTTTCAATTTTCTAACACGGGTCGGGTTCGAACGGATAGGAAGGAAATTTTTTTTCCACTTTATTTTTTTGCCTGCCTTGACCCGTTTAGTCTTGAAATGAAGCCTGGATGATGTTTTTTTATTTTTAGAATTTTTTTGCATTTATTTTTCAATTTTCTAACCCGGGTCGGGTTTGAACGGATAGGAAGGAAATTTTTTTTCCTCTTTGTTTTATAGCCTGTCTTGACCCGTTTAGTCTTGAAATGAAGCCTGGATGATGTTTTTTAATTTTTAGAATTTTTTTGCATTTATTTTTCAATTTTCTAACTCGGGTCGGGTTTGAACGGATAGGTAGAAATTTTTTTTTCTTCTTTATTTTTCAACCTGTCCTGACCCGTTTAATCCTGAAAAGAAGCCTGGATGACGTTTTTAAATTTTTAGAATTTTTTTTGCATTTGTTTTTGAATTTTCTAACTCGGGTCGGGTTCGAACGGATTGGAAGGAAATTTTTTTTGTTCTCTATTTTTCGGTCCGTCCTTTCCCGTTTCGTATTGAAATGAAGCCTGGATGTTGTTTTTTAATTTTTAGAGTTTTTTTGCATTTACTTTTGAAGTTTCTAACCCGTGTCGGGTTCGAACGGATAGCAAGGAAATTTTTTTTGTTCTCTATTTTTCAGCCTGTCCTTTCCCGTTTCGTCTTGAAATAAAGCCTGGGTGATGTTTTTTAATTTTTAGAATTTTTTTGCATTTATTTTTGAATTTTCTAACTCGGGTCGCGTTTGAACGGATAGGAAGGAAATTTTTTTTCGTCTTTATTTTTTAGCCTGCCTTGACCCGTTTAGTCTTGAAATGAAGCCTAGATGATGTTTTTTAATTTTTAGAATTTTTTTGCATTTATTTTTCAATTTTCTAACCCGGGTCGGGTTCGAACGAATAGGAAGGAAATTTTTTTTCGTCTCTATTTTTCAGCCTGCCCTGACCCGTTTCTTCTTGAAACGAAGCCTGGATGATGTTTATTAATTTTTAGAATTTTTTTGCATTTATTTTCGAATTTTCTAACTCGGGTCGGGTTTGAACGGATAGGAAGAAAATTTTTTTTCTTTTCTTTTTTTCAACCTGTCCAGACCTGTTTCATCCTGAAATGAAGCCTGGATGATGTTTTTTAATTTTTAGAATTTATTTGCATTTATTTTTGAATTTTCTAACTCGGGTCGGGTTTGAACGGATAGGAAGGAAATTTTTTTTCCTCTTTATTTTTTAGCCTGCCTTGACCCGTTTAGTCTTGAAATGAAGCCTGGATGATGTTTTTTAATTTTTAGAATTTTTTTGCATTTATTTTTCAATTTTCTAACCCGGGTCGGGTTTGAACGGATAGGAAGGAAATTTTTTTTCCTCTATATTTTTTAGCCTGTCTTGACCCGTTTAGTCTTGAAATGAAGCCTGGATGATGTTTTTTAATTTTTAGAATTTTTTTGCATTTATTTTTCAATTTTCTAACCCGGGTCGGGTTTGAACGGATAGGAAGGAAATTTTTTTTCCTCTTTATTTTTTAGCCTGTCTTGACCCGTTTAGTCTTGAAATGAAGCCTGAATGATGTTTTTTAATTTTTAGAATTTTTTTGCATTTATTTTTCAATTTTCTAACTCCGGTCGGGTTCGAACGGATTGGAAGGAAATTTTTTTTCTTCTCTATTTTTCCGCCTGGCCTGAGCGTTTCTTCTTGAAATGAAGCCTGGATGATGTTTTTTAATTTTTAGAATTTTTTTGCATTTATTTTTGAATTTTCTAACTCGGGTCGGGTTTGAACGGATAGGAAGAAAATTTTTTTTCTTCTTTATTTTTCAACCTGTCCTGACCCGTTTAATCCTGAAATTAAGCCTGGATGATGTTTTTTAATTTTTAGAATTTTTTTTGCATTTGTTTTTGAATTTTCTAACTCGGGTCGGGTTCGAACGGATAGGAAGGAAATTTTTTTTGTTGTTTATTTTTCGGCCTGTCCTTTCCCGTTTCGTATTGAAATGAAGGCTGGATGTTGTTTTTTAATTTTTAGAGTTTTTTTGCATTTATTTTTGAAGTTTCTAACCCGGGTCGGGTTCGAACGGATAGGAAGGAAATTTTTTTTCTTCTCTATTTTTCGCCCTGTCCTTACCCGTTTCGTCTTGAAAGATAGCCTGGATGATGTTTTTTAATTTTTAGAATTTTTTTGCATTTCTTTTTCAATTTTCTAACCCGGGTCGGGTTCGAATGGATAGGAAGGAAATTTTTTTTCGTCTCTATTTTTCAGCCTGCCCTGACCCGTTTCTTCTTGAAATGAAGCCTGGATGATGTTTATTAATTTTTAGAATTTTTTTGCATTTATTTTCGAATTTTCTAACTCAGGTCGGGTTTGAACGGATAGGAAGAAATTTTTTTTTCTTCTTTATTTTTCAACCTGTCCAGACCTGTTTAATCCTGAAATGAAGCGTGGATGATGTTTTTTAATTTTTAGAATTTTTTTTGCTTTTGTTTTTGAATTTTCTAACTCGGGTCGGTTCGAACGGATAGGAAGGAAATTTTTTTTGTTCTCTATTTTTCGGCCTGTCCTTTCCCGTTTCGTATTGAAATGAAGCCTGGATGATGTTTTTTAATTTTTAGAATTTTTTTTTGCATTTATTTTTCAATTTTCTAACATGGGTCGGGTTTGAACGGATAGGAAGGAAATTTTTTTCTTCTCTCTTTTTCAGCCTGTCCTAACCCGTTTCTGCTTGAAATGAAGCCTGGATGATGTTTTTTAATTTTTAGAATTTTTTTGCATTTATTTTTGAATTTTCTAACTCGGGTCGGGTTTGAACGGATAGGAAGAAAATTTTTTTTCTTCTTTATTTTTCAACATGTCCAGACCTGTTTAATCCTGAAATGAAGTCTGGATGATGTTTTTTAATTTTTAGAATTTTTTTTGCATTTGTTTTTGAATTTTCTTACTCGGGTCGGGTTCGAACGGATAGGAAGGAAATTTTTTTTGTTCTCTATTTTTCGGCCTGTCCTTTCCCGTTTCGTATTGAAATGAAGCCTGGATGATGTTTTTTAATTTTTAGAATTTTTTTGCATTTATTTTTCAATTTCCTAACCCGGGTCGGGTTCGAACGGATAGGAAGGAAATTTTTTTTCTTCTCTATTTTTCAGCCTGTCCTAACCCGTTTCTTCTTGAAATGAAGCCTGGATGATGTTTTTGAATTTTTTGAATTTTTTTGCATTTATTTTCGAATTTTCTAACTCGGGTCGGGTTTGAACGGATAGGAAGAAAATTTTTTTTCTTCTTTATTTTTCAACCTGTCCGGACCCGTTTAATCCTGAAATGAAGCCTGGATGATGTTTTTTAATTTTTAGAATTTTTTTTGCATTTGTTTTTGAGTTTTCTAACTCGGGTCGGGTTCGAACGGATAGGAAGGAAATTTTTTTTCTTCTCTATTTTTCGGCCTGTCCTGACCCGTTTCGTCTTGAAATAAAGCCTGGATGATGTTTTTTTATTTTTAGAATTTTTTTGCATTTATTTTTGAATTTTCTAAATAGGGTCGGGTTTGAACGGATAGGAAGGAAATTTTTTTTCCTCATTACTTTTTAGCCTGCCTTTACCCGTTTAGTCTTGAAATGAAGCTTGGATGATGTTTTTTAATTTTTAGAATTTTTTTGCATTTATTTTTCAATTTTCTAACCCGGGTCGGGTTTGTACGGAAAGGAAGGAAATTTTTTTTCCTTTTTATTTTTTAGC